>NC_137514.1:295000-642500 GCF_041902795.1 Electrophorus electricus | reverse complement strand
AATAAATTTAAAAAACAGTTCATGTATAAATGCATGTGTATTGAAGGAACTTAAAGTAGAACTTCTAGTATTAATCAACAATACTTCATTGAAAAGTCTGTATGACTGATCGTCCAGGGTCTCATTACATCTGCCTTTGGAGAAGTTACACATTTTGCATGGTCTTGTTATTGGAGTGGGTATCCATGATCTACTGCTCCCTGTAGTCATTGTGGACTTACTGCATTGAACTGAGAATTTAGCAGGTACATCTCCTGCACAGTGGCAGACTGAGAGAATCCGCCGAGGTTCAGTACAATCCAGTCAGAACTGCTGTTGGCCATGCAAGCACCTGCAGGGGGCGAGACTGAGTCAGCAGACAAACTGGGAAAATGGTAACTACAGTTCCTCAACTGCGTACAGCGGAGATTCATCTATGCCATGTAGTTGTGAGTTCAATCTGATCGTTACTACGTAGTTGTGTGAGTTAAATCTGACTGTCAGTGTAAATTTGTTGTCAGTGTGCTGATAATTTTAGTTCTCAATACTGTCTACAATTTCACAAATTCCTCTCATACAACAGCAGCCCTCTTCTTTAGAAAACCCTCCCATTCTTTCACACAGGCACAAAGGCTCACAAAACACACACAAGTTGTTTTATCACAGCAGTAACAAGGCTGTCTAGATACAGTCCAGCATTGGCTAGGTCACCCACAATGCTCTGGCATTCATTACAAACATGAATCCAAGGCCAGTGTCACTGTGTGTACAGAACAAAGAAGAAAAAGAAAACCTTTTTTGAAGTAATGTTTGACTTTCAATAAGAACAAATGTTTTGTTAACATAAAACAGGCATTAAATAACTTTTTCTGGATGTTTTAAAATGCTGTGTGTTTTTGTGTTTATCAAAGTGTCATCTCGGAATGAAAAGATTATGCCTATATTTGATATATAGTGTCCTTTTTCAAACTACTGTTAAAACCTTTGTGCATCTATGCACAATGTTAGGAAAAATTGTCTGTTCAAATGTAAAAAGGTTGCAGCAATTATAGCTGCTAGTGGATGTAAAAAAAACAAAACAAAACAAAACAAAAAATTGTGTGTAATTTGTGAAACTGTTTTCCTAAAAATTAACATGAACGTTTTAATAAGTACAAACATAAGTATTTATTTATTATGAAAACTTAAAATATTGCCAGTCCTTGCTTTTAATGGGGATGTTATATAGAGTGTATTGTTTATTAGGTTTTAGGATTAGGGTTTAAGATGGTAACAGGTCCTGAGGATTTGAGACATCACTTTGCAGAGGAACGGTAATGATGTTAATGAGCACCAGGGTGTATGTGTCTTCTAGCCCAGTTGCATACCTTTGCCATCGAGCTTCAGGTTTGAGTATTTGAGTGTTTGTTTGTCTCTGACAGAGTTTGAGTGGTACCTGTGGAGTTTTGCCTGGACAGGAAAGGGAAGATGAAATCCTTGTAAATAAAGTGAGCACCTTCTTTTGTCATAAGGAACATGTTGTGACTCATCTCCCTCATGCTAAAAGAAGAAACAAAAACAGCAATTAGGTTAACAAGAAACACAAAATGCCAAGTGGGAGTAAACAGGTTACTGAGTGGACTTGTTAATGACATGTTATATAGTGTGTGGGCAGTACATTGTAGGTGTTGGGTAAAGGGTTGACATGCAAATGGAAGTATAGTGTGGGTGCTGTGGGTTGACATTCGAGTGGCAGTATAGTGTGGGTGATGGGCATGAGTAGACATACAGTATCTGGTAGGTCTGGCAGCTGAATGGTTTGGCACTGAGGCAGAGGAGGTACTCGGGGCTCAGGGTGGATAAGAGAGGCTTCAGTTTGATCTGAAACCATGTGCTGATAAACAGCTCATCCTGTAGGTTGCTTGGAGATGGTTTGTAAATACTGTTCAGGACATGACTGAAGGGTGAATCCAGGGAACTGTAGTTCTGGGAGAAAGCAGGACTAAGATTTGCATGATGAAATTTGGCATGATTTGGCATACAAGGCTCACAAAATGTCATAAGCAATGCATAGTGTAACCTCCCATTAATTAACTGGAAAAAACATTGCATTTTATGACAATTTCATCACTAAAAATCATGTATGTAAAAATCATGTATTTGGTAATCTAGTTGGATTACCAAACATTACATCTTCATTCAAACACGATTTGTCACTACAGTGATAAAATAGATCATGAGCAGTCTTTCATTACTCTGACAGCAGAATTTTAGTAATCTTATATGAGAGTTTCAGTACTGTTACCACAGAGTTGAAGTAATCTTATGAGAGTTTTAGTCATATTAGTCAGAGTAAAATTATAGCTGTAACAGCAGTGGTGTTTTAGTAAAGCTATGATCATTGCTGTAACAGGATTCTAGGATTGGTGTTACAGTAACTGTAAGATTTTGCCTGTAATGGTAACCTAACAGTGGTGTGACAGTACTGTAACAGTAACCTAATTGTGGTGTGACAGTAATGAAACAGTAACCTAACAGCAATCTAACAGTGGTGTGACAGTACTGTAACAGTAACCTAACAGCAATCTAACAGTGGTGTGATAGTACTGTAACAGTAACCTAACTGTGATGTGACAGTAATGAAACAGTAACCTAACAGCAATCTAACAGTGGTGTGGTAGTACTGTAACAGTAACCTACTTGTGGTGTGACAGTACTGTAACAGTAACCTAACAGAAATCTAACAGTGGTGTGACAGTATGCTTACAGTCATAGCCAGCTGGTTCATGAGTGTGTTGAAGCTGCCAGAGAGGTATAGCGTCAGGTCCATGAGCGTCTCTTTGTTGAATGTCAGATTAACACTTTCTGCACACCGCATGACCCTTTCCACATAATTCAGCAAATTAACCATCTGGGAAAAAATTACGCTGCATTACTTTTCAGATTATTCATATGTTATGAATACATGAGTATTACACACTTCACAAACATTACAGAATAAAAATACCCACTTCTAATTAAATATATAAAATCTTCTGGTTTGTTACCATATTAGCAAACACAGATTAATTGTAATGCATGCATGCAATTATTTACTGAAATATTTAAAGCTCGAAATATGTATAATACATGATAAACGTATTAGATATGAATGTTACTCACAGGACATGTTGCTTCAAGAGTGACACTACAAATATCCACAGTTTTATTCTTCCCTCTCATCCCATTCTCAATGTAGCTTTGGGAACAAATTAATTGGCAAACATTTGAATACACTAAATATTCATAAATTTGAATTTATATTCTCTGATATTTTTGTCCTCTCATCCGTGTACAGAATTGATTGGTTGTGCTTTGATAAAAGTAGTGATTTCACAGCAGTGTTTGATACTCACAACAGATTATGAAAGACAGCAGTGAGGTTGCCTGGAATGTCTCTGGGTAGGAACCTGTTCACAATGGGAGCCACGATGTATGTGAACCAGGAGTTAACGTCTGTCGGATCAAACAGCTCCTGGTCCGATGCATCTGTGATATTCTCCTTGTATGGAGCTGCTAACTCTGCCAGAGTCCAGTTCAGCATGGCCTGCACCAAAGTTGCACTGCTCATGCTGTCCAGGTTGGGCTGTAGGGAAAATAAACCCATTAGGGTAACAAGGGTAACATTACTCATGAACCAGGAGATTTCATAATTAATCCTAAATTTGTACTGCAGCTGGTTAGTAGGAGATGCTTAAGGCAAAGGTAATAATACTTTTAAATGTAAATGACTTTTAAAAAATGTTACATGTTTTCTTAAAGTTCAAAGTTCAAAAGGCTTTATTGTCATTTCAGCTATATACATGTACACAGCAAAACAAAACAATGTTCCTCCAGAACCATGGTGTAACACAGAACAAGTGCAACAAACAACACACTACACAAGTGCAAACAATACAATACAGTGCAATAGGTAAATGTCTGGTGTCTAGTGAGTTACCTGATGCGTGAGGGATACAAATTCTCTGACGAAACTCCCAGCAGGTCTAAACACTGTCATAAAGCCGTTCACAGCCTACAGATACACCATAATCAAGACCCATTATATGACACTTTGATTACAGACTCAAATCCTTCACTAAAATCCGTACATTATTGCCTGTTTACAGCACCACAGTTTCTGCCTACAACAAAACCACCAACACCTTATGATTCAAATTCAAACGGGCACAGTCTGATTAGTGGGTAAAAACATGATCTCACAGAAGTAAAAAACTAGACTAAGTTTAAAGTTAAAGCTTTAAAGTATGTGAGTGCTGTTGAACCAGTGTAACCTGAAAAAGTGGATCCTGTTGAGAGGGGACAAACAGTGGAGGAAAGGCTGGGTCCCACAAGCTACCGTTGGGTGCTGGCGTCACCGGATCTCCAACAGCCACAACTGAACCCAGCAGACTGTCGAACACCAGGCTGAGGGAAGCATTATCCAGGCTGGCCTCTTCTGAGTATAGCAACAGCTCTGCTTTCTGCTCTGGACTCAACAGGTGCAGCACCTCCATCTGTGCAGTGAGAAAGCAAGAAACCCGTTAGCCACGTTGAATAATGGACCGTCAGAACGGTGAATAAGTTACTGTCAAGCAGGTTGAACAAGTATCCATCAGGCAGGTCGACTAAAAGACTGTCAGGCAAGTAGACTAAAAGACTGTCAGGCAGGCCGACTAAGGGACCGTCAGGCAGGTTCAGTAAAGGACTGTCAGGGAGGTTGTCAGTGTCTATCACACAAGTTAACTAAGAGGCCATCATGCAGGTTGTTTAAGAAACTGTTAGGCAGGTCAACTAAGGGACCATCAGGCAGGTTGAGTCTCTTGACTGTCAGGCAGGTTGAGTAAGGGACTGTCATGGAGGTTCAGTAAGGGATATGTTAAATGTAGAGTTATGCATGTTAGTTCATTATTTTTGAATGTGTGGAGCAGGTTGGGTACCCCACTGAAGAGTATGTTCAAGGATGTGAAATCTCTCAATCTGGCCAGTACTGAAAACGAGCCAAAGTTCTTTATGAGCCAGTCCTCAGTGCTGTCACTAGGGAGCACACAACCTAAAACACACATATACAAGTATGTGTACACACACAAACATACATTACACTTACAAATAACAATTTATTATTTCACGTCTCATGCACCATATATATATATATATATATATATATATATATATATATATATATATATATATGCCTGGGACATGATGTTCCCTTAAGAGTAATTATAATGGGCTGTTTCATTATGAGTAATTCTGATGGACTGATCCATTAGGAGTAATTATAATGGGCTGTTTCATGGGTGTAATTACGATGAGCTGTTTCATTGGGGTAATTATGATGGGCTGTTCCCTTAGGATTAATTGTGAGATACCACTAAGAGTAATTAGTAAATCCTGTTCAATAAGGGTTAATTAGGATATTCTGTTCCATTAGGGATAATTAGGATATTCTGTTCCATCATGCTTAATTAGGATATTTTGTTCCATTAGGGTTAATTAGATTATTCTGTTCCATCGGGGATAATTAGGGTAATTACAAGATGATTTCAAGATGAATTCTGTTCCATTAGGAGTAACTAGGAGGGCATATTTTTACCTGCAGATGTGTTTCTGGACAGGAATGGGTACAAGAAGAGTGAATAGATCCATTCTTGCTGCACCGGGTCCAAACCAGAGAAATGCTGACTTAGCTTCTGCACTCTACAATGCACACACACACACATACACACACACACACACACACACACAGATAATGTAATGACATGTAATGTTCTTTTAATGCAGGTTTTTCATGGACCTGTATGTTACATTTGTGTGTGTTTATGTATATATATGTGAAAGTGTGTGTGTGTATCCGCACCTGTGTGTGTGTATGTGTGAACTAGTGTGCTCATACACAGTCTGGTATTGTGTTTGTATGTTTGCAAAAATGTGCGTGTGTGTGTGTGTTTGTATATGTGTGTGTGTATGTGTGTGTGTGTGTCTGTGTGTGTGCTCATACACAGTCTGGTAAGTCTGGCAGCTGAAGCTGATGTTACTGAGGCAGGTGAGGAAGTACTGGGACATGGAGGAGAGGAGAGGAGTCAGCTTGACCTCCACCCACAGTCTAATGAAGTCTTCATCCTGAAGAAGAGCGCTAGGGTTCACGCTGACTGCAGCAGACAGGTCCAGCACTGGGACCACACTGGAGTTCTGAGAGAGAGAGAGCGAGAGAGAGAGAGAGAGAGAGAGAGAGAGAGAGAGAGAGAGAGAGAGAGATGAACAGACAGTGAGGGAGAGAGTCACAATAAACTTTATTAATCAATGATGATATACAAACACACAACATACAAACACACCTTACAATTATAAAAAAGTGTAACTCAAAAAATCACTAAAAACCACTCCCTCATCTTTCAGTGAGCACAAAACATCACTGTTACACTGTTACTGTTACATCACTGTTATATTTTCAAACGTTGTCAGATTCATAGCGGAATAAAAAATTATATTTAGCACTATACGATGCTTTACAAATCTTTTAAACACATTTACAATACAGCTATCAGTCTGGCTCTCAATCGAAACACTTTCTACTGATTCACACTGCTATTTTAGATTGCCCTAAAATGAAATTCAAAGGTTGGCATTGTGCTTTCTTCTTCTGTGTGTAATTATACCCACAAATAAAGAGTGCTTATGTAAAAACAAACCAAAGCACAGGGGTGGGCAGCTACTGCACAGAATAATGGGGCCATCCAACTACTGATGTCCAGGCAAGTGCCACCAAACAAAGGTTCTTTTAGGAGCCAACACCTAGAAGATGTACTTTTCCACTGCTGAATCTTTAAAAAATTAAGAACTTTAAAAAGTCCAGAATAAAAAAGCAGCAGATTTTGTAAGGGCAATCTTGTGCATTAGGACTATGTCACAGCACTCAGGCTATGAAGCACAGCACAGGTCAAAAGCCTCCACAGCAGGTTTGCTGGTCTGGTGAGAAGTCTCTAAAGATGAAATGCTGCGACCCTGCTAGCAAGCTGTACAAGCTCCTGTCTGCCAACTTCTTTAGTTAAAAACAACACATTCTCAGGGATCCAATGTAACTTGCCCAAAACAAGTCCAGTAGCACCACCTGGATATTGGACAGCAGACCTGAAGGACGGTCTAAGCACACTAATCTGTGCCACAAAGAAGAGTCGGCCAGGTTGTTACAAATTAGAGTCCGTCCTTTGTAGGCCATATCCAGTTCCATCTGTCAACTCAACCTTTAAATGTTCTCTTAACAATCAATCAATCAATGTTCTCTTAACAATCAACAATCTGATCAGGTTGTCTGTCCCCGAAAAAGACTCCCAAATATTTAAAAGCGTTCCTAACCAAACTCAACCCCTGTGGTAAACATGATGTCCCTTTTGGCCAGCTTCCAACCAGCAAGGCCTCACTTTTGTTCCATTTCACCTTAGCAGAGGAAATACTATCCAACTGTTCCATTGTGCTGAGTAGGTCATCAACACCAGCTTGGATTTTAAGCATCTCAATAACATCGTTAGCATAGGCAGTAAGTTAAGATCAGATAGCAGTAAAGCAAAACCAGAGATAACTCCTTAGCCTGTGTAAGAGGGGTTCTATAGCTAAAACATATAACATTACAGATAGGGCACAGCCTGCTGTATCCTCCTCTGAACCCTGAAAGCAGCACTCAAACCTCTGTTAACTTTCAGCATCAAAATACATGGCCCTGATTTGGCTATGAAGCCATGGCTGAAGACAAAGGCTACTAGAGCCTTCCATAGCTATTCATGTTCAATCCTGTCAAAAGCCCTTTCCTGGTTCAAAGAAATCACACCACTATCCAGACCCAATAGACCTGACATTTCCAGAAGATCCCGAATTAGAGTTATATTGTCAAAAGAGAGTGAAAGAGAAAGAGAGGGGAGAGGTAGAGAGGCAAAAAGGGGGAAAAGAGAGAAGGTGGGAGAGGAAGGGTTGGAGGAGGTATAGAGGAAGCAAGAAAAAGAGAAATGGGGTGGTGTGAGAAAAAATAAAATTGAAGAGGTAAATACTTAGTTCCAATATTACAAATGAGTCTGATGAATATAAGGATGAGATGGGTGTACTGGCTCCTCCCTCCCCTACCAGAAACGAGTAGATGTCAAGTATGGCTTCAGCGAGCCCTGTCAGGTGAAAGAGATTCTGTTCCCCTGCTCCAGGGCCTGACGGCACCCCTACACACATCAGGAAGTCAGTCATCGTGTCAGGAGCCTAAACACACCAGCATAAAACAACATAAATATATCTATAAACAAAAGCATAAACAACAAACAAACCATGGACAATCAAGAGAGTGATCAGGATGTGAGCATTTCTACTGATGGAAAACAATCAGAAACCTACTAAATATGAGACAACAGTATAGTAGGGTAAACAAGACACAGATTTCAGATTAGGCTAAATAGGAGAATTCTGTTTTTGGGAGCAACTCCATTATGTCAGGAATATATATCTGGAAGATCCCCTTAAATCTTAAACACTGCTCCTTTAAAACTTCAGCTATTAATTTATCAGTGGATAAGTCAGAGAAGAAATGAAGGCAGCAGTGTTCAAGTGTGTGTGTGTGTGTGTGTGTGTGTGTGTGTGTGTGTGTGTGCACATGTGGATATGTGTGTGTGCACGCGTGTGGATATGTGTGTGTGTGTATTCAAAGACTTACAGCAGGACAGTTTTGTTGTGTAAGGCCACTGGCTGTACAGGTTCCACTGTGGAAAGTTGCAAAGTGCATCATTAGTAGACAGAGAGAGAATGAGAAAAAGAGGAAAGAGAGAGAAGGGGAAAGAGAGCACTATATAACACAATAATTACACGTCATTATATTGTAAGCATGGTATAAGTATTTTACTTACTTCTGCAGAACTGCACATACAGTACCTACACCAAAGAGAACAAACACAACAGACAATAGACAGAACAGACAGGACAGAGAACAGGTAGAACAGAAAACAGGAGGAACAGACAGGACAGATAAATGGGAGATTTTCTTTAAGCACAATTAAAATAACATCATAAATACAATTAAAATAATGCCATTAATAAATGGGTGTAATAAATGATTGAAGCTTTACACACCAAGGCACAAATTGCCTAAATACAGGAGCAGAATAAGATGGTCTGTCCGCATGATATGACACTGAAGAATTCACTCTGTGGCCCAAGAGACAAAGATAAGGAAGAAAATTATAAGCATAGCTGTATAGATTTAGGAGACTTATAAAAAGTTATACTTGATTCTCTGAAGGCTTTTATTCTTTAACTCATTTAAATATATGCATGAGAGGTCATGAGGTCTAATGAGCAAACAAAGAAAGCAGGTGTCACTCAGGACAGGTCCAGACAAAACAAAAAAAACAAAACAAAATAAAACTCAAAAACAAACAAACAAAAAAAATTAATAAAAGAATAAACAGTATAAGATAATGTTGATGAAGATGGTGATGATGATGGTGATGATTAAACTGATGATGATTTCCTTTTGAAAGAGGTATGCATATAAAAAATAAAGCTTCAGCACTTCTGGTCTGATTTGGGTTGAGAATTTACAAATATCAGCTTACTAAAGAAAGCACCACTGATCAAAACTGAGTAAATGAATGAATGAAGTGAAAGCTGCATAATTACAAATACAAAGCTACAGCTACATATAAAGCTAAATAAATAAACAAAACTAAACCAGCCGCATTGATTAAAACTGGGCTAAGTGTTATCATGCTGTAATCACCCTGCTTGCTTCCTGTAAACAAAAGACCTCCCACACAAGCTCTCTGAATGTCAGGAGTCTTTTCACCCTTCACACACAGAGCTAAACAATACTGCGTAGGTGGATCTGTAATGCTGGCTCGACAGGTCTAGCAGCAGGTCTGGTTTTTCTGGTTGTGTGGGGACTGCATGCATATGCAGAGGAAGATCAAATGCTTCGTATCTCAGCTGTGGGTCACACCCCTGCCTTTTACACTCATCAAGCAGTGGTAGCTCAGAGGTTAAGATACCTGATGGGTAATCAGAAGGTTGCCAGTTCAAGCCACACTGCCGCTAGGTTGCTACTGTTGGGTCCCTGAGCAAGGCCCTCAACCCTCAATTTCTCAGGTAAATCACTTTGCATAAGAGTATCAGGTAAATGTAAGTATTAATAAATAACATTAATACTCTAATAACAAACTAGCAGAGTGGTGTCCTAGAAAGCTGATTGGGGGGAAAAAAAATCACTAAAACATTTGTTACAAGATATAGTCATTAGAAAATGACTTGTGTTTAAAGTTTTGCTACTACTCTAAATCTTGCCTGGCATTTCCAAGGAAGCAAAGATTTAATTTCAATGTTCATCTTCATCATTCCAGTGTACACAAACAAACCAACTCATTTTCATGAAATTGATGCAGCCAGCATTCAAATGTCTAACATAGTTTTTGAGAAATTATTTACAATAATACTTAGAGAAAGAGAGCAACTGTACCTGTGAAGTTATGTACCTGTGAGGTTTATATTCCTAGCAGATGTGTGTGTGTTTGCACATGACAGCCAGCTCTTTACACAGTGACTCCGCCCATACAGGAAGCACATCTTATGGGAACTAGACAGAGAGGGGCAGAGCAAAAGAAAGAAAGAGAGAGAGAGAGAGAGAGAGAGAGAGAGAGAGAGAGAGAGAGAGAGAGAGAATGCTTTGTGTTCCCTAAGGACTGAAATACTTGATTAGTTAGATCTATTGAATAGATGAATAGTTAGCTCCGTGAGACACACCTCTCTGTGGTGAGGTGAGAAATCATAGCAGAGCACAGACAGAAGGAAACACATACACCTTTACTTGACTTGGGTAAATGTAATATATAATTATATTTTTATGCTTTTCAGATTTTAACTTAACTACCTACATACCACTCGTTCTATTTATTATTTAGTACAAACTTTCATATTTACCTAATTGCCTAAATTTAAAATGTTCCATCAAATTCATTAAAGGATCACAAAGCAACCTAGATAAGAATATTAATGAAAAAAAAATGTAGCTGAAATATTTAAACAAGGAGAAAATAAAAAGAAAGAAAATATAAATTAAAATGATTGGAATGCAATAAAATAATTGGTAGAAGTTTAATATAAAACAAAACAGGAAACAACTATAATCACGGTGTTAAAAAGGCCAAGCCGGT
Source organism: Electrophorus electricus (assembly GCF_041902795.1). Classification (NCBI taxonomy): domain Eukaryota; kingdom Metazoa; phylum Chordata; class Actinopteri; order Gymnotiformes; family Gymnotidae; genus Electrophorus; species Electrophorus electricus. The sequence goes on along the minus strand of NC_137514.1, from coordinate 631,347 downwards.
GTGGGACAAGGCACATGGTGTACAACCCAATAAGATGCCTGGGTCTGAAATAGCTGTTTTTGCTGCCACACAGCTGAAAGGATCCCTTCCTACGCTTGTAAAGCATACTTTGATAAGACAGGCTCCTGCTCAGGCAGATGTTTCTGTGCCGAAGGCCACAGACACGTCTGAGCTGAATCAGGTAGCTGAGAGGGGGGTTTCTGGAGGAGGAGCAGACAGCAAGCCCACACCTGCCCTCCATCCTAACCTCGCCTCTCTACAGCAGCGTGAGACTTCGGGGCATGGCTCCAGTCCCCCCATGAATATTTCTGCTCCATTCATGATGCTGGGTGAGAAACTGTGTGGAGTTATGCCTCCTAACATGACTGATATTAAAAATATTTGTGACAGTTTACCTGATCCGATTAATGTTCATGCATTTGTGGATGCATTGTGGATGCATTAAATATGCTTAATTAACAGAACCTGATTTCAGGACCATTCTGATGTGTTGTTTAAAGCACAGGTTTACTGAGGAGGAGCTGATTAAATGCATTAAGTCACTGTTGTTTAGCAACGACACCCTCCCAAATTCAAATAGCAACGGAGCCCATGTTTATTACTGGGTCCAGCATAATAACATTTGTAGTTATTCCTGGTTCTCCATTTAACCTGTTGGGTCGCGATTTGATGTTTAAAATGAATCTCTCTCTCTTGAGCAGGGCAGAATAACGATCCATTCCAGACCAAATATCTCTATGTTTACAGACATGCTGGGCCAGCCTAGCAACACAGCAGATCATTCTATACTTCCTGAACTGGAAGACATCCCTTTAATCTCTGTAGGCCACACAAACGAATGTAGGGCTTATAGATTGTCCTCCCTACAAGGCTTGACTCAAGCACGGTACCCGTTTACTGTAAACAGTATCCAAAATCTCCTGAAAAAGAAGCAGGTCTGTCACCTATCATTGACTCCCATTATCATTCCTACTGTCACCCTACAATACATCTGTAAATCCGACACGTAAACCAGGTGGTAAGGGATGGAGATTTCAGGTGCATTAACGACGTAGTTCCTATAGCGCCGCTGGTGCCTGATGTGTCTGCCATTTTAACTGCTATACCTGCACACCACCACTATTTTTCTGTTGTAGATATTTGCTCTGCCTTTTTCTCTGTACCAGTCCACGTGGACAGCCAACCACTTTTCACATTTAGATTTCAGGGTAGGCAATACATGTGGTGCCAGCCCCCCAGGGCTTCCTGGACACCCCAGCTGTGGTCTCCGCTGTTGTAAGAGACGCATTGGAATCCTGGGCCCCTCCAGAGGGCTGTGTTATTATCAGTTACGCAGACAGAGTCTTCTTGTCATCAACAACTGAGGAGCACTGCGTGATGGGGTCTCGCTCACTACTGAAACATCTGGCTTCATGCGGTTTTAAGGTTTCACCATCTAAGATCTAGTGGTGCAAGCTGTCTGTCACGTATCTGGGGTTCCTGCTGTCTGCTGGTGAATATCGCCTCTGCGATGACCGTCAGACAGTCAAACGTGACATCCCTCTACCCTACACAAAGCAAGCCATGCTGATTTTCCTGGGTCTGGTTAACTACTGCCGCCGGTGGGTGCCGGATTGTCCTTTTCATGATAAAGTCCTCAGGCAGGGCTGTAGAAAAGATACATTGGTCTGGACAGGGCTGTCCTGATACGTTGGTCTGGACTGAAGCCATGTATAACTCATTTAGGACTCTGAAATCGGCCTTGTGCTCTGCTCCAGCACTTGGCCTGCCGAACTATAATCTGCCCTTTCACCTCTACGTTTCTGAAAATGGCTCCACAGCCATGGGCGTCCTGTCCCAGGAGCACACCGTGGCTGCCTCGGCCCTGCTGGTCACTGACGCAAACAATTGGCACTGTCTCATCCCAAAGTTCATATCATTACTATTCTGAATAACATTCAAACACAGCACATGATGACACAGCAACGTTCGGGCAATGAGGCCATCCTCTGTGCAATTCAGAACTTAACCATTAAATGACACACGACCCTGAGTTAACCTGTTAGTCTGTTACAATCGCGTTTGACATCGCTAAATCATTCTGTTGACTCTGTGCCCCACGACTGCATAGAGGCTACCCATGAGTCCTCGAGCATGCACTCTGAACTCTCTACCATGCCACAGGAGGCTTACTCTCTCCCTTACAGGTCTGCTCAAGCAGCTGAACTGATGGCAGTGACCAGGGCCTGTCATCTATTCTGGGATCAGGTTGTCACAATCTATATTGATTCCCGTTATGCGTTTGGGGTTCCTCATGACTTTGGTAAGCTTTGGCACTCCAGGGGGTTCCACACCTCGGATGCTAAGCCCAATTCTAGTTCAGGGCTAGTGTATGCACTTTTGTCTGCATGTACACTACCAGCTCAGCTGGCTATCATAAAGATCAAGGGTTCAAGTTCAAGTTCAAGTTCAAGTTCGGTTTATTCGTCACATGACACGTCATGACACAACCTCTGGATCTGACACGGCCACTGGCAATGACTTAGTAGACGAGGTTGCATGTTGTGCAGCTGTTAATGCCCCCTCATGCCCATCTGGTGTATCATCAACATGTGAAGCTGTCTCTACGTTTTCTCATTGCTTGGTGCCGACTGATATCGATCTGTGTTTCTTACAAAGTCAGGGTACATGGCAGGACTCCTCTCACTGGGCTGATCAAGGATGTAGTCCTGATAAAAATGGCCTAATCCATGACCCAAAGGGGCATATCGCCATTTCCATTTGCCATTTCTTGTGCGTCATTTTCATGTCACACGAAGGGGGGTAACAGCTAACATTCAAAGACAGCTTTGTATACCTGAAACACGTAAAACTGTAAAACTCCTAGATAGCTGTTTAACCTGTGCTAGAAACAACCAGGGTAAAACACAAGCCAAACATGATGCCTTGCTGGCTCCTGAATATCCCTTTCAGTGTCTACCTTGTGGTCAGTTCAAGTATCTGCTAGTGATTGTAGACAGGTTTTCTAAGCGGACTGAGGCGTTTCCTTGTTCTAAGGAAGACGCTCGCACTGTGGTTAAAATCCTAGCCAAAGAGATAATACCGAGGTACGGTATGGTGATAGATTCAGATCAGGGACCCCGTTTCATTTCTAAGGTAACTCAGAAACTATGCACCTACCTAACTATTGACTGGAAGTTTCACATCCATTATCATCCTCATTCATCTGGCATTGTTGAGAGAATGAATTCTACCTTGAAAGAAAGGTTAACAAAGACCATGATGGAAACAGGAAATAAGTGGATAGATCTACTGCCAGCAGTGTTATGTGAGATTAGAATGACACCCAGTGCCACCACCAAATTGTCACCATTTGAGGTCATTTTTAGTAGACCATTTACCACCCCATGGGTCAGAGGTAACCCAGGTGTTTGTCAGTCAGATGACATGGATGTGATCCTGGCACACTACACCAAAATGTTGATTGAGAAATTGAACAGTGTGCATGGTAATGTCTCTTGCGCTCTCCCCCTTCCCACAGACAAGCCTACTCATCCATTTATTCCAGGTGACACTGTTTTGGTCAAATCACTGAACCCTCGGAAAGTTGGCAAAGCTGCGTATGGACTCCCACAACCATGATCGCAGTAACCCGAACCGCTGTGCTAACATCGGGATCAGCACAGTGGATACACGGCAGTCAGCTGAAGAAATCACCAGTAGCTGATGCGTCCAAGCCAAATGCACCTTGACACATTCACATATAATACAAAATTTGTTATATGATTTCATGCTGGGGGGCTGCCCCTCGGCTGCACCACACACCAAGGAAGTACTCCTTGGCCCTGTTGATGTCAATACACTTTAGCACTCGTATTATAAATTGATAGATATCCTATCCACCTATTAATATCCTTTGCAGACTCTTTGGTCCTTTCTCTCCTTGTTTTCCTGATATGCAAAACCTTACTATAGGAATAATGGGCCTCATCTGTGAGATAATACCGGAATTATTTTCAGTCTTGATGCGTACAAAAGGGGGGATAGTGGGCTTTCAGAGTCATCAACAGCAATGTAATGGCAATTTAGCCTGTGTGGTCTCCCTGGTAATGGCAGGAGAGGTAGAGCCAGGGAAGGATTGTCTGGTATGTCAGGCATTCCATACACCCTGGGTACCAGTCCCAGTATATGATGTTACCACAGGGCAGGGATAAAAAGTCTGTAATTCCCAGCACCCATAATAGGTATGATGGGTACGTATTGGCTAACCCATGGACTAACCCCAGAGTGAGCGTAGGTTGGAGTTTGTTCCTGGGAGGAGGAACTACTGCAGCCCTTAACAAGATTAATGGTTTGGCATGGCAGGTACTTCATTTAGCCAATAGGACTGAAAATGCCCTGGCATTGCTCAATGATGAGGTAGATAAGATCCGTACTGGTTTTGCAGATCTGCCTAGCCCTAGATCTCCTCTTGGCAAAAGAGGGAAACGTCTGCAAGGTCATTAATGAAACGTGTCCCTAGTTACTATAACAACATTACTGACATCATTTTGCACATGAAGGCTGCTATTGCTGAGCCTCCACCTGCTATTGATTCTTGGTTCAGTTGGCTGACGGACCTTGTCGGCTCTTGGGGATCTTGGCTCATAAACATATGTTTTCCCGTAATCTTGATTATTGTGTTGATTCTTGTTTGTGGCCCCTGTTTATTGTCACTGCTGTCTTCTTTCATAACTTGCATCTCTACCTCTGTGATTAATCATGCTAATGTTGCCTTGGTGTCTGCGTACGAGAAAGGTCTATATACTGATTTATTATTCCTATTGGAATCATAGGGGGGAGTGTTAGACATTATAGCCTTTCTGTCTTCAGGCACCCAACGCAAGGTCTCTGCCTATCAGCCATAACATGACGGCTTGACCGCGAGCTGGTCACCCGAGGTCAGCCGCTCCCTCTTTTTGTCTCCTTTACCCCTCCCTTTCTCTTTCTCTCTCTCTCTCTCTCTCTCTCTCTCTCTCTAAGCACAGGACTGGCTCATGGCAGGCACGGGAACAGCTCATGGCTCAATCATGCAGGGAACATCTAATCTTTACTAACCTTGCTTCTTTTCTTTCTACATAGACCCTTAGAACATGCCTCACTTTTCCCCATCATCCTGTAGATTTAGATAGTAGATATAGGACACATATTCTCTGTGTGTTCCTCACTAAAGTGGAACTCTCTTGATTCACTACTTTGGTGTCAGTGTCTCTTGACTTACCCGGGTCTGGCTACAGAGGATGGAAGGCAGAGGGTAACTTAGAGGAGATCGAATCCGAAGTTCTGGTCACTTTGAACCAGTTTCTAACGGTTATTCATTATGAACCCAGATGTTGATATAGGATTGACTACTTGCCCCACAGCTTAATAGCAAGACATTCAAAAGTTCTGTATTCCCAAAACTCTGCTGTGTAATACACATGCTACCACCTCCTCTTTTATTCAGAAGGGCATCTCTGCAGACCTGCAGACCGGAGCCAGCTCCAGAGGTACAGTACAGCTCCAAATAGCTGGGACTGGAGGCAAATAGGTGGGACTGAGGTTTATTAACATTTTGGATTTACCAAGAGCACTGTCATTGTTCAATAAAATAAATCCTCAAAAAAACAACTTGCCTAATAGTTGTGCACACAGTGTATGTGAAGCTGTAGTCTACATTGTAACACTTAATAAGAAGGAAGCTAACAATGAATTTGTCTAATGTTGACTGATGTTAAATACCGCATTTGTTCATCTAAATGATTACCCAACTTTGTTTCAGTCAAAATATTTATTGTTGAATATAACCAGTTAAATGGCTAGCCACCCCATGAAGATTTTTGTTTTACTGACAATCTTTAAATTGTGCACTTAATTTGTGTATGTTTTCTCCTATTGAATGCATACTTTACAGTATGGAAATATGAAATATTATTAAGTTTACTTAATACTGAGTAGAAATATGGTATTTCTTTTACTTGGGGAAAAAAATATTAACTTTATGTGATCATTAATGACTCTACAATTCATCTAAAATGACTATAGCCAAAAATATCTTTGTTCCTGATTTATGGAAACTAAAATGTGCAGGGCTGAGAGTATTGCAGGAGCAAGGCTGCTCTTATGTTTTGAAGTATTAATATCAAATTCTCTCCAAATATGATAATGATTATTTATATCAGTGTAGTATTTTCCAGTTAAGCTATTCCTGGTATTGTGTGTGGTAGGTGTTTCTGGTGAAAAGCGCAAGGAGTGCAGGTACAGGGTAGGTGAACCTAATAAAGTACAAGTACATACCAGTACTAACATATGACAGAATTAACATTTACTCAGATATAGCCATCTAAAAAAATCCAGTCTTTACAAAGCACATAAATGTTGCAATGAATCAAGAATTACAAGCATTTAAAATTTTTCAGTCCATATATATTATAGGAAGATCAATTTAACTTAAGTGGGCTGGTGTGAACATGTGTGTTGAAAAAATGGATTATGCTACATGAACACAATTTCTTTCTTTAAGTTTCATTTTGATAATTATTTTTCTCATGTTTTACATTTTATTCATATGCAACCATTTAACACATTGTAGCCTTTATTTTAATAAGCCATAAGAAGTTTAAAATTTTACAATATGCTCTTTGGAATATATAGTAAATAAATTAAAATAGAAATATACATGAATGCAACAAGAGAACACAAACAAAAATGAAGAAATAAGCTTAAAAATGGAGTCCCCTCGGTGAGAAAATACTTTTTTCCCCCTTCTTTCTACTTCTTATAAAATAACAGAAACAATTTTTAAACATACACTGAAATGCCTAAATGGATGTGCAATAAAATCTTGTTTACACAAATAGACAGTCTATGGTTTGGGCTGTTCTAGCTTTATGGTGAGGCTCTATGATTTTGGCTGTTTGAGCTTTATGGAGGCATTCTATGCTTTTGGCTGTTCTAGCTCTATGGTGGTGCTCTATGGGTTTGTCTGTTCTAGCCTTATGGTGGTGCCCTATAACACTCATGCCTGTCTTGTGTCAGGGAGGACACCCAGTATTAGATGATGTGTGGTTTATTCTCAGCATCTGCAATGTGTTTTAATTTCCTACAATGGGACTCCCTTTTCTGTACAGTACAGTCTTTCATATCCATCTGTATTAAAGATGAAATATCTTCTGTCATGTTAACATGTTCATTCTTAGATAGGTAAAAGGCTATGTCAAATATGATCTGAGCTAGTGACAGACAGCTGTCTCGTTTATTATACCGCATATTCTATGTCTGAAGATATTGCACTTGCTATGTCATTTACATATTTCTGCTTACTCATCTGCTTTGCCATCTATATATACTCCTGTATCTCTGAATAAAGCGTGCATGCTTCTCAGCATCTCTGTGTCACTCATTCTGAGAAACGTGCCTCAGGGCCCTGAGGAAGGATAATCAGATACAGATGAGGGAATTGGTGGGATCAGAGGGAACAGGCTTAAGGAAATTAAGGAATTTTTTCCTTACAGTAATGAATACAGCAACCACAAAATATCATATCATAACTCGTAGTCTCGTCAGTATACAGTGTACTCAGTACTGCATAATCTGTTGTGCCATGAGTTAAATACATACTGTTAGATTCAGAAACCCAGAAGCACACCTGAGTTTCAGAGCTATTCACAATCTGTGAGAAAATATTCAATCGTTCAGTGGTGACTTCAGATGCATTATTAATACAATTACACAATCAATATTAAATCAATAAAACAAACAATAACACACAATCATCCATTTTTAAAAGACCTTTGTACAATTAGCAAAAATTCAATAGAACAAAAGAATAATATAAATATCTACCGTACAGAATTACACTGCACAAACAAAAATCACAATCTGGTATGACCACAGGGTATTTTATCAGTAACCAGCTAGATAACCATTAGCGGTCTTGCTTGATAGTGTCACGGTACGGCCCCTCCTCCCGTGTATGTGCATCAGTGTGGCCACCCCCCGGCCCCGTACTCCTTGTTGTGTCAGTATGCGTGTATAAAAGTGTTACTGTTGTCAGTGTTTGGATATGATAGCTTGTGAGCTACGTTGTGAATGTTACGTGTATGAATATACGTGTTTCTGTTTAATGCGACTCGTCTCCGCATCCTGCTTAGCCTACACATTATAGAAACACTGACTACCCAAGGACGCCTGGGAAGAAAGGGAAAACGGAAAGGAAGCGGAAGAAGGGACATAAACGCCGTCCCACAGCCCTCGCAGGGAAGCGCTCCATATTCCTGGGCATACGCCTGACTCCCACAGCAGGGGAGAGTGCCACTGGGGGAGTTGGGGGGACCCTGGGTGTGGTCCAGCTGTGGACTCGGTGGAGTCGTACGGACCCACGTCGGGCCACCGGGACTGGTACAATGATGTCCAGTACTCTCAGTCAGACTCCGTAGGGTCCTACTACCATGCAGAGAGACCTTATCATCCTGGCCTCACTCCATAAGTCCACAACAGAGCCACTGGATGATTTTGGGGGGGCCGCTGAGTATGGTCCAGGGTTCGGACTCTGTGGAGTCCTGCAGACCACGGCCAGACAACAAGGTTCGGCACTTGGAATTGGACTCCAATGGGTCCTACAACCCCAACATAGATTACTATGAGGATTACATGGACTATGGAGACAGAGGGGAGTGCACCGACTTCAGTCTGCGGTCGGACTTGAAGTCTGACAATGTGGAGGATCCACCAACGGAGGCGGAGGAGGTCCTCTATGGGGACCCTTCCACTAACAGTGACGTTCAGTCTGCCGTCTGCAAGAAAGACGAGCCTCCAGTGCCTAAGATATCATCCAAGGCTCCACCTAGGAGGCATCGCTTGGGTGCATGCAGGCCTTTCAATGGAGCACATTTAGAGGTGACCTCGTCGTCGGAGGAAACTCCCTACACTAGGATTTTGTACATGTGCCTGTCACTGTGTCTGTGCCTCTGTCTGTTGTCGTCTTGGCCCCTGTCCTCCCTCCATCTTGCTTGTGCTGGCCTGTGTCAAGTCGCTCTGTCCTCTTGCCTCGCCATGCGCCATTGGTTTCGGGGCCGTAGCATGATAGGCTGGCGTGCTGGGAGTCGCGCCGTAGGGGAGAGGCTCTGTCATGGTATGTGTGCCCCCCTGTGTTCCACACCTGCTCCTCCTCCATCTACGTGTCCCTGTTGTCTGTATTTGGATATGATAGCCTGCTAGCTACGTTTGTGAGTGTAATGTGCATGAATAAGCGCGTGTTTCTGTTTAATGCTGTTTCTCCTCTCCACATCCTACTTAGCCTACACATTACAGGTAGTATGAGCCCACAAATATAAAATCAACTTATACTTATTACTTATGTTTAAAAAAAGGATAAACACTGACCTGTAATGAGTACAACATCCACAAAATATCATAACTTGTAGTCTCATCAGCATATAGAATCTGTCACATGAACAGGCTATTAGTGAAAAATAGTGGCATTTTAGACACTTCAATGACGACCCGTCATGGCTCAGGCCGATTGACTGTTGCTGTAGTGTTTACTGTTTGGGTTTTTAGTACCAGTATCAAGTCTAGGTACTGTTCATCCTTTACTGAATGCAGCATAGAGAACCTAGCTTGGGGTTCAGCTACATTTTCAGCTAGTTGATGGCAGTCCAGACAGTTGGAAGGTGATAAAGTTTAAAGTAGTAAAATCCTTTTTTTAATGTGTTGTCTGAAAAACCTTTAATTCAGCCTAATTACCCTAATTTAGGAATGGCTGCTATGTAATCTTCTCTACTGTAAAGTAAGGTATTTCTGGATGTTGATTGTGCTAAAGCACTTTTGTAAGTTGCTCTGAATAAGTATCTGCTAAATGCCAAAAATGTAAATGTGGAGTTGCCCTTTAGCAACTCTATGCAATGTATATTATACAAATACACAGTGTACAGTCTGTGTCTAAATATATCCACATACCTTCCAAAGTCAAGCACGGTGGTGTGTCCTATGAAGAAAATCATCAGTGTAACAATTGCATTGTTAAATCTGGCAGTGAATACCTCCAGTAGTGTTGGATTGACATGCAAGAACTGACACTTTGACCCACAAGTGATACTACCATTTCTCCCAGTAGTTTTGTTTAGGTCAGAACAGTACGGAACAGTGCAAAATAATGTGTTGTAATGCAATGTTACAACTAACCCTCCTTATCAGGGTTCAGTTTCAATATGTGGGCCTTTTCTGGGGCTCTTCAGTTTCCTTTAAGTCCACAAATATGGTGGTTAGACCAGTTGGTTACTCTAAATTGTTCAGATGTGAGTATGTGTGAATGACTGTACTTGCATGTTCATTGATGGATGGTGTTGTCCTCTGTCCCCTAACTGTGCCTCATTTAATCCCCCAGGGGGCTTTGGTTTCTGGTTGAGGGTACACTGTGCATGATTGGTTGCCCCTTCTTACCGGTGTCTGTATTGATTGGCTGTAAAAGCAGAATATTGATTATAAAGCATAGTGCATGAGAGGCACTATGTAAGGGTTAATAATAATAAATAATTAGAGAAGTCCATATATTCCCTGTATAATTTGTATGTATTTTAGAGCAGACTCATCGGAAACATGCTGTAAATGTCAATAAAATGTCAATTTTGACTTGCTAATATTTGCAGTTCTACTTTGTGATCAAAAAAAAATTCTTCACATTTAACCCTACCTGTTTTCACTAATGTATATTTAGATGTAGATATTTTTGATGTATTTAGGTTTCACTCTTCCTTATCTTTATGACTGACCTAAATTTCATTTTTTTTCACTTTCTGTGAATGACTCAAAGGGAACTGGTTTTCAAAGTATTATTATTTCATTATTTTTTTTAATAATCTAATATGAATGCTAACTACATGCCTTAACTACATCTGTCACACACACTCCTGGTCACTTGAGCTCTAACTGCATCTGTCATACACACTCCAAGTTTCTCGATCTATAACTACATCTGTCATACACACTCCCAGTTTCTTGATCTATAACTACATCTGTCATACACACTCCCAGTCTCGATCTATAACTACATCTGTCATACACACTCGCATTCTCTTGAGCTCTAACTACATCTGAAATAAAGGCTTCTCTGTGTTGAATATGCAGGTCATAGGCAACCAAGACCTCTTTACAGACAACTACTGAGAACAAATGATTCCTCCATCTGGACCAATTCTGAGGTGAGTCAGATTGGAAGAGACAGTGCATTATATGTATTGGGTGACAGGGGTTATCCACGCCAAAGCTACATACTCCGTCATGAATTACCAGAAGAAAAGGAAGCAATGACTTTACCAGGCTGGCTGGGAAACACAAAGGTGAATGATAAATGTTTTTGCCTAAATTTACACAAAAACTATTTGGGGTAAGTGACCTGATGTTATTATAAACATAATTTTAACTCCATGGCATTTACTGGGGTGCAGATTTTACTTTTACTAAACTTTTTTTTTTCATACTAGGTAATTTAATACTAGGAACATACTAACTACATAATTCAAGCTAGTAAACTTGAGTTTTGTTGGCATTGGCAATAGCGATGCAATTATGTTTTAGAAAATAAATATTAATTTTCATGATTACATGTTTTTATATATACAAATGTGCTGTTGCCTTACTTAGAACCAGTGCAAATCAGCAGAAAATTAGTGGCCTCTGTCATTTTTGGGGTAGAACTGCGTGTGAACTTCAAGATAAGAAGTACTTAGTGAGTTATGAATTGTTCAGGATATGCTTAATTACACCTGTTAATTATCTACATCATTACACCTGTTAATTGTCTACTTAATTACATGTTAACTCTCTACTTAATTATCCATTAACGCCATACTTAATTACACCTGTTAACTCCATACTTAATTACACCGGTTAACTGCCTACTTAGTCACACCTGCTAATTCCCTACTTAATTACACATGTTAATGCCCTACTATTCTTAGGTGAAAGCCTATGTCAAATATGGTCTGAGCTAATGACAGGTGGCTGTCTCATTTTTGATACTACATAGTTTTTCAAGTGTGAATATGTTGCACTTGTTATGTCATTTCCGCTTACTCATTTGCTTTGCCATCTACAGTAGTACAGTGCGGGAGGCCAGAGTATTGATTCACTTTCCTGCCGAGAACGCCTCAGTGGCTACATGAACCGGATGGAGTGACTTGAGATGGCGAGCCCCCCTAGATATCTGAAACTATGATTTGTGAACAGAGAGAGCTTCATTGAGAGGTAGGACGTGACCATTATACATGTGCTGTTTTAGTGTTGTCTTTAGTGTTGTCTTAAAAAAACTAGTGTTGTCTAGACTTAAATCATCATTAACATCTTATTATTTTCCAATCTTTACTGTCTATTAGTAGTATTCACTTTTTAGGCATTGTAATAAAGTTATTGCTTATTATTAAAGTAAAGAATAATATAATAATTATTATTTTTTATTATAATTTTTTTAATTATAATTATTTTCTCCTGGGGAAACACACATGTGTGTGTGTGTGTGTGTATATATGCACAGATACTAAAAAAAGATATGGCATTTTAATTTTATTGAGCATGAATGAGAACCAGTTTGTTAATGATTTGATAGATTTCATTGTTAGTATAATAAATTTAAAAAGAAATTGAAAATTTGTCCCCATGCAAATATTTCAAATTAATATCAATATCAGAACGTATCAATTAGCACAACCTATAAATGAATACAACAGCTTTGCTACACTAAAATATGATCAACATTTACAATTCTGTGTACATTTTATTAGTATTTAAATAGCTATTTTTAGATTGCATAAATATAAGCAAGCAGATTCATATGTAATTATAATTTGGTGAAAATTAATTTAAGTTAATTTAATGTAATAACATTAAGAAGACAGAGACATGGTAAGAGATTATGGCAATGATTATTATATGTTTCACTATAGGATCCAAAACATATAATCACTTTAGATACTGGTTATATTCAGGGTCATTGGAGTGAATTGAATGTGCAGTGTGTCAAAGTTATCACACTGCATTTATGGTAACTGATGTGTCTTTGCAGAGTTTGATGTTTATAGCACTGCATGCAACGTGACCGTCAGGAGTCCGACAAACAGAGAGAGACACCACGGTCCTGCATCTTGATGAACTGTTGCATATCCTGGAAGCACATACACACACACACACACACACACACACACACACACACACACACACACACACACACACACACACACACACACACACACACACATTAAGTAGTGAGACAAAATTTAAATTAACTTATGCTTTCCTTATACTCCTTTTATTTATTAGTCCCTGTAATGGCAATTACGGTAATCTTTATAGTAATACCATTATGGACTAAGGTAATAGTTACATTAATGCCATATGCACTAAGGTAATTGTTACAGTAATTGCATGGACTACGATAATTACAATAATGGTATTATGGACTAAGGTAACCGTTACAGTAATGACTGGGCTAAGGTAGTCATTACAGTAATGACATTACAGACTAAGTTAATAATTACAGTTTTCATATGGACTAAGGTAATCATTACAATAATGACATTGACTCAGGTAATCATTAGAGTAATGACATGGACTATGGTAATCATTACAGTAATGGCATTATGGACTAAGGTAATCATTACAGTAATGATATTACGGACTAAGTTAATAATTACAGTATTGATATGGACTCATGTAATCATTACAATAACTAATGCAGCACTTGTTAATGTAATATGAGCAATAAAACGTTTACAGTAAAGATATTGTGGAATATAGCACAAATTGTAATAATACGAAATAATGCACTCATATTAATGAAAATCTTATTGATATGGCTTAAAGCAGTACCACGATTTATATCATTTTAAATGATCTTACCTGCTGTGCTGTTGGTAGTTGACAAGATGGTTTGTGTGGTGGTGCTGTTTGTAGGTGAAGATGTCGTGGGGTTTTGTTTTCCTCCAATCAGTCCGATGCCCAGGATGTCTAGATCAGACTGGTACTGCTGTGCCTCCCAGAACCGGACCAACGTGCTGCTCTCAAACATCTTCAGAATAGGTAGATTCACCCCCAGTAGATCACGAACTGTATTCACACTCAGGTACTGAGACACACAGAGAATGCATAAACACACAAATACACACAAAACAGAGAATTATTTTTTCATTTTTTATTAAAAAATATTTTTGTAAACTTTTAAAACCTTTTAAAATATATATATATATATATTTTTAAATAGCCAATAGCCTTCCTATTCCTCCAATGAGAATACAGACAGCTGTGCCCTACTCTGGTATCTTTGAAAAGCATCAGAGGAGCCAAGCTATGCAGAAAAGATCTCAACTCTGCCCCAGAGAAACAGCTGGTAAAGCTCTTAAGGACATGTGCACACACACACATACACACACACACACACACACACACACACACACCACACCACACACAAGAACAAAAAAAACACCTGTGCTTATTCTAGTCAGTTGTTTTGTTATATCATACCTTGACCACATCAGGGTTCAGATTAATGAAGGTGGTAATGTCCATGCTGATGTTCTGAGGTGCAAGATTTATTATATCTGACAGAGGTGCGCCACCTACAGACAAACACATAGACATGCAGTGATGTTTGATGTTTCATATCTGACAGAGGAGCTCCACCTACAAACACACAGATATACAGTGATGTGTGCTGTACTATATCTGACGGAGGAGCTCCACCTACAGACAAACACATAGACATGCAGTGAAGTATAAAATGGAACTTAAAATATCAGTCCTACCTGTGTTTGAATGTGTGTGTGTGTGTATATATGCATGAGATCATTAAAACCCTGTAATGGATATTCTTTGTTCATGTGGGGAATACCACAGAGCTACGCTGGTCTTATGCTGGTTTTATTTGAGTGTGTGAGAATTGCTGTGTATAAAAACTTGTGTATATATGTGTGTTTACCTAGGAAAGATCTGATGAGCAGGAAGAATTCTGTGGCATTGCTGTGTAGAGAGCTGAACGAGATGTTGGCGATGTTATACAGAGCTGTTTTCTGATCGATGGTGCAGTTGGACAAATCAATAGGGTTTGCATATCTGCAGAAAGAAAAAATAATATAGCAGGAGATTGAGAGTATTTTACCATTATATTCCTGTATTGTTTTGTTTTTTAACATTGATATAAGAAATATCATGGAATTCTGACATCTTACATTAGCTTTATTTAATTTTTCTGACTGGCCACAACTAGAAAGATATGTAACATCAATATCATGTAGTGTCCTGCAGCATTGTTACATGCCAGGTGTTTCACGTTTGTGTTTTTTGTATTTGTGGCTTTTCCCTGTTACAGGTAAACCAATAAGAAGCCTTGTGGGCCGAGACGGAGGCTACTGCTTTAAAGGCAGATCTCCTACGAAAGTGTGCGGTGCTGATTCGGGACATGCTTGAGAGTTATTACTTAAGGCATCTTGTGACAGTGTATGAACGATACTGTTTAGTTTACTTATGAGATTGCTGTTATGTTTCCACTATCTGTTGGCGTGGACAAGTCAGGTAACATGGTTACAGGTGATTTTGATGTATATATGTGGTAGAGTAGGGGCGGGTGCCACTTCATTGCATTGTTGATCAGGAAAGGTATGTGGTAGGCAGGGAAGTTGTTTTATTATTTTCATTTCTTTGGCACCGTCCACAACGTCCACCTATACTTTATGTTCCCTTTCTAGAATTGTTCTTATGCTTTGAACTCCTATGTGCTCTCGCCATTGATTTGATTGGTACAAGTAAATTGCTAAATGCAGAGTTTACTGGTGTTGGTCTCACCCTTGGCTATTTTACACATGCCTCACATACACACACACACACACACACACACACACAAACACTCCTCTTAGGACTGTTACAGCCCTGTCCATTTTGCCACCAACTGGGGGCATGTAAACAAGCATCATACAGTGTCATACAGGGTCCTGCAGTGTCATACAGGGTCATATATTCATGACTGATTCATGAGTGTATGGAAATACTGTTCTACTTTAGTTCTACAAGCAACTGTGAAGGGTGAACTACTGTAACCAAGAACAAACTCCTTCTATGCGTGAGCATATTTGGCCAATAAAGTCAGATTCTTATTATGATACAGGATCCTGCAATGTCATACAGGGTCCTGCAGTATCATACAGGGTCCTGCAGCGTCGTACAGGGTCCTGCAGTGTCATGCAGGGTCCTGCAGTGTCATGCATGGTCCTGTAGTGTCATACAGAGTTATACAGTGTCATAAAGGGTCCTGCAGTGTCATACAGGGTTATACAGTGTCATAAAGGGTCCTGCAGTGTCGTAAAGGGTCCTGCAGTGTCATACAGGGTCCTGCAGTGTCGTACAGGGTCCTGCAGTGTCCTACAAGGTTATACAGTGTCATAAAGGGTCCTGTAGTGTTATACAGGGTCTTGCAGTGTCATGCTTGTTATGCAGGGTAATGTGATGAGCTACCAAGTCAATTGCCACAACTTGCTGTGTCCTTTCAACCAGGTAATGATGTGGTGCAGCCTTATGTCATCACAAATCTGGGCAGAGGTTGCAGAAGTCTAAAGGTTTTTCTACTTTATTATATGTATTTCTATGAATTACATATGTTTCCATCCAATATGTTGCTTAGTTACTGTAATTCTGATTTTTAATTTTTTTCCCCTCTTCAAACTGGTCAAGCCAGAACTCTTAACAGATACTCAGAAAATGTGTCTGGGATGACAGGTGAGGCTGACTACCTGTGATTACTTAGCAACTGGGCTCAGCCCTGGGCTGGGTCATTACCCTGTTCTTATTTGCTGCATTCTGTGTTGGCTTGTTTGCTTATTCACCCTGTTATGGAGTCTTATAAATTGTTGATGAACAAAAAGTTTTGTGAGACATCCTCTGAAATCTCAGGGCATTTTGTCTGATTTTGCATATTTTTTAATATTCACTTTAAAGGTTCTTATTTATGGTATGATACCCATATGTTTCAGATCAAAATGTTCAGAACAATCTCAGCTCTATTCCCAATGAGGTACTATTTGACCTAGAGCACTGCATAAAGAAATAATATGGCCATAAAGCTGAAAGTTTTTTAGAACTATATCTCATTAAAAAAATACCTTTACTAGTGTGAACCAATTGTTTTGGTGTTTGAAATATGTTTACCAAAGTGATTGGTTAACAAAAGTCATTAAATATGAATAAAGTAGTATAGAAATGTGTGACAAATATCTAAAATGACATTTTGATCAATTGTTTACTGAGTAAAGGTGTGATGTCTCCTTATCTTAGAGGGACTTAGAGGAAATGAAACTAAACAATGTGATTTTATATTACATATCAAGGCTCATAGAATATCAAAATATCAAGCTTCATGTGTGCAGGTGAAAAATGAGCATTACAACAACTATAATCAAAATATGACAAAAAACAGAAGACTCAGCTACACAGGACAGTATTGCGTATCGTCGAAACATATCCATTCATCTGCACTACACTAGCTTACTTTCACATAAAAAAAATTAACAAAGCAAACATTTATTAATGGACAGTCAAGTCCAAACAATTTAAAGTACTTGACTTGTAATCGAAAAGTTGCTAGTTCAAACCCCACGACTGCCAAGTTGCCACTGTTGGTCCCCTGAGCATGGCTCTTAACCCTCAATTGCTCAAGTTATACTTTAATACTATAAATTGCTTTGGATAAAAGCATCAGCTAAATGCCATAAATATGACTGTAGTTGTTCAAGTTCTCTATTATATACTATTTTGTATTGTAAAATAACATTAATTTAGCCATCATCATAATCATTAAGTCTGTTTTGATTTAGCACTAGAATGGCTAAAGACAAAATTTTTTTGTAAGGCAAACATACCCTCCTACTGGACTGCCACCCTGCTTTGAAACATTCAGTGCCTATTGTAAGGACACAGCGTGTTGAAAGCACTGACCCCCACATCCACAGGAAGCTTGTATTTATTCTGTATTTGTTTGCTTATTTACTAATGAGCATGCATGTGCTTGCGTGTGTGTCCATGTGTGTTTGCATGTGTCTACTTACCTTAGGTTTTCAGCAGTTATATTGTTGAGTGCACTAGTGTTCAAAGAACAGATGTCCGACATGATAGCATTTATTTCAGCTAGCCCCAAAGTGTGGCCAGGAACGCGAAGATAATTCATAATCACTGCATTACTCTACACACACACACACACACACACACACACACACACACACACACACACACACACACACAAGTGGACACATTATTTCTCTAGCAAGAAAACAATGTCTAAAATAACATGGGTATATTGACACCAGTACAACCTAATGACTGACTATTAAATCCCAGCCAATATATGTTAACACATGTTTGATATTTAAGTTCCCTCTTCCCAATACATTCAACACACAAACACTGGTAGAATTGTTACCTGATCTGAAGTCCAGGCCCCATTAACTGGGTTCATTAAAGAGGCCAAAGTGTCTAATGAGGTGATGTTCCAGCTTTTGATTTCACTGACATTGGCCACACGAGATGTGGGGCCCAGTAACTGCAGCACACTGTCCCCAAGGCCAGACAGGTACACCTGCAACACATGCATGCATGCACACACAAACACACACACCCACCAGCAACTCTGAAACACAACGCTCCTTGCTGAAGTAAGCCTTGAACACACCCAGACATCACAAAACATACATCCTAAACAAACTAATTTATTCTATTAGTAATATCTAAGCAATATCAGAAAAATATGTTGGAAACACACACACAGACACATACACGCTCTCATCAACTCTACATTATTAAATAGTATTTAAAAAAGTATTTAGCAAAGCTGACCTGGTTTAGTTTGTTCAGAATGACCATCTCCATGCTGGGATCCAACACTATCTGAGTGATAGCTGCCAGGTTGTTTATTAGCACGGTTATATTCAGACACAAATCAAACTGGGTGGAAGTGTAGTTCAAAATGAACGACTGATCCGCAATTGTTGTGTCTGTGATGTAACCCGCAGTGCATCCTGACAGACACAGAGAGAAGAAATTAATTTATTTACTGTCTTTCAGTGACAGTTATACTACATTGCAAAATAACCCTAAATCTAAGACTAACCATTGTTTGTTTTTGTCTGTAATGAATACCCAGAACTATACTTGTACTGTATTTGTGGGGACAGTTTAAGGATTGGAGGACATAATCTAACCCTATAACCTGTAGTCTCTGTCAGTGTGGGCATGTATGTAATTATACCTGTATCACGTCTGCGTCTGAAATTTTGTTTGGATGCAGTAAATAAACTTTGTAGCTTTGTTACTGGGGTGTTCTTGGCCCTCAGGGCTGACATGAATGATGGCAGAAATATCTTTTTCTCAGTCTTTAAGGTTGCATAAACACACACAAAATATGTAAGTACATAAAAGTATAAATAAATAAAAGGTATACAACACACCCTGCCTCATTAATAAAAGTACAGGTTACATACAAAGTTAAATTTGTTCCAGAAGTCCTGATTTAAGTAGAGAGGCAGGGGGCCTAACTGCTGTAGTGTCTGCAGATTCCATGTTGATAGATTTCTGAAAACAAAAGTACAATCTGTACAATCATAAACGCATAGATCATAAAATGCACACACACACACACACACACACACACACACACACACACACACACACACATATATATATATATATATATATATATATATATATATATATATATATATATATATATATATGCATGCTCATACCACAGTCTTGACAGCTGAAACATAAAGACTCTCAAATATTACAATTTATCAGTAAAGATTCTGTCACTTGCTTTATAACAGCTTTGCAACCTCTTTCCTCGTCTATACACTATAAGTGCATTATTCATTGTTTAATGTCTCTCACCCATAGTTTGTGTTGCCACTGAAGAGCAGTGTCTGTATACCCGAGACCTGAAAGTCAGTCAGGTCTCCACAGTTCTTTAACTTCTCTATGATGAGTGGGTCAGAGTTCTGGATGTAGGATGAGTTTAGTGTGCAGGTCATATTACCCAGAATAGCCACCTGAGTCTTGTTCAGATTGAAGCCAGAAATACCCTTGAACAGCACAAAAGACATAAACGTGAGAGTATATTTATTATGTGTGTGTGTGTAGCTCTGCCTGTATGCTTTTACTCTTAAAGAAAGTTTATTGTTTTGTGTGTGCGTGTCTGTATGTGTGTGTATGTTTGTAGCTCTTCCTGTTTGATGTGTACTTTTAAAGTGAATTGTTCGTGTGTGTATGCGTTTGCCTGTATGATGTGTACTCTTAAAGTGGAATGTTTCTTGTGTGTGTGTGTGTGGGGGGGGGGGTTTACTAGGCAGGTCTGTGAATGGTTGAACGGTGTGTGTGTGTGTGAAAGACAGAGTGTCTGTGTGTGACAGAATGTGTGTGTGTGTGTGTGTGCTTTACCTTGCAGGTCTGTGTATTGCTGAACAGTGTGTGTTTGTGTGTGTGTGTGTGTGTGTGTGTGTGTGTGTGTGTGTGTGTGTTTACCAGGCAGGTTTGTGCATTGTTGAACAGGATTTTCTGTCTGTTGAGGAAGCTGGAAGAAACAGAGAAATCTGCTCTGCCCAGAGCGCTGAAATATAAACTGCAGTTCACCTTCTGCACCATCTCATAGCTAGAGCACACACACACACACACACACACACACACACACACACACACACACCACCACCACCACCACAAATCAAATACACAGAAACAAACATTACAGAGAAACAAAAACAATATATAGGAGTATCACCTATTAACAAAATATTTCAGTCAAACAAAACTAACATGCAGAAATGAAAGTGCATTTATTTGAATTTTACTCAGCGGACATATTAATGTGTTTGATGCTAATTCAACAAAAAAGAATACTTCAAAAAAGATACAGCACCACCTGTCATATAGTAGTTTGAATATATGCTTGAGAGTTAATTTGTTATTCTGTTTATTTATGTTCACACAACATTCAAACCGTTTTGCTTATATTGTGAAATGTTATAAAATGCATATACATTTGTTCTAATGTGAATACTGTGTGTGTGTGTGTGTGTGTGTGTGTGTGTGTGTGTGTGTGTGTGTGTGTGTGAGTGAGTGAGTGTGTATTACACACTCATAATAAAGAAGCATGTCAGGAGGGACATCACTGAAGGTCAAAGATGTGTCGTTTTTCACATAAGTGTACATGCTGGTCAGCTGCAGTAGAGAATACACAGTGAGTCACTCCACTGTTACATCAGACATCCTCTTTCATTTACTCCAATATACCACCTCAGTGTCACAGCAAGTATCAATTTGAACTTTTAAAAAAATGTATGATGGTCTTAATGCCAATGTTGATAAACTTTCGTTTGACATGCTCAGATATATAACAGGTTCTTTTACACCTAAATCAGGGATCTAAGGCTACATTTTACACATTTCAGATTTTAAACTTACTGAAATTCCTTTGTTTTCTAAATGAAAATATACATTTTTAAATCTAATTACTAAGATTATATTTACACATATAATAAAAAAAAAGACTGAAGTTCAAAGCACAGATAATCATAAAAGAAAATAGCTTTTACAGATATACCTAAACTTAGAACTGGTAGCATACACAATTATTGATACATTTTGCAGCAATTTATTTAAGACTTAATACTAGGAGCAATAAATGATTTTACCACCAAAAAGTAGCAAACATTATTTCTGAAATCTGAAACATCCAGGCCACTAGGTGTCAGTATAATGGGTATTTCATAATGTGAAGAAGAGTCATTAGAAATATGACTTATTGTTCCTTTAACTGATTAAATATCTGTGTACCTGTGACTCTTGCAGAGGGACCTTGCTCCTGCCTGGACGTAGTCTACAAGCGTGCACCAACTGTATGACTTTTTGCACAGGGAGAGCCTGAGCTGAGGTGCTAGTAAATCCTTGGAGTATTAACTCTGGAACACTGCAAACACACACACACACACACACACGCACACACACACACACACACACACACACACACACACACACAAACAAACCTAAAAAATCTGTTTTGATCACTAAAAAGTGTAAAGAATCATCCAAGATTTACAAACTTTTGTATTCTGCCCTTTGTCTATATGATCTCTCATTATACACTATTTGTAGTGTGTGTGTGTGTGTGTGTGTGTGTGTGTGTGTGTGTGTGTGTGTGTGTGTGTGTGTGTGTGTGTGTGTGTGACAGAATTTAACTCACTTGTCTGCATTTGATGTGGCACTAGCCACTGGACCAAACAACACCACAGCCTAGTAAAATACAAAATAATAAACAGACATTTAGACAGACAAACCAGCACAACTGGACCACTATTACATATTACTTGTTAGCATGTCAATGTATTGAAGGGGAAAAGTACACAATATGGAAAATGACTAGTCATATATGAATTTATATAGTGTTACCTGGCCTTGATTCCAGTTCTTTTGGTTGACAACTGAAATTTTTACAGTGTTGAGAGATGCCAGTAGCACACGTGGAATGTATGTTGCCAGTTCATTTGGAACGTTCACGACTGCTTCGGTCTCATCTATAGAGATAATCTGGAAGAAAGGGTAGAAACCTCAGTCTTTCCAGATTCTGGCTACATGGCATTTAATGTAGTGTTTGTATTGCAGCGCAGTAATGACATGCTCCACACTGTCTGTTTCTCTACACTGCCTCTACCCACTGACCACTGCCTCCACACAATGTCCCCCTTTACCCACTGACCATTGACCACTGCCTCCACACAATGTCCCCCTCTACCCACTGACCACTGACTTCACCAGTGTCCCCATCTACCCACAGACCACTGCCTCCACACAATGTCCCCCTCTACCCATTGACCACTGCCTCCACACAGTGTCCCCTTCTACCCACTGACCACTGCCTCCACACAGTGTCCCCCTCTACCCACTGACCATTGACCACTGCGTCTACCCACAGACCACTGCCTCCACACAATGTCCCCTTCTACCTACTGTCCACTGCCTCCACACAGTGTCCCCCTCTACCCACTGACCACTGACTTCACCAGTGTCCCCCTCTAACTACTGGCCACTGCCTTCTGTTTGTACCTTCTGGACAAATTTCTCTTGCAGAACCTCTGGTGCTTTCAGAATGTTGTTGACAAATGTTGGATTCTGGGATAAAGTCAGAAGTTGAGAGGATGGAATACTGGACATGGTTGCTGTGGAAACACCTCCAATGAGCGTGCCCAGAGTCTCCAGGGCAGAGCCACTGTTGATCTGTCAATCAAAACATAATTCAATTAAAATACATCCAGTGAGGATACCAAGAGGGAACAAAATTACATTAAGTGTTTTGAATCTGGCATTCTGATCTACTGTTTTGTAGGATTCATTTCAGACTATACTGTGTAAGATGTAGTATGTAAGGTGTAGAGTGTTCTGTACAGACTGTATTGTGTAAGATGTAGTGGGTAAGGTGTAGTGTGTAGTGTACAGACTGTACTGTGTAAGATGTAGTGTGTAAGGTGTATTATGTAGGGTGTACTGTGTTTTATTGTGTAGTGTGTAAGGTGTACTGCATTTTATTACATAGTGTGTAAGGTGTAAGGTATACTGTGTTTTATTATGTAGTGTGTAGGGTGCAGTGTGTAAGGTGTAAGGTGTACTGTGTTTTATTGTGTAGTATGTAAGGTGTACTGTGTTTTATTGTGTGGTGTGTAGGGTGTAGTGTGTAAGGTGTAAGGTGTACTGTGTTTTATTATGTAGTGTGTAGTGTCTAAGGTGTACTGTGTTTTATTGTGTAGTGTGCAGGGTGTAGTATGTGGTGTGTAAGGTGTACTGTTTTATTGTGTAGTGTGTAGGGCATACTGTGTAGTGTGTAAGGTGTACTGTGCAGTGTGTAAGGTGTACTGTGTTTTATTGTGTAGTATGTAGTGTGTTAGGTGTACTATGTTTTATTGTGTAGTGTGTAAGGTGTAAGTGTACTGTGTTTTATTGTGTGTTGTGTATTGTGTAAGGTGTACTGTGTTTCATTGTGTAGTGTGTAGTGTACAAAGTGTACTGTGTTTTATTGTGTGGTGTGTATGGTGTAGTGTGTAAGTTGTACTGTGTTTCATTGTGTAGTGTGTAGGGTGTAAGGTGTACTGTGTTTTATTATGTAGTGTGTAGTGTATAAGGTGTACTGTGTTTTATTGTGTAGTGTGCAGAGTGTAGTTTGTGGTGTGTAAGGCATACTGTTTTATTGTGTAGTGTGTAGGGCATAGTGTGTAGTGTGTAAGGTGTACTGTGTTGTATTGTGTAGTGTGTAGTGTGTAAAGTGTACTATGTTTTATTGTGTAGTGTGTAAGGTGTAAGTGTACTGTGTTTTGTTGTGTATGGTTTAGTGTGTAAGGTGTATTGTGTTTTATTATTTATAAATAAACTGAAATTTTACATTTTAACTTCATTATCATAGTTCAATTTGATATGTAATTTAGTGGAGAAGTGAGACAAAAAAAAGTGTTTTGTGTGTTAGGGTTTGGGTTTAGTGTCAGGGATAGGGTTAGGGCTAGGTTAGTCATATAGCAGCTCACTGGTGTAGTGTGTAAGGTGTACTGTGTTTTATTATGTAGTGTATAAAGTGTACTATGTTGTGTAGTGTGTAAGGTGTACTGTGCTTTATTGTGTAGTGTGTAAGGTGTACTGTTTTTTATATTGTAGTTTGTACTTACTTTGAAGCCTGCATTAGTGATGCTCTGGACGATGGCGTTGGCCTGGCCTTGGTTCCAGCCAATGACTGAGCTGAGAGTTGCCAGAGAACTGTTTATGACAGCAGGAGGGGCGGAGCTTATCTGACCCTCCGTCAGGCTGATGCTCTCGTTGCCGAGTGACTGAATGATGGTTGCATTTAAAGTGGGAATGTTTGCTACTAGTACTGCTGTGACCTGTGAGGAGAAGAGGATTGTGGGTAACTCAAACAGTTACCTGTTTACTGAAGTGAACAGATTGATCACTCAGATGGTCAGGAAGAAGACCTAACTGAGTGGGTCAGGCCCATTCAAAAGACACAAAGCCACAGTTTTAAGCTTATGACACTGACAGCAGCAGAGAGGTCAATTCCTGTAATTGTGGTGATTTGGATACTTACAGTTGTCACAGTGATGCTGACTCTGGCAGTGGTGGTTTTTGTAGTGGTGGTGCTGGTATTCACATTGGTTCTGCTCATGGTGGTGTTGACATGAGCAGTTGTAGTTTTGCCAGTGACAGGGGGAATAAAAGTGGTGTTGTGAATAGCAGTAGCATTATTAGTAGCATTGTCTCCAGTGTGTGTTTTGTTGATGTTCATGTTGGTGTTGTTAATACTGGTGGTGTTCACATGACTGGTTGTAGTGTTTGCAGTGATGGGAATAGAAGTGGTGTTGTGCATAGCAGTAGCATTATTAGTAGCATTGACACCAGTGTGTGTTTTGTTGATATTCATGTTGGTGTTGTTGAGGCTGGTGGTGTTCACATGACCAGTTGTAATGTGTGCAATGAAAGGGGGAATAGAAGTGGTGTTGTGAATAGCAGTAGCATTTGTAGTAGCATTGACACCAGTGTGTGTGTTAATATTCATGTTGGTGTTGTTGGTCGTGTTCACATGAGCAGTTGTAGTGTTTGCAATGACAGGGGGAATAGAAGTGGTGTTTTGAGTCGCAGTGGCATTTGTAGTAGTATTGACACCAGTCTGTGTGTTGTTGATGTTCATATTGGTGGTGTTGAGACTGGTGGTGTTCACATGAGCCATAGTAGTGTTTGAAATGACAGGAATAGAAGTGGTGTTGTGAATTACACTAGCATTATTAGTAGCATTGACACCAGTGTGTGTTTTGTTGATATTTATGTTGGTGTTGTTGAGACTGGTGGTGTTCACATGACCGGCTGTAGTGTGTGCAATGACAGGGGGAATAGAAGTGGTGTTGTGAATAGCAGTAGCATTTGTAGTAGCATTGACACCAGTGTGTGTGTTGTTAATATTCATGTTGGTGTTGTTGAGACTGGTGGTGTTCACATGAGCAGTTGTAGTGTTTGCAATGACAGGGGGAATAGAAGTGGTGTTTTGAGTCGCAGTGGCATTTGTAGTAGTATTGACACCAGTCTGTGTGTTGTTGATGTTCATATTGGTGGTGTTGACATGAGCCGTAGTAGTGGTGGCATTGGCAGTGGTATTCACAGGACTTGTACTGGAACTTGTAGTAGTAATGATTGTGGTGTTATTTGCTGTTATGTTGACACCAGTAGTGACAGCAGCGAGTGTAGTGGTGGTTAAGTCCTCTATTCCTCCAGTCAGTCCGATGCCCAGTGTGTTCAGCTGAGACTGGTACTGCTGTGCCTTCCAGGACTGGACCAACGCTGTATTCTCAAACAGCTTTAGTTCTGGCAGATTCACCCCCAGTAGATCCATAACTGTACTGACACCCAAGTTCTGAAACACACAAACACACACAAAACACAAACAATTTTTGTTTTTTATCTGAGCTCAAAACTATTTCATATTCTCTTTCCTATTATTCAATACTGAAGCTCTATTTTTGGGTGCTTCATACCTTCACCACTGCAGGATTCAAACTCAAGAACGTGGTGATATCCATGCTTATGTTCTGAGTAGAAAGTTCTTGTATATCTCCAATAGGAGCTCCACCTAATAATCAAGGAGGAAAAACACTAGTCGGTTTAATGAAATGGATGCTATAGGCCAGCTGTGAGCTCCTGTGGCTGGACAACCAAAATATCATCACTTTTGATGGGTTATTGCTGACAAACCCAGTTCTTGGTCAAGATATGACTGTAGGAATTCTGAGACTGTAAGAGTAGGAGTGGAGCTGAGAGTGAAGCTAGAGGGGCAGAGCTGTTAGACTGAGGCGTTAGATTTGAACAAATCTATTCCTCACTCATAATCTACCCTCCCCCTCTCTCTGTTTCTCTTTCTCCAACTAACTCACTCTCTCTCTAACTCTCACTATCTCATATTCTCATATATATATATATAATGTTTAGATAAGC
Source organism: Electrophorus electricus (assembly GCF_041902795.1). Taxonomy (NCBI): domain Eukaryota; kingdom Metazoa; phylum Chordata; class Actinopteri; order Gymnotiformes; family Gymnotidae; genus Electrophorus; species Electrophorus electricus. The sequence goes on along the minus strand of NC_137514.1, from coordinate 604,311 downwards.
ATTAAGATCATCATTATTTTTGAAATAAGTTATTAACTAGATTTATTATTGTAATTGATTCATTAAATATTTCTTAAAATATTTTTGAATATAAAATTATTATAATAAAAATAGGATTCTATGTTATTTGTTTTTCACTCTTTAATGCATGATTACGCATTTATATAGATTTTATTACTTCATTTTATAACTGTGTGTGTGTGTGTGTGTGTGTGTGTTACCGAGGTAAGGTGCGATGAACAGGTAATATATAGTGCTATTGCTGCGTAGAGAGCTGAAGGAAATGTTGGCGATGTTGTACAGAGCGGTTTTCTGGTCGATGGAGCATGGTGACAAATTCAAAGCATTTCCATATCTGCAGTGAAAAATAACACAAACTGCCTTCTATATTTGACTTAAACAGATTTTGCAGCAGAAGAGAGAATTCTAGCTGTGACTGAAAATTCTAGCTGCTGACTTTGAATATTTTGCAGGGGACATAAGAAAGACAAAGAGTGAGTTCCAGTAGTCAAGGTGGGAAAAGATGAAAGCAGAGTGTCTGCATCAGTCCTGATAAATGAGGGATAAAAGCCATGGAACAGAGATGAAAATACACACTTTTATTACACACTTATATAATTAAACACACACTCTTATCAGGGACCCAGTGTGTCACAGTTAGCCCCTCCCTGGCGTCTCGCTCTCCCTAGCAACCTGTCAGGTGCTACTTTGTTTGGTTTTTCTTCATGTGCACTGTTGTTTTTATTCTGTTAGTTCCGCAACTTGATTAATTCTCCGCTCTTCATTAGTTTAGCCTGTGCTTCATTTTTCCCTTGTTAGCTTGTGTATTTAACCCCAGTGTTTTCCTTGGTCATCAATGTTTCACATGTGGTCTGGTAGGTGTGCTGAGTTCTGTTAAATGCATCCATGTTCTGCCTGTTTGTTTGTCTGTTTTGTTTCATCCTCTGGTTTTCCTGTGTTACATTTCCTGTCTACAGTAGTTTTTCATTATGCATTGTGGTTTTGTTTCCTTTTCTAAGTTCCCTGGCTATTCAGCCATGGACTATAGACTCTGGTTATGGATTTGGCTTAAAGCATTTTGCTCTTCTCAGCATTTGTCTCTGCCTCTCAATTGCTCTGCCAAGTCTGAGAGACTTGCTACTATGGATTTATGAACAATTAGTAAAAATTCAGTTTTATTGGATTAAGTTCAATAATAATATAATGCATCCAGTGTTTGTCGTAACTGATTTACTGTATCATGTATTTACTAGGAAGAGGATAATAAGGGCACCAAAATCAGTTGAAAGAAGGAAATCATTATGAACATGCAAGAGCACTGATTCAGTTCAAAACCAGACTGTTTCAGTACTAAAACCAGGCTGTTTCAATGTGAAAACCAGACTGTTTAGCGTAGCAAGGTCACTTGCTTGTTAGCATGTTTGCCTTTCAGTGCTAGGGTCTTGGGTTCAAGTCCCTGTCTAAATAGCACTAAACTAAATGTGCCTTGTGTGTCTTTGTGGGTCCAAAAACATTGGATACTCTGAACTGTCCTGTATGAATGCAACCTGTGTGTATGTCCAGTGATGGTTGGTGCTCTGTCCTAGTCTTAACCTCCTCCACTTCCCCTGCAGTGTTTGGTAGATGTGAACACCCATCAAAATAACTAATGAGGTACAGAGAGGTCTGATAGCTTGATTGTAATTGGGAGTAGAATAACTACCAAGAGGTACAGAGAGGTCTGATAGCTTGATTGTGATTGGGAGTAGTATAAGTACCATGAGCTCTTTACACTGCAGAGTGGAAAGGCTGGAGTTGTTAATTTTTTCTTTGACAAATCTAAAAAGACCATTTATTGCTCAGCCGAGCTGGGAGATATAGTTTGTGTGTTGGTGTGTGTATGTGTGAGTGTAAGTTTGTGTCTAATTACCTCAGGCTGTCCTCTGTGATGTTGCCACGTACACTGATGTTCAAAGAACACAGATTGGAGCTGATTGCATTTAATTCAGCAGTTCCCAGAGTGTTACCAGCCACGCTTAGATACCTCATAATTACTGCATTACTCTACACACACACACACACACACACACACACACACACACACACACACACACACACACATACACACACCCCGATTGTTTAAAATGGGTTTTGTATGTCAGTGGTCTGTATGCAAAACATTGATCACCCACTGGAAATATTTTTTTCTCCAGTACCTCTAAGCCCGGCTAATACAATAATAACTCTAATCCCACCCAGTATAATACTAACTCTAACCCCACCCAGTAAAATACTAACCCTAACTTTGCCCAGTACAATACTAACCCTAACCTCACCCAGTACAATACTAATCCTAACCCCACCCAGTACAATACTAACCCATACCCCGCCTACTACAATACTAACCCTAACCCCACTCAATACAATATTAACCCTAACCCTGCCCAATACATTCAACACACAAACACTGATGGATTTGTTACCTGATCTGAAGTCCAGGCCCCATTAACTGAGTTCATTAAAGAGGCCAGTGTGTCTAATGAGGTGATGTTCCAACTGTTGATTTCACTGACATTGGCCACACGAGACGTGAAGCCCAATAACTGCACCACACTGTCCCCAAGGCCTGACGGGTATGCCTGCAACATATCCAGACCTCACAAAACATGCATCCTAAAAAAACTAATTTATTCTATTAGTAATATCTAAGTAATATCAGAAGACTATGTTGGAAACACACACACCGACACATTTACACTCTCATCAACTCTACATTATTAAATAGTATTTAAAAAAGTACTTAGCAAAGCTGACCTGGTTTAGTTTGTTCAGAATGACCATCTCCATGCTGGGATCCACCACTATCTGAGTGATAGCTGCCAGGTTGTTTATTAGCACGGTTACATTCAGACACAAATCAAACTGGGTGGAAGTGTAGTTCAAAATGAACGACTGATCCGCAATTGTTGTGTCTGTGATGTAACCCGCAGTACATCCTGACAGACACAGAGAGAAGAAATTAATTTATTTACTGTCTTTCAGTGACAGTTATACTACATTGCAAAAAACCCTAAATCTAAGACTAACCATTGTTTGTTTTTGTCTGTAATGAAGACCCAGAACTATACTTGTACTGTATTTGTGGGGACAGTTTAAGGATTGGAGGACATAATCCTATAACCTGTAGTCTATGTCAGTGTGGGCATGTTTGCAATGATACCTGTATCACGTCTGCGTCTGAAATTTTGTTTGGATGCAGTAAATAACATTTGTAGCTTTGTTACTGGGGTGTTCTTGGCCCTCAGGGCTGACATGAATGATGGCAGAAATATCTTTTTCTCAGTCTTTAAGGTTGCATAAACACACACAAAATATGTAAGTACATGAAAGTATAAATAAATAAAAGGTATACAACACACTCTGCCTCATTTAAGAAAAGAACAGGTTACATACAAAGCTAAATTTGTTCCAGAAGTCCTGATTTAAGTAGAGCGGCAGGGGGCCTAATTGCTTTAGTGTCTGCAGATTCCATGTTGATGGATTTCTGAAAACAAAAGTGCAATCTGTGACATGCAGCTCCTGATGAATCACTAATGAACAATGCAATGTGAGGTCTCCCACCAGTGTTCACATTACACAAACACATTCTACATTTTAATGACCTACATTTTAACTACACACTGGGCCAAATTATAATATATAAAGGAATATTTGTTTAAGTTGTCCCTTTATTTTCCTTTTGCCTTCCTTAAAAACCTAGCATTATGTTTAGAATTTTAAAAATATTTTCTAAATGAAAATTTTAAAGTCTCCTTATCTTTTTTATTTTACTAATATAAAAGCTACAGTCTTGTAGCTGAAGTCTAATATCACGGTTTTTCTTCCTGGCGTTCTTTTGGTGACGCCTTCACGTGTTTGTTTTGGTTTCTGTTCCTGGTTTTGTTTTGGCTCTGTTTTGTCAGGTTTCCTTCTTTTGGTTTTGTTGTTCCAAGCCCTTGCCTGTATCCTGGCCTGTAAATATATGTCTGGTTAGTCTTCATTTGCCTCGGTTATTTAAGCCCTGTGTTTTGTTTCCCATGTTGTCGGTTATTTTGGTTTGTTCAGTTATGTTTAGATTTGTTTTCACTATCGTTGTTGTCGTTTCTGTTTCCTGCTGGTTAGTTTCCTGAAGTCTCCCTCCTTCTGTGCTGTTGTTTTGTTTATCAACCTTTTGTCAGTTCTCTGCCAATGTTTTGCTTTGCTTCTTGCTTATTTCTTATTTTGGTTTGCCTAGTTTTTCCCACGTGTCTTACGTCTGTTTAAGCCTCTGTTAGCCTCCAAAATTTGTGTCCCTCGCGTGCTAAAGAACCTCATGCACTTGCATCCTGCCTCTCACCTTGTCCTTGCTACAACGTTACATATAAAGAGACACAAATAATCCATTTTATCAGTAAAGATTCTGTCATTTCTGTCATTTCAACAGCTTTGAAACCTCTTTCCTGCTCTATACACTATAAGTGCATTATTCATTGTTTAATGTCTCTTACCCATAGTTTGTGTTGCCACTGAAGAGCAGTGTCTGTATACCCGAGACCTGAGAGTCAGTCAGGTCTCCACAGTTCTTTAACTTCTCTATGATGAGTGGGTCAGAGTTCTGGATGTAGGATGAGTTTAGTGTGCAGGTCATATTACCCAGAATATCCACCCGAGTCTTGTTAAGACTGAAGCCAGAAATACCCTTGAACAACACAAAATGCATAAATGTGAGAGTATGTTTATTATGTGTGTGTGTGTGTGTGTGTGTGTGTGTGTGTGTGTGTGTGTATGTGTGTGTGTGTACCAGGCAGGTCTGTGCATTCTTGAATAGAATCCTCGGTCTGTTGAGAATGCTGGAAGGAATAGAGAAATCTGCTCCACCCAGAAATATGAAATATGAGGTGCAGTTCTGCACTTTGCCATAGCTGAAACACACACACACACACACACACACACACACACACACACACACACACACACACAGAAATTATAGATATGACAAATGAGGAGGTATGATAGTAATATATGATCTATTTAATTTAATAGTTCCAACAAATTATGCTAATATGATTAGTAATGATCAAAGGTATAAATTGGTCAGTTGAAAATGATGAGAAAATCACAAAATACTGTAATTATACAACAAGGCTACCAGTGGGATTCTGCAGTAAATTTTACTCAAGAGAAGCACGTGTTTAAAGCTTCTATTATAATTAAGGTTAAAGATTAAGTGTACATTATTCATATATGTACTGATTTATGTTTGATTACATGCAGCCCATTTTTGTTTGGATCACTTAAAAATATATATATTTTTTGCATGTGCGTTTTAAATGTCAATAGTATAGGCACATGTCAAGTGTGTGTGTGTGTGTGCACATTGGTGTGTGGTACACACTCATAGTAGAGAAGCATGTCAGGATGGAAATCACTGAAGGTCATAGAGGTGTCGTCTTTCACATAGCTGTACATGCTGGTCAGCTGTAGTAGAGAACACAGTGAATCCTTTTCAATGTTTTAAACTTGTCAAAAGTATTTGTTAGCAATGTCTCCAGCATTCTCTCATCTTTGTAACATATATAAGGAGTATCCTCACACAGCAGCGGATCATGAAAACTAGTCCATGCATGTATATCTTTACATCTGGACTACTGTAATACACTGCTCGCGGGTCTCCCTAAGAATGCCCTCTTAGAGAGGCACACACCCTCACACACAGAATTGGCTTTAAAATACTAATATTAATTTTATTTACTTCAAATAATATTGAATTTAATTTTGGCAAATACCTTCCTGAGGTGATAGTTCAAGAATGTATTAACCTTTATTATCCTTCTATGTATTCTCTGCTTTATGTAAAGCACTTTATAACCGTGTTTAAGAAAGTGCTATATAAATAGTTAATAATAATAAGTAATTGTGAATTAATTAATGATTCATGGCAATATTAAAAAATATTAATGTATTAGTATTGTTTATTTATTATTATATTTGATTCACTTGATGACTGTTGATCACTGCTTAAATTATACACAGTATTTCTAAAAAATGTTGCACCAGTCCTAATAAAAAGCAGGCATGAAATGAGTGTCACCCTGTGTACCTGTGACTCTTGCAGAGGGACCTTGCTCCTGCCTGGACGTGGTCTACAAGCTTTCACTACCTGTCTCGCTTTCAGCACAGGGTAATTACGAAGTGAAGTGCTTGTAATTCCCTGGAGTATCGACACTGGCAAACTGCATACACAAACACACACACACACACACACACACACACACACACACACACAGCACATCTAAAGGCTTTTTGCAATCCTTGCATGTGTAATTGAAATCCACTGGGGTGCGTTTGTGTGTGTGTCAGTGTGTGTGTGTGTGTGTGTGTGTGTGTGTGTGTGTGTGTGTGTATGCATGTATGTGATAGCAGTTAACGCACTCATCTGGATTTGAGGTGGCACTAATCGCTGTTCCAATCAACATCTTAGCCTAATGAAATAAAAAATAAACAAATAAACATTACAATTGTTTTGTACACAGCACAACACAACTGGACCAGCACTGTGTTTTTTGTATGTCAATGTACTGATGTCAGAGAGAGAAAATGACTTTCTGTAATGCAGGAGTAATGCGGGAGTAATGCAGTAGTGTTGAACACAGTAATACTTTTATTCACACACAACGAAGACAATGTAGCTCACATGCTGACGTAAGGTTACACCAACAATCAACAACTACAAGTCTTTATATACATGAACCGTAACGACACGAAACGAGGAACAGGTGTGATACACGGGTAGGGCATGGCCATGCAGAGTGTGTGTGTTCTGTTACCTGGTTTTGATTCCACAATTTGTTGTAAATGATTGAAACATTTACAAAGTTCACAGATGTCAGTGTCACTGCTGGAATGTATGTTGCCAGTGCATCTGGAACGTTCACCACTGCTTTAACTGGGTCTAAAGAAACAATCTGAACAAAAAGGTAGGACATCAACCTCAGATTCTATTTAAATTATCCCTAAAGATGGAGTTTTTTTTACAGTTCATGATATTCTATAAATACAAAACATTCTGCAGCTTTTATTAACCAGTAAATAAAAGAATGGTTTGTGTATCACAGTATACACAGTGTTTCAGAGTATATGTTTGTGGGGCAGGGTTTTGTGTGTGTGTGTCCATGTGCATATACGCACCTTCTGGACAAATGTCTCTTGCAGAACCTCTGGTGCTGTCAGAATGTTGTTGACAAATGTTGGATTCTGGGATACAGTGAGAAGTTGAGAGGATGGAATACTGGACATGGTTGCTGTGGAAACACCTCCAATGAGCGTGCCCAGAGTCTCCAGGGCGGCGCCACTGCTGATCTGTCAATCAAAACATAATTCAATTAAAATGCATCTAGTGAGGTTACCAACAGCAAACTATTTTTTTCAAGATTAATTTAAATTATTTTGGATATGTGTGGGTTATATTTCCCAATACAAACATAAATAAACTGAAATTGTACATTTTAACTTCATTATCATAGTTCAATTTCATATCCAATTTAGTGAAGAAGTGAGACAAAAACAGTGTTTTGTGTCTTAGGGTTTGGGGTTAGTGTTAACGATAGGGTTAGGTTAGTCATATAGCAGCTCAGTGGTGTAGTGTGTAAAGTGTACTGTAATATACAGTGTGTAGTATGTAAGGTGTACTGTGTTTTATTGTGTAGTGTGTAAGGTGTACTGTGCAACATGTCGCATATATTTACTTTGAAGCCTGCATTAGTGATACTCTGGACGATGGCGTTGGCCTGGCCTTGGTTCCAGCCAGTGACTGTGCTGAGAGTCGCCAGAGAACTGTTTATGACAGCAGAAGGGGCGGAGCTTATCTGACCCTCCATCAGGCTGATGCTCTCGTTGCCGAGTGACTGGATGATGGTTGCGGTTAAAGTGGGAATGTTTGCTAGTATTACTGCTGTGACCTGTGAGGAGAAGAAGATTGTGGGTAACTCAAACGGTTACCTGTAAACTGATAAGTGAACAGATTGATCACTCAGATGGTCAGGAAGACCTAACTGAGTAATTACCTCTGGATTAATCGGACGGCAGAGGCTGTTGATGGTGTTTAGGATGCTCTCACTATCTTTTGCTCCAAGTGTCACAAAAGCAAAACCAGGAGCTGCACACAAGAGTTGACCTGGCAAGCTACACACACATACACACACACACTCCTGATGAAGTATTTATTAGCAAATGAGTTCTGTCATGTGCATTTTCTGTGCAGAAGCAGAACAAAAACGTCCTGATCCATCCCCCTCTGATTCTGATCCATACTGACAAGCTTTTATTCATTTTGGTATAGTGAGAAGCGTCTAATATATTAAGTATATAGTGTTTAGTGTGGTATGTAGTATTTAGGGTACCAAGTGAGTATATAACCCAATATAAGGTTAGGGTTAGGGCTAGGATGAGGATTCTGGGTGTACAGCTGTATGATGTAGTGTATAATATATAATGTATGTAGTTTGTAGTGAATGGTGTGTGTAGTGTATAACCTGAGGGGGTTGAAGTTAGGATTCTGGTTGTACAGCTGTGTTACGTAGTAGACAGTAACATTGGCTGCAATTCCTGAGGTGTTAAACAACTGAAGATTATCTGGGTTTGCCGCAAACACACCGATCTACAGGATGCAATCAAAACTATGCATTAAAGTGTGTGTGTGTGTGTGTGTGTGTGTGTGTGTGTGTGTGTGTGTGTGTGTGTGTGTGTGTGTGTGTGTGTGTGTGTGTGTGTGTGTGTGTGTGTGTGTGTGTGTGTGTGTGTGTGTGTGTGTGTGTGTGTGTGTGTGTGTGTATTACCTGGGTGTCTGGCACAAATGACTGGAGGTCATTAATGGTGAGGAAGGTGATGAAGGGTCCGATGTAGTTGGTGAACCAAGCAGTGGAGTTCAGGTTGGGATCTGAGGAGCTATAGCACCGAGGAATGTTACCTACAACAAACACACACACACACACACACACACACACACTATAAGTACTGTTTCTACAACATAAACTTACAATAGAAAAGGAGAGAGAAATAGCTGTAGCAATTCTTACTGCTGCTGGTCAGATAAGCCTTTATAGAGTTGTACATATCAGCTGGGGTGAAATCCGTCTTGGAGAAATTATAATTATTCCCCAGGACCGAAACCCTACACACACACACACACACACACACACACACACACACACACACACACACACACACACACACTTAAGTAATTTAATTATAGGTCAATTTTTTAGATGACAAAATTCACTATTTCTCTGTACAATTAAATGTTGTTACAGCAAACAAAAACTCACAGTTTCTTGTATGACAGGCAGGAGGCGCTGGTGAGTTCTGCAGGGCTGATCAGAGGAGAGCTGAGGTAAGGCAGGTAGTGAGCCAGATTGACATTAAACCACTGATCTACATCAGCCTGAGATGATTCACTGAGAGCAAGAAGCCACACACACGTCAGCGTCTGCCTGGCCAGAACCGGAGACTGTACTGGTTGCTGTAGGTAGGCAGGCAGGCAAGCAGACAGACAGAGAGAGAATGAATAATACATTTATATATGGAACTGAACAAAGATGAGAGGGTGAAAAAGCAGGAATCAGGACCAAATGTGAGATGTATGGAGTGTGACAGGTGAGGCTGATATAGTCGTACCGTCTGCAGGTATTGGATGGTTTGGTTGTAGATGCTGAGGAGTGTGCAGAGGTCTGACCCATTCTTAACTGTGTTTGGCCTGTTCAGGAACTCAGTAATTTCTTCTGGAGAGATGGAGCCCACCAGCTAGAGAACAGAAAGGAGAGTCAACCCACTCATTATAGAGAGAGGCATGTGTGGATAACGTGACTATTACTAACTGTCTTTTACTCTTGGATTGATTAAAAGCAATATATTAGCTGATCTATTGACTGTAATACTAAGGGTCTATTCTAGACTCTAAAACCTACATGATGTAGACAACTTTACTACACTTAGGTTTCAGATAAAATAATCTAGGTCTTATTCTGTCTCTCAACAGTGTACTAGATGTAATGATGTGTTACCTAATGCCCTGTGTTTAGTGTTATGCATTACACTACCCTCATTACTGAACTGTGAGTTACATGTTTACACCTAAACTACAAACTACATTTTGTTAAACTGTACACACTTGTATATCATTTATATAATACATTAATACCTGTATATATAATGTTATGTAGGAATACCTCTTTTTGTCGGTTGGCTGGGATGAGGGAAAGGAAGATGCTCAGGTCAGGGAATTCAGAACTGAGGAAGGTGTTCTTGAGGAAGACAAAGAAGCTTCCTCCAACATAGCAACTCAGACCATTCAGTCCTGCATGGTAAGACACAGCAAATCAATGAAAACCAACTTTTTTGTCGGTCTGTAGTTTATACATTTGTATATATTTTGGGTGTTCTTCTGGTAATTTAAGTACAATTAAGTATTATTTATTTGTGATCAGGAGCCTGTGTGTTGTACCAGTCAGGTGCTGTAGGATGCTGTTGAAGATCGCAGCCTGTGTGCTACTACTGAGAGCTGGTCCTATGGAGTTCAAACTGTTCACTCTGTTTCAGCAAAGAAAAAACACACCACAACCTTGCATAAGCAAGACAGCACAACCTTTGATCACCTGAGTAGTGAGGAACCACTGTGGAAAGTGCAACTGGCTTCAAATCTCTCAGTGTCCTTACTGTTGATGACTTCATGTGCACAGTCAATAATACATCACACCAAACATCTCTACTTCCAGAGGAGGCAGAGTCAGCTGACCCTACAGTTAGTAACCCTAACTGTAACAGTGAGCGGTTAGGAGGTGGACGCATGTGCGGAGAAGAGCAATGGGCAAATCCAGATTCAGAGTCATTATAATGGTCAAGGGTCATTGAGCCAATACGGAGAGCATGAGGATACATGATTAAACAAACAAAAACACACAAAGGCAAACAGGGGGAGCAAGCTATAACAGATGCTAGAAAGAACTCAGAGGCTAAGAAACACAAAGGCTAGGAAAAACAGTCAGACTAGGATACACGCAGTACAAACTTACAGGCATACAGATACAGGCTTTCAAACAGTCAATGAACAGTCAAGACACAGGGCACAAGACTGAGTTTAAATACATGAATTTAACAATACTAGAAATTATGAACAGGTGTGGAAAACCGAGAGAGGGGCGGAGAAAATGAAACTAGGGAATGGAACCAAAACACAAGACAAAGAAATCATGGAACAGGGAAGCTAGGAGGGACAAACTGTGACACTAACACCAACTATGACACGGTCGCATATGGCAGGTCCACTGCTGCCGACAACAAGGCTCTCCAGAGTTTGGGGAACAGTACAGAGCTGCAGGACACCTGTAACAGGCCACCTATTACAGGACACCTGTGCAGGATGCCTGTCACAGGAGAAGCCTGAGTAAAGCCAGTAGACTTACCTCTGACCACACACTCTGGACATGACCTCATAATGCCTCTAACATCTGACCTCACACAGTCCAGCTATTAAATTATGGATATTGGCACATACTAATAATACCATGAATACATTTCATTATATGGTACATTTATGCAAAATGGCAATACATTTAAATAAAATAAAAGTCAGGGGTTCAAAAAAAAGATTCATTAATCAACCTCAGTACGATGAAGATTGAGTTTATTTTGTCATTAGTAAATAGGAACATAAATGTAAGACTATTGTTCCCAAACTTGTAAAGTCTAAATATCTAAAGATCTATATTCTCTTACATGATAGGATAGTTGTTGCAGTTCATGTATGATGTCACATTAAGAAATATTTCTGCGGTGACACTGGGGAGTAGAGGGACGAGCTTCATGGACAACCAGTCAGTCCAATTGGAGGTCACAAACTGTGAAAACTTGGGGCTAATGATCTTGAAGGTTTGGTTCATCATTAGGTCTCTCACAGGAGGAATGATATTACTAACCTGCAAAGAAACACATTCAGAATGTTTAAATCATAATTACTTCTTGTTGCATAAGAGAGTTTTTGTGTAAAAGGTTTGTGTAAAATGATGCACGTTAGGTACCCCTTGAAATGTGAGGGCTGTGAGAAACACATCCACATTTGTGAAAGCATCGCCTGTCTCGAGTCGGTTGAAGACTCGGATCATCTGACTTGTGCTGTTCAGTGCTCCAAAGCTGAGAGTGAGCTCAGCTACTTGGGTGGGGCTCAGAAGGTCCAGTGATCCAAACTGCAAAAACATACAGCAGCAAGTCACTGATAGGTCTTCTAGATCATGGACAATGCCAAAGATGGACAAACAAAGACTTAAACCAAGATTGATATTTCTCACAGTGGAAACATTTGTGAATAAAGTTTGAACATTGGCCACATTGGCCTTAAGAGGTTTGAAAGACAGCGTGTGATAGTATGAGATAATAAGACAGAGTCATTATGAGATTGAGCATGAAAGAGATTAAGGTCGTGTCAAACAGTGAGTGTGATTGTCAGTTTATTTCAGTTGCTGTGAGAGAGACAGACTGACAGAGAATCAATGTCTTACAGAGAGAATGTGTGAAGGCGAGTGACTGAGAAAGGTATGTATATCAAATATCAATGAAACAGTTTTTTTTTCAGAAGAGAAGTCCCAATATTTAATCCTAAAAGAGAAATGTTGCATGTCTTGTGCTGAGTAGTATTTAAAAGATAAGTAAAGAGAATGGTGCATAACAGGTCTCAGTTCTCCTCAACATAATCCCCGTTTACAACATTATAATAAATCAATAAACCTACTATGAGGTCAGTGTTAAAAATGCAACATGCTCTGAAGAATGGAGAGTGACTTACCACATTGATGTCGAACCTGCAGGCTGCATGAAATCATGAGGACAAGTGAGCACAGCATTAGAAAAGGAAAAAGATGAGAATCTTGTGGTGTTTGTTTAAATCTCAAACGTAGTGCTGATTTGTAGACAGGAAACTTACCTGTTTGATTGACTTGCTGTAAAGACTCCTTTAGGTAGGCAAGGAGAACAGCTGCCAGTGCTTGTTTGTTCATCTCTGGGATGTTGGCAGAAACATCGCTCAATCCTTGAACACTGAAAGGAAGAAGGAGATCTGGCTTTAAAAAACAAAAAACAATTACAGAGGCACAAAGAGTACAAAGGAACAAGAACTTGGTCCTGGATCCCTTCACTACAGCTAGAAAGGGATGGAGGAGAGCGTTGAATCTGATGCTGGCCAACAAAAATTCACAGGAAAAAGTCTAGATGTTAGAAACAATTGTCACCAACTTAAAAACCATGGTTTGAAGATCGTTCTGCAACAAGAAAGTACTGAGTGAGATGAAATATAATCAAGAGTGGACAGGGGCACCTTTATTCTAAGTTATGTCAACTGTAGTATTTAGTTTTGACAAACAACTGCACACTAGTTCTCAACATGGATGAAGCTGTGTAAATGTAGATTTTTAATGTAAAGGTGTTTTGTAAGTAAACTGAGAACAAACGCCATCCACTGTACACATTTAAATTCACTTACATTACTTCATAGTTGGTGCATGAGATATTTGAGATTGTAATAGTGAGCATCTCTGAAGTGATACTGGGGAGGAGAGGGATCAGATTTCCAGTAAACCACGAAATCCAGGTGGAGGTCTCAAACTCTGGAAAATGGACGCTGATGATCTTGAAGGATTGGTTCATCATGAAGTCTCTCACAGAAGGAGTGATATTAACAGTCTGCAAAGAAACAATGCAAGAAGTGGCCATAGGACTTTAAGAATGAGTTTTGTTTTAGATCTTAATTTCAACATCATTGCAACCTTTATTAATTCGATATTGTCACCACAAGCTAATCATGTCAGTTACCCCTTGAGATGTGAGGGCTGTGAGAAACACATCCACATTTGTGAAAGCATCGCCTGTCTCGAGTCGGTTGAAGACTCGGATCATCTGAATTGTGCTATTCAGTGCTCCAGAGCTGAGAGTGAGTTCAGCTACTTGGGTGGGGCTCAGAAGGTCCAATGATCCAAGCTGCAAAAGCATACAGCAACAAGTCACTGTTAGATCTGCTACATCATGGGCTGTCCACCCCCGTATGGATCAAACGAACATAAATGACAAGCGCGACGCGAATGCTTGAGGGAGAAAGCAGTGTTGAGTATCAAACAGTCTGCACATGTTTTTAATTGACAGATTTGATATTCAGGTTCTAGAGAATTCCATACCTGGACAAACAAAGACTTAGACCAAGATTGTTATTTCTCACACTGAAAAAAATGTCTGTAAAGTTTGAAGCTTTTCCACATTGGCCTTAACAGGTTTGAGAGACAATGTGTGCGAGTGTGAGAGAATAGGAGAGTGTGATTATGAGATTGAGCATGAGAGAGATTAAGGCAGTGTTAAAAAGTGAGTGTGATTGTCAGTTTATTTGTGTTGCTGTGAGAGAGACAGACTGACAGAGAATCAATGTATCTCAGGGAGAATGGTTGTGTGTGAGTGACTGAGCATGGTATGTATATAAAAAATCAATAAAACAGTTTTTTACAAAAGATAAGTGTCAACATTTGTTCCTATGAGACAAATGTTGCATGTCATGTGCTGAGTAGTGTTCAAAAGATAAGTAAGGAGAATGGTGCATAACAGGTTTCAGTTCTCTTCAACATAATCCCTATTTACAACAAAATAATAAATCATTCAATTTTCTGTGATGTCGGTATTAAAAATACTACATGCTCTGTAGAATGGAGAGTGACATACCCCACTGATGTTGAACTGTGTCAGATCAAGGTACGACACATAGCCGGATAGCTTGCCAAAGTTCTTTGAGACCCAATTTGCGGCTGTCTGGTTATTCAACCGGCAGGCTGCATGAAATCATGAGGACAAGTGAGCACAGCATTAGAAGAGGAAAAAGATGAGAATCTTGTGGTGTTTGTTTAAATCTCAAATATAGTGTTGATTTGTAGACAGGTAACTTACCTGGTTGATTGACTTGCTGTAAAGACTGCTTTAGGTAGGCTACCAGAACAGCTGCAAGTCCTTGTTTGTTGTTTTCTGGTATGTTGCCAGAAACATCGCTCAATCCTTGAACACTGAGAGGAAGAAGGAGATATGGCTTTAAAAAAACAAAAAAAAAAATACAGAGGCAGAAAAGTACAAAGGAAGAAGGACTTGGTCCTGGATCTCTTCACTATATCTAGGAAGGGATGGAGGAGAGGGATGAATCTGATGCTGGCCAGCCAAAAATTCACAGGAAAATGTGTAAATGTTAGAAACAATTGTCATCAACTTAAAAGCCATGGTTTGAAGATAGTACCGCAACAGGAAAGTACTGAGTGAGATGGAATAAAATCAAGAGTGGATAGGGGCACGTTTATTCTAAGTTATGTCAACTGTAGTATTTAGTTTTGACACCAACAGCACACTAGTTCTAAAAATGAATGAAGCTGTGTAGCTAGTTGTTTAATGTAATGGTGTTTTGTGAGTAAACTGGGAACAAATGTCATCCACTGTACACATTTAAATTCACTTACATTACTTCATAGTTGGTGCATGAGATATTTGAGATTGTAATAGTGAGCATCTCTGAAGTGATACTGGGGAGGAGAGGGATCAGATTTCCAGTAAACCACGAACTCCAGGTGGAGGTCTCAAACTCTGGAAACTGGACACTGATGATTTTGAAGGTTTGGTTCATCATGAAGTCTCTCACAGAAGGAGTGATATTAACAGTCTGCAAAGAAACAATGCAAGAAGTGGCCATAGGACTTTAAGAATGAGGTTTGTTTTAGATCTTGATTTCAACATCATTGCAACCTTTATTAATTCGATAGTGTCACCACAAGCTAATCATGTCAGTTACCCCTTGAGATGTGAGGGCTGTGAGAAACACATCCACATTTGTGAAAGCATCGCCTGTCTCGAGTCGGTTGAAGACTCGGATCATCTGACTTGTGCTGTTCAGTGCTCCAAAGCTGAGAGTGAGCTCAGCTACTTGGGTGGGGCTCAGAAGGTCCAGTGATCCAAACTGCAAAAACATACAGCAGCAAGTCACTGATAGGTCTTCTAGATCATGGACAATGCCAAAGATGGACAAACAAAGACTTAAACCAAGATTGATATTTCTCACAGTGGAAACATTTGTGAATAAAGTTTGAACATTGGCCACATTGGCCTTAAGAGGTTTGAGAGACAGTGTGTGATAGTATGAGATAATAAGACAGAGTCATTATGAGATTGAGCATGAAAGAGATTAAGGTCGTGTCAAACAGTGAGTGTGATTGTCAGTTTATTTCAGTTGCTGTGAGAGAGACAGACTGACAGAGAATCAATGTCTTACAGAGAGAATGTGTGAAGGCGAGTGACTGAGAATGGTATGTATATCAAATATCAATGAAACAGTTTTTTTTCAGAAGAGAAGTCCCAATATTTAATCCTAAAAGAGAAATGTTGCATGTCTTGTGCTGAGTAGTATTTAAAAGATAAGTAAAGAGAATGGTGCAAAACAGGTCTCAGTTCTCCTCAACATGATCCCCGTTTACAACATTATAATAAATCAATAAACCTACTATGAGGTCAGTGTTAAAAATGCAACATGCTCTGAAGAATGGAGAGTGACTTACCACATTGATGTCGAACCTGCAGGCTGCATGAAATCATGAGGACAAGTGAGCACAGCATTAGAAAAGGAAAAAGATGAGAATCTTGTGGTGTTTGTTTAAATCTCAAACGTAGTGCTGATTTGTAGACAGGAAACTTACCTGTTTGATTGACTTGCTGTAAAGACTCCTTTAGGTAGGCAAGGAGAACAGCTGCCAGTGCTTGTTTGTTCATCTCTGGGATGTTGGCAGAAACATCGCTCAATCCTTGAACACTGAAAGGAAGAAGGAGATCTGGCTTTAAAAAACAAAAAACAATTACAGAGGCACAAAGAGTACAAAGGAACAAGAACTTGGTCCTGGATCCCTTCACTACAGCTAGAAAGGGATGGAGGAGAGCGTTGAATCTGATGCTGGCCAACAAAAATTCACAGGAAAAAGTCTAAATGTTAGAAACAATTGTCACCAACTTAAAAACCATGGTTTGAAGATCGTTCTGCAACAAGAAACTACTGAGTGAGATGAAATATAATCAAGAGTGGACAGGGGCACCTTTATTCTAAGTTATGTCAACTGTAGTATTTAGTTTTGACACCAACAGCACACTAGTTCTAAAAATGAATGAAGCTGTGTAGCTAGTTGTTTAATGTAATGGTGTTTTGTAAGTAAACTGAGAGCAAACGCCATCCACTGTACACATTTAAATTCACTTACATTACTTCATAGTTGGTGCATGAGATATTTGAGATTGTAATAGTGAGCATCTCTGAAGTGATACTGGGGAGGAGAGGGATCAGATTTCCAGTAAACCACAAAATCCAGGTGGAGGTCTCAAACTCTGGAAAATGGACGCTGATGATCTTGAAGGTTTGGTTCATCATGAAGTCTCTCACAGAAGGAGTGATATTAACAGTCTGCAAAGAAACAATGCAAGAAGTGGCCATAGGACTTTAAGAATGAGTTTTCTTTTAGATCTTAATTTCAACATCATTGCAACCTTTATTAATTCAATATTGTCACCACAAGCTAATCATGTCAGTTACCCCTTGAGATGTGAGGGCTGTGAGAAACACATCCACATTTGTGAAAGCATCGCCTGTCTCGAGTCGGTTGAAGACTCGGATCATCTGAATTGTGCTATTCAGTGCTCCAGAGCTGAGAGTGAGTTCAGCTACTTGGGTGGGGCTCAGAAGGTCCAGTGATCCAAGCTGCAAAAGCATACAGCAACAAGTCACTGTTAGATCTGCTACATCATGGGCTGTCCACCCCCGTATGGATCAAACGAACATAAATGACAAGCGCGACGCGAATGCTTGAGGGAGAAAGCAGTGTTGAGTATCAAACAGTCTGCACATGTTTTTATTTGACAGATTTGATATTCAGGTTCTAGAGAATTCCATACCTGGACAAACAAAGACTTAGACCAAGATTGTTATTTCTCACACTGAAAAAAATGTCTGTAAAGTTTGAACCTTTTCCACATTGTCCTTAACAGGTTTGAGAGACAATGTGTGCGAGTGTGAGAGAATAGGAGAGTGTGATTATGAGATTGAGCATGAGAGAGATTAAGGCAGTGTTAAAAAGTGAGTGTGATTGTCAGTTTATTTGTGTTGCTGTGAGAGAGACAGACTGACAGAGAATCAATGTATCTCAGGGAGAATGGTTGTGTGTGAGTGACTGAGCATGGTATGTATATAAAAAATCAATAAAACAGTTTTTTACAAAAGATAAGTGTCAACATTTGTTCCTATAAGACAAATGTTGCATGTCATATGCTGAGTAGTGTTCAAAAGATAAGTAAGGAGAATGGTGCATAACAGGTTTCAGTTCTCTTCAACATAATCCCTATTTACAACAAAATAATAAATCATTCAATTTTCTGTGATGTCGGTATTAAAAATACTACATGCTCTGTAGAATGGAGAGTGACATACCCCACTGATGTTGAACTGTGTCAGATCAAGGTACGACACATAGCCGGATAGCTTGCCAAAGTTCTTTGAGACCCAATTTGCGGCTGTCTGGTTATTCAACCGGCAGGCTGCATGAAATCGTGAGGACAAGTGAGCACAGCATTAGAAGAGGAAAAAGATGAGAATCTTGTGGTGTTTGTTTAAATCTCAAATATAGTGTTGATTTGTAGACAGGTAACTTACCTGGTTGATTGACTTGCTGTAAAGACTGCTTTAGGTAGGCAACCAGAACAGCTGCAAGTCCTTGTTTGTTGTTTTCTGGTATGTTGCCAGAAACATCGCTCAATCCTTGAACACTGAGAGGAAGAAGGAGATATGGCTTTAAAAAAACAACAAAAAAAATACAGAGGCAGAAAAGTACAAAGGAAGAAGGACTTGGTCCTGGATCTCTTCACTATATCTAGGAAGGGATGGAGGAGAGGGATGAATCTGATGCTGGCCAGCCAAAAATTCACAGGAAAATGTGTAAATGTTAGAAACAATTGTCATCAACTTAAAAGCCATGGTTTGAAGATAGTACCGCAACAGGAAAGTACTGAGTGAGATGGAATAAAATCAAGAGTGGATAGGGGCACGTTTATTCTAAGTTATGTCAACTGTAGTATTTAGTTTTGACACCAACAACACACTAGTTCTAAAAATGAATGAAGCTGTGTAGCTAGTTGTTTAATGTAATGGTGTTTTGTGAGTAAACTGGGAACAAATGTCATCCACTGTACACATTTAAATTCACTTACATTACTTCATAGTTGGTGCATGAGATATTTGAGATTGTAATAGTGAGCATCTCTGAAGTGATACTGGGGAGGAGAGGGATCAGATTTCCAGTAAACCACGAACTCCAGGTGGAGGTCTCAAACTCTGGAAACTGGACACTGATGATTTTGAAGGTTTGGTTCATCATGAAGTCTCTCACAGAAGGAGTGATATTAACAGTCTGCAAAGAAACAATGCAAGAAGTGGCCATAGGACTTTAAGAATGAGGTTTGTTTTAGATCTTGATTTCAACATCATTGCAACCTTTATTAATTCGATAGTGTCACCACAAGCTAATCATGTCAGTTACCCCTTGAGATGTGAGGGCTGTGAGAAACACATCCACATTTGTGAAAGCATCGCCTGTCTCGAGTCGGTTGAAGACTCGGATCATCTGACTTGTGCTGTTCAATGCTCCAAAGCTGAGAGTGAGCTCAGCTACTTGGGTGGGGCTCAGAAGGTCCAGTGATCCAAACTGCAAAAACATACAGCAGCAAGTCACTGATAGGTCTTCTAGATCATGGACAATGCCAAAGATGGACAAACAAAGACTTAAACCAAGATTGATATTTCTCACAGTGGAAACATTTGTGAATAAAGTTTGAACATTGGCCACATTGGCCTTAAGAGGTTTGAGAGACAGTGTGTGATAGTATGAGATAATAAGACAGAGTCATTATGAGATTGAGCATGAAAGAGATTAAGGTCGTGTCAAACAGTGAGTGTGATTGTCAGTTTATTTCAGTTGCTGTGAGAGAGACAGACTGACAGAGAATCAATGTCTTACAGAGAGAATGTGTGAAGGCGAGTGACTGAGAATGGTATGTATATCAAATATCAATGAAACAGTTTTTTTTTCAGAAGAGAAGTCCCAATATTTAATCCTAAAAGAGAAATGTTGCATGTCTTGTGCTGAGTAGTATTTAAAAGATAAGTAAAGAGAATGGTGCATAACAGGTCTCAGTTCTCCTCAACATAATCCCCGTTTACAACATTATAATAAATCAATAAACCTACTATGAGGTCAGTGTTAAAAATGCAACATGCTCTGAAGAATGGAGAGTGACTTACCACATTGATGTCGAACCTGCAGGCTGCATGAAATCATGAGGACAAGTGAGCACAGCATTAGAAAAGGAAAAAGATGAGAATCTTGTGGTGTTTGTTTAAATCTCAAACGTAGTGCTGATTTGTAGACAGGAAACTTACCTGTTTGATTGACTTGCTGTAAAGACTCCTTTAGGTAGGCAAGGAGAACAGCTGCCAGTGCTTGTTTGTTCATCTCTGGGATGTTGGCAGAAACATCGCTCAATCCTTGAACACTGAAAGGAAGAAGGAGATCTGGCTTTAAAAAACAAAAAACAATTACAGAGGCACAAAGAGTACAAAGGAACAAGAACTTGGTCCTGGATCCCTTCACTACAGCTAGAAAGGGATGGAGGAGAGCGTTGAATCTGATGCTGGCCAACAAAAATTCACAGGAAAAAGTCTAAATGTTAGAAACAATTGTCACCAACTTAAAAACCATGGTTTGAAGATCGTTCTGCAACAAGAAACTACTGAGTGAGATGAAATATAATCAAGAGTGGACAGGGGCACCTTTATTCTAAGTTATGTCAACTGTAGTATTTAGTTTTGACACCAACAGCACACTAGTTCTAAAAATGAATGAAGCTGTGTAGCTAGTTGTTTAATGTAATGGTGATTTGTAAGTAAACTGAGAGCAAACGCCATCCACTGTACACATTTAAATTCACTTACATTACTTCATAGTTGGTGCATGAGATATTTGAGATTGTAATAGTGAGCATCTCTGAAGTGATACTGGGGAGGAGAGGGATCAGATTTCCAGTAAACCACAAAATCCAGGTGGAGGTCTCAAACTCTGGAAATTGGACGCTGATGATCTTGAAGGTTTGGTTCATCATGAAGTCTCTCACAGAAGGAGTGATATTAACAGTCTGCAAAGAAACAATGCAAGAAGTGGCCATAGGACTTTAAGAATGAGTTTTCTTTTAGATCTTAATTTCAACATCATTGCAACCTTTATTAATTCAATATTGTCACCACAAGCTAATCATGTCAGTTACCCCTTGAGATGTGAGGGCTGTGAGAAACACATCCACATTTGTGAAAGCATCGCCTGTCTCGAGTCGGTTGAAGACTCGGATCATCTGAATTGTGCTATTCAGTGCTCCAGAGCTGAGAGTGAGTTCAGCTACTTGGGTGGGGCTCAGAAGGTCCAGTGATCCAAGCTGCAAAAGCATACAGCAACAAGTCACTGTTAGATCTGCTACATCATGGGCTGTCCACCCCCGTACGGATCAAACGAACATAAATGACAAGCGCGACGCGAATGCTTGAGGGAGAAAGCAGTGTTGAGTATCAAACAGTCTGCACATGTTTTTATTTGACAGATTTGATATTCAGGTTCTAGAGAATTCCATACCTGGACAAACAAAGACTTAGACCAAGATTGTTATTTCTCACACTGAAAAAAATGTCTGTAAAGTTTGAACCTTTTCCACATTGTCCTTAACAGGTTTGAGAGACAATGTGTGCGAGTGTGAGAGAATAGGAGAGTGTGATTATGAGATTGAGCATGAGAGAGATTAAGGCAGTGTTAAAAAGTGAGTGTGATTGTCAGTTTATTTGTGTTGCTGTGAGAGAGACAGACTGACAGAGAATCAATGTATCTCAGGGAGAATGGTTGTGTGTGAGTGACTGAGCATGGTATGTATATAAAAAATCAATAAAACAGTTTTTTACAAAAGATAAGTGTCAACATTTGTTCCTATAAGACAAATGTTGCATGTCATATGCTGAGTAGTGTTCAAAAGATAAGTAAGGAGAATGGTGCATAACAGGTTTCAGTTCTCTTCAACATAATCCCTATTTACAACAAAATAATAAATCATTCAATTTTCTGTGATGTCGGTATTAAAAATACTACATGCTCTGTAGAATGGAGAGTGACATACCCCACTGATGTTGAACTGTGTCAGATCAAGGTACGACACATAGCCGGATAGCTTGCCAAAGTTCTTTGAGACCCAATTTGCGGCTGTCTGGTTATTCAACCGGCAGGCTGCATGAAATCGTGAGGACAAGTGAGCACAGCATTAGAAGAGGAAAAAGATGAGAATCTTGTGGTGTTTGTTTAAATCTCAAATATAGTGTTGATTTGTAGACAGGTAACTTACCTGGTTGATTGACTTGCTGTAAAGACTGCTTTAGGTAGGCAACCAGAACAGCTGCAAGTCCTTGTTTGTTGTTTTCTGGTATGTTGCCAGAAACATCGCTCAATCCTTGAACACTGAGAGGAAGAAGGAGATATGGCTTTAAAAAAACAACAAAAAAAATACAGAGGCAGAAAAGTACAAAGGAAGAAGGACTTGGTCCTGGATCTCTTCACTATATCTAGGAAGGGATGGAGGAGAGGGATGAATCTGATGCTGGCCAGCCAAAAATTCACAGGAAAATGTGTAAATGTTAGAAACAATTGTCATCAACTTAAAAGCCATGGTTTGAAGATAGTACCGCAACAGGAAAGTACTGAGTGAGATGGAATAAAATCAAGAGTGGATAGGGGCACGTTTATTCTAAGTTATGTCAACTGTAGTATTTAGTTTTGACACCAACAGCACACTAGTTCTAAAAATGAATGAAGCTGTGTAGCTAGTTGTTTAATGTAATGGTGTTTTGTGAGTAAACTGGGAACAAATGTCATCCACTGTACACATTTAAATTCACTTACATTACTTCATAGTTGGTGCATGAGATATTTGAGATTGTAATAGTGAGCATCTCTGAAGAGATACT
Source organism: Electrophorus electricus (assembly GCF_041902795.1). Lineage (NCBI taxonomy): Eukaryota > Metazoa > Chordata > Actinopteri > Gymnotiformes > Gymnotidae > Electrophorus > Electrophorus electricus. The sequence goes on along the minus strand of NC_137514.1, from coordinate 581,177 downwards.
GGGGAGGAGAGGGATCAGATTTCCAGTAAACCACGAACTCCAGGTGGAGGTCTCAAACTCTGGAAACTGGACACTGATGATTTTGAAGGTTTGGTTCATCATGAAGTCTCTCACAGAAGGAGTGATATTAACAGTCTGCAAAGAAACAATGCAAGAAGTGGCCATAGGACTTTAAGAATGAGGTTTGTTTTAGATCTTGATTTCAACATCATTGCAACCTTTATTAATTCGATAGTGTCACCACAAGCTAATCATGTCAGTTACCCCTTGAGATGTGAGGGCTGTGAGAAACACATCCACATTTGTGAAAGCATCGCCTGTCTCGAGTCGGTTGAAGACTCGGATCATCTGACTTGTGCTGTTCAATGCTCCAAAGCTGAGAGTGAGCTCAGCTACTTGGGTGGGGCTCAGAAGGTCCAGTGATCCAAACTGCAAAAACATACAGCAGCAAGTCACTGATAGGTCTTCTAGATCATGGACAATGCCAAAGATGGACAAACAAAGACTTAAACCAAGATTGATATTTCTCACAGTGGAAACATTTGTGAATAAAGTTTGAACATTGGCCACATTGGCCTTAAGAGGTTTGAGAGACAGTGTGTGATAGTATGAGATAATAAGACAGAGTCATTATGAGATTGAGCATGAAAGAGATTAAGGTCGTGTCAAACAGTGAGTGTGATTGTCAGTTTATTTCAGTTGCTGTGAGAGAGACAGACTGACAGAGAATCAATGTCTTACAGAGAGAATGTGTGAAGGCGAGTGACTGAGAATGGTATGTATATCAAATATCAATGAAACAGTTTTTTTTTCAGAAGAGAAGTCCCAATATTTAATCCTAAAAGAGAAATGTTGCATGTCTTGTGCTGAGTAGTATTTAAAAGATAAGTAAAGAGAATGGTGCATAACAGGTCTCAGTTCTCCTCAACATAATCCCCGTTTACAACATTATAATAAATCAATAAACCTACTTTGAGGTCAGTGTTAAAAATGCAACATGCTCTGAAGAATGGAGAGTGACTTACCACATTGATGTCGAACCTGCAGGCTGCATGAAATCATGAGGACAAGTGAGCACAGCATTAGAAAAGGAAAAAGATGAGAATCTTGTGGTGTTTGTTTAAATCTCAAACGTAGTGCTGATTTGTAGACAGGAAACTTACCTGTTTGATTGACTTGCTGTAAAGACTCCTTTAGGTAGGCAAGGAGAACAGCTGCCAGTGCTTGTTTGTTCATCTCTGGGATGTTGGCAGAAACATCGCTCAATCCTTGAACACTGAAAGGAAGAAGGAGATCTGGCATTAAAAAACAAAAAACAATTACAGAGGCACAAAGAGTACAAAGGAACAAGAACTTGGTCCTGGATCCCTTCACTACAGCTAGAAAGGGATGGAGGAGAGCGTTGAATCTGATGCTGGCCAACAAAAATTCACAGGAAAAAGTCTAAATGTCAGAAACAATTGTCACCAACTTAAAAACCATGGTTTGAAGATCGTTCTGCAACAAGAAAGTACTGAGTGAGATGAAATATAATCAAGAGTGGACAGGGGCACCTTTATTCTAAGTTATGTCAACTGTAGTATTTAGTTTTGACACCAACAGCACACTAGTTCTAAAAATGAATGAAGCTGTGTAGCTAGTTGTTTAATGTAATGGTGTTTTGTAAGTAAACTGAGAGCAAACGCCATCCACTGTACACATTTAAATTCACTTACATTACTTCATAGTTGGTGCATGAGATATTTGAGATTGTAATAGTGAGCATCTCTGAAGTGATACTGGGGAGGAGAGGGATCAGATTTCCAGTAAACCACAAAATCCAGGTGGAGGTCTCAAACTCTGGAAAATGGACGCTGATGATCTTGAAGGTTTGGTTCATCATGAAGTCTCTCACAGAAGGAGTGATATTAACAGTCTGCAAAGAAACAATGCAAGAAGTGGCCATAGGACTTTAAGAATGAGTTTTCTTTTAGATCTTAATTTCAACATCATTGCAACCTTTATTAATTCAATATTGTCACCACAAGCTAATCATGTCAGTTACCCCTTGAGATGTGAGGGCTGTGAGAAACACATCCACATTTGTGAAAGCATCGCCTGTGTCGAGTCGGTTGAAGACTCGGATCATCTGAATTGTGCTATTCAGTGCTCCAGAGCTGAGAGTGAGTTCAGCTACTTGGGTGGGGCTCAGAAGGTCCAGTGATCCAAGCTGCAAAAGCATACAGCAACAAGTCACTGTTAGATCTGCTACATCATGGGCTGTCCACCCCCGTATGGATCAAACGAACATAAATGACAAGCGCGACGCGAATGCTTGAGGGAGAAAGCAGTGTTGAGTATCAAACAGTCTGCACATGTTTTTATTTGACAGATTTGATATTCAGGTTCTAGAGAATTCCATACCTGGACAAACAAAGACTTAGACCAAGATTGTTATTTCTCACACTGAAAAAAATGTCTGTAAAGTTTGAACCTTTTCCACATTGGCCTTAACAGGTTTGAGATACAATGTGTGCGAGTGTGAGAGAATAGGAGAGTGTGATTATGAGATTGAGCATGAGAGAGCTTAAGGCAGTGTTAAAAAGTGAGTGTGATTGTCAGTTTATTTGTGTTGCTGTGAGAGAGACAGACTGACAGAGAATCAATGTATCTCAGGGAGAATGGTTGTGTGTGAGTGACTGAGCATGGTATGTATATAAAAAATCAATAAAACAGTTTTTTACAAAAGATAAGTGTCAACGTTTGTTCCTATAAGACAAATGTTGCATGTCATGTGCTGAGTAGTGTTCAAAAGATAAGTAAGGAGAATGGCGCATAACAGGTTTCAGTTCTCTTCAAGATAATCCCTATTTACAACAAAATAATAAATCATTCAATTTTCTCTGATGTCGGTATTAAAAATATTACATGCTCTGTAGAATGGAGAGTGACATACCCCACTGATGTTGAACTGTGTCAGATCAAGGTACGACACATAGCCGGATAGCTTGCCAAAGTTCTTTGAGACCCAATTTGCGGCTGTCTGGTTATTCAACCGGCAGGCTGCATGAAATCGTGAGGACAAGTGAGCACAGCATTAGAAGAGGAAAAAGATGAGAATCTTGTGGTGTTTGTTTAAATCTCAAATATAGTGTTGATTTGTAGACAGGTAACTTACCTGGTTGATTGACTTGCTGTAAAGACTGCTTTAGGTAGGCTACCAGAACAGCTGCAAGTCCTTGTTTGTTGTTTTCTGGGATGTTGGCAGAAACATCGCTCAATCCTTGAACACTGAAAGGAAGAAGGAGATCTGGCTTTAAAAAAACAAAAAAAAAAAAATACAGAGGCAGAAAAGTACAAAGGAAGAAGGACTTGGTCCTGGATCTCTTCACTATATCTAGGAAGGGATGGAGGAGAGGGATGAATCTGATGCTGGCCAGCCAAAAATTCACAGGAAAACGTGTAAATGTTAGAAACAATTGTCATCAACTTAAAAGCCATGGTTTGAAAATAGTACCGCAACAGGAAAGTACTGAGTGAGATGGAATAAAATCAAGAGTGGATAGGGGCACGTTTATTCTAAGTTATGTCAACTGTAGTATTTAGTTTTGACACCAACAGCACACTAGTTCTAAAAATGAATGAAGCTGTGTAGCTAGTTGTTTAATGAAATGGTGTTTTGTGAGTAAACTGAGAGCAAACGCCATTCACTGTACACATTTAAATTCACTTACATTACTTCATAGTTGGTGCATGAGATATTTGAGATTGTAATAGTGAGCATCTCTGAAGTGATACTGGGTAGGAGAGGGATCAGATTTCCAGTAAACCACGAACTCCAGGTGGAGGTCTCAAACTCTGGAAACTGGACACTGATGATTTTGAAGGTTTGGTTCATCATGAAGTCTCTCACAGAAGGAGTGATATTAACAGTCTGCAAAGAAACAATGCAAGAAGTGGCCATAGGACTTTAAGAATGAGGTTTGTTTTAGATCTTGATTTCAACATCATTGCAACCTTTATTAATTCGATAGTGTCACCACAAGCTAATCATGTCAGTTACCCCTTGAGATGTGAGGGCTGTGAGAAACACATCCACATTTGTGAAAGCATCGCCTGTCTCGAGTCGGTTGAAGACTCGGATCATCTGACTTGTGCTGTTCAGTGCTCCAAAGCTGAGAGTGAGCTCAGCTACTTGGGTGGGGCTCAGAAGGTCCAGTGATCCAAACTGCAAAAACATACAGCAGCAAGTCACTGATAGGTCTTCTAGATCATGGACAATGCCAAAGATGGACAAACAAAGACTTAAACCAAGATTGATATTTCTCACAGTGGAAACATTTGTGAATAAAGTTTGAACATTGGCCACATTGGCCTTAAGAGGTTTGAGAGACAGTGTGTGATAGTATGAGATAATAAGACAGAGTCATTATGAGATTGAGCATGAAAGAGATTAAGGTCGTGTCAAACAGTAAGTGTGATTGTCAGTTTATTTCAGTTGCTGTGAGAGAGACAGACTGACAGAGAATCAATGTCTTACAGAGAGAATGTGTGAAGGCGAGTGACTGAGAATGGTATGTATATCAAATATCAATGAAACAGTTTTTTTTCAGAAGAGAAGTCCCAATATTTAATCCTAAAAGAGAAATGTTGCATGTCTTGTGCTGAGTAGTATTTAAAAGATAAGTAAAGAGAATGGTGCATAACAGGTCTCAGTTCTCCTCAACATAATCCCCGTTTACAACATTATAATAAATCAATAAACCTACTATGAGGTCAGTGTTAAAAATGCAACATGCTCTGAAGAATGGAGAGTGACTTACCACATTGATGTCGAACCTGCAGGCTGCATGAAATCATGAGGACAAGTGAGCACAGCATTAGAAAAGGAAAAAGATGAGAATCTTGTGGTGTTTGTTTAAATCTCAAACGTAGTGCTGATTTGTAGACAGGAAACTTACCTGTTTGATTGACTTGCTGTAAAGACTCCTTTAGGTAGGCAAGGAGAACAGCTGCCAGTGCTTGTTTGTTCATCTCTGGGATGTTGGCAGAAACATCGCTCAATCCTTGAACACTGAAAGGAAGAAGGAGATCTGGCTTTAAAAAACAAAAAACAATTACAGAGGCACAAAGAGTACAAAGGAACAAGAACTTGGTCCTGGATCCCTTCACTACAGCTAGAAAGGGATGGAGGAGAGCGTTGAATCTGATGCTGGCCAACAAAAATTCACAGGAAAAAGTCTAAATGTCAGAAACAATTGTCACCAACTTAAAAACCATGGTTTGAAGATCGTTCTGCAACAAGAAAGTACTGAGTGAGATGAAATATAATCAAGAGTGGACAGGGGCACCTTTATTCTAAGTTATGTCAACTGTAGTATTTAGTTTTGACAAACAACTGCACACTAGTTCTCAACATGGATGAAGCTGTGTAAATGTAGATTTTTAATGTAAAGGTGTTTTGTAAGTAAACTGAGAGCAAACGCCATTCACTGTACACATTTAAATTCACTTACATTACTTCATAGTTGGTGCATGAGATATTTGAGATTGTAATAGTGAGCATCTCTGAAGTGATACTGGGGAGGAGAGGGATCAGATTTCCAGTAAACCACGAAATCCAGGTGGAGGTCTCAAACTCTCGAAAATGGACGCTGATGATCTTGAAGGTTTGGTTCATCATGAAGTCTCTCACAGAAGGAGTGATATTAACAGTCTGCAAAGAAACAATGCAAGAAGTGGCCATAGGACTTTAAGAATGAGTTTTCTTTTAGATCTTAATTTCAACATCATTGCAACCTTTATTAATTCGATAGTGTCACCACAAGCTAATCATGTCAGTTACCCCTTGAGATGTGAGGGCTGTGAGAAACACATCCACATTTGTGAAAGCATCGCCTGTCTCGAGTCGGTTGAAGACGCGGATCATCTGACTTGTGCTGTTCAGTGCTCCAAAGCTGAGAGTGAGCTCAGCTACTTGGGTGGGGCTCAGAAGGTCCAGTGATCCAAACTGCAAAAACATACAGCAGCAAGTCACTGATAGGTCTTCTAGATCATGGACAATGCCAAAGATGGACAAACAAAGACTTAAACCAAGATTGATATTTCTCACAGTGGAAACATTTGTGAATAAAGTTTGAACATTGGCCACATTGGCCTTAAGAGGTTTGAGAGACAGTGTGTGATAGTATGAGATAATAAGACAGAGTCATTATGAGATTGAGCATGAAAGAGATTAAGGTCGTGTCAAACAGTGAGTGTGATTGTCAGTTTATTTCAGTTGCTGTGAGAGAGACAGACTGACAGAGAATCAATGTCTTACAGAGAGAATGTGTGAAGGCGAGTGACTGAGAATGGTATGTATATCAAATATCAATGAAACAGTTTTTTTTCAGAAGAGAAGTCCCAATATTTAATCCTAAAAGAGAAATGTTGCATGTCTTGTGCTGAGTAGTATTTAAAAGATAAGTAAAGAGAATGGTGCATAACAGGTCTCAGTTCTCCTCAACATAATCCCCGTTTACAACATTATAATAAATCAATAAACCTACTATGAGGTCAGTGTTAAAAATGCAACATGCTCTGAAGAATGGAGAGTGACTTACCACATTGATGTCGAACCTGCAGGCTGCATGAAATCATGAGGACAAGTGAGCACAGCATTAGAAAAGGAAAAAGATGAGAATCTTGTGGTGTTTGTTTAAATCTCAAACGTAGTGCTGATTTGTAGACAGGAAACTTACCTGTTTGATTGACTTGCTGTAAACACTCCTTTAGGTAGGCAAGGAGAACAGCTGCCAGTGCTCGTTTGTTCATCTCTGGGATGTTGGCAGAAACATCGCTCAATCCTTGAACACTGAAAGGAAGAAGGAGATCTGGCTTTAAAAAACAAAAAACAATTACAGAGGCACAAAGAGTACAAAGGAACAAGAACTTGGTCCTGGATCCCGTCACTACAGCTAGAAAGGGATGGAGGAGAGCGTTGAATCTGATGCTGGCCAACAAAAATTCACAGGAAAAAGTCTAAATGTCAGAAACAATTGTCACCAACTTAAAAACCATGGTTTGAAGATCGTTCTGCAACAAGAAAGTACTGAGTGAGATGAAATATAATCAAGAGTGGACAGGGGCACCTTTATTCTAAGTTATGTCAACTGTAGTATTTAGTTTTGACAAACAACTGCACACTAGTTCTCAACATGGATGAAGCTGTGTAAATGTAGATTTTTAATGTAAAGGTGTTTTGTAAGTAAACTGAGAGCAAACGCCATTCACTGTACACATTTAAATTCACTTACATTACTTCATAGTTGGTGCATGAGATATTTGAGATTGTAATAGTGAGCATCTCTGAAGTGATACTGGGGAGGAGAGGGATCAGATTTCCAGTAAACCACGAAATCCAGGTGGAGGTCTCAAACTCTGGAAAATGGACGCTGATGATCTTGAAGGTTTGGTTCATCATGAAGTCTCTCACAGAAGGAGTGATATTAACAGTCTGCAAAAAAACAATGCAAGAAGTGGCCATAGGACTTTAAGAATGAGGTTTGTTTTAGATCTTGATTTCAACATCATTGCAACCTTTATTAATTCGATAGTGTCACCACAAGCTAATCATGTCAGTTACCCCTTGAGATGTGAGGGCTGTGAGAAACACATCCACATTTGTGAAAGCATCGCCTGTGTCGAGTCGGTTGAAGACTCGGATCATCTGAATTGTGCTATTCAGTGCTCCAGAGCTGAGAGTGAGTTCAGCTACTTGGGTGGGGCTCAGAAGGTCCAGTGATCCAAGCTGCAAAAGCATACAGCAACAAGTCACTGTTAGATCTGCTACATCATGGGCTGTCCACCCCCGTATGGATCAAACGAACATAAATGACAAGCGCGACGTGAATGTTTGAGGGAGAAAGCAGTGTTGAGTATCAAACAGTCTGCACATGTTTTTATTTGACAGATTTGATTTTCAGGTTCTAGAGAATTCCATACCTGGACAAACAAAGACTTAGACCAAAAATGTCTGTAAAGTTTGAACCTTTTCCACATTGGCCTTAACAGGTTTGAGATACAATGTGTGCGAGTGTGAGAGAATAGGAGAGTGTGATTATGAGATTGAGCATGAGAGAGCTTAAGGCAGTGTTAAAAAGTGAGTGTGATTGTCAGTTTATTTGTGTTGCTGTGAGAGAGACAGACTGACAGAGAATCAATGTATCTCAGGGAGAATGGTTGTGTGTGAGTGACTGAGCATGGTATGTATATAAAAAATCAATAAAACAGTTTTTTACAAAAGATAAGTGTCAACGTTTGTTCCTATAAGACAAATGTTGCATGTCATGTGCTGAGTAGTGTTCAAAAGATAAGTAAGGAGAATGGCGCATAACAGGTTTCAGTTCTCTTCAAGATAATCCCTATTTACAACAAAATAATAAATCATTCAATTTTCTCTGATGTCGGTATTAAAAATATTACATGCTCTGTAGAATGGAGAGTGACATACCCCACTGATGTTGAACTGTGTCAGATCAAGGTACGACACATAGCCGGATAGCTTGCCAAAGTTCTTTGAGACCCAATTTGCGGCTGTCTGGTTATTCAACCGGCAGGCTGCATGAAATCGTGAGGACAAGTGAGCACAGCATTAGAAGAGGAAAAAGATGAGAATCTTGTGGTGTTTGTTTAAATCTCAAATATAGTGTTGATTTGTAGACAGGTAACTTACCTGGTTGATTGACTTGCTGTAAAGACTGCTTTAGGTAGGCTACCAGAACAGCTGCAAGTCCTTGTTTGTTGTTTTCTGGGATGTTGGCAGAAACATCGCTCAATCCTTGAACACTGAAAGGAAGAAGGAGATCTGGCTTTAAAAAGACAAAAAAAAAAAAAATACAGAGGCAGAAAAGTACAAAGGAAGAAGGACTTGGTCCTGGATCTCTTCACTATATCTAGGAAGGGATGGAGGAGAGGGATGAATCTGATGCTGGCCAGCCAAAAATTCACAGGAAAACGTGTAAATGTTAGAAACAATTGTCATCAACTTAAAAGCCATGGTTTGAAAATAGTACCGCAACAGGAAAGTACTGAGTGAGATAGAATAAAATCAAGAGTGGATAGGGGCACGTTTATTCTAAGTTATGTCAACTGTAGTATTTAGTTTTGACACCAACAGCACACTAGTTCTAAAAATGAATGAAGCTGTGTAGCTAGTTGTTTAATGAAATGGTGTTTTGTGAGTAAACTGGGAACAAATGTCATCCACTGTACACATTTAAATTCACTTACATTACTTCATAGTTGGTGCATGAGATATTTGAGATTGTAATAGTGAGCATCTCTGAAGTGATACTGGGTAGGAGAGGGATCAGATTTCCAGTAAACCACGAACTCCAGGTGGAGGTCTCAAACTCTGGAAACTGGACACTGATGATTTTGAAGGTTTGGTTCATCATGAAGTCTCTCACAGAAGGAGTGATATTAACAGTCTGCAAAGAAACAATGCAAGAAGTGGCCATAGGACTTTAAGAATGAGGTTTGTTTTAGATCTTGATTTCAACATCATTGCAACCTTTATTAATTCGATAGTGTCACCACAAGCTAATCATGTCAGTTACCCCTTGAGATGTGAGGGCTGTGAGAAACACATCCACATTTGTGAAAGCATCGCCTGTCTCGAGTCGGTTGAAGACTCGGATCATCTGACTTGTGCTGTTCAGTGCTCCAAAGCTGAGAGTGAGCTCAGCTACTTGGGTGGGGCTCAGAAGGTCCAGTGATCCAAACTGCAAAAACATACAGCAGCAAGTCACTGATAGGTCTTCTAGATCATGGACAATGCCAAAGATGGACAAACAAAGACTTAAACCAAGATTGATATTTCTCACAGTGGAAACATTTGTGAATAAAGTTTGAACATTGGCCACATTGGCCTTAAGAGGTTTGAGAGACAGTGTGTGATAGTATGAGATAATAAGACAGAGTCATTATGAGATTGAGCATGAAAGAGATTAAGGTCGTGTCAAACAGTAAGTGTGATTGTCAGTTTATTTCAGTTGCTGTGAGAGAGACAGACTGACAGAGAATCAATGTCTTACAGAGAGAATGTGTGAAGGCGAGTGACTGAGAATGGTATGTATATCAAATATCAATGAAACAGTTTTTTTTCAGAAGAGAAGTCCCAATATTTAATCCTAAAAGAGAAATGTTGCATGTCTTGTGCTGAGTAGTATTTAAAAGATAAGTAAAGAGAATGGTGCATAACAGGTCTCAGTTCTCCTCAACATAATCCCCGTTTACAACATTATAATAAATCAATAAACCTACTATGAGGTCAGTGTTAAAAATGCAACATGCTCTGAAGAATGGAGAGTGACTTACCACATTGATGTCGAACCTGCAGGCTGCATGAAATCATGAGGACAAGTGAGCACAGCATTAGAAAAGGAAAAAGATGAGAATCTTGTGGTGTTTGTTTAAATCTCAAACGTAGTGCTGATTTGTAGACAGGAAACTTACCTGTTTGATTGACTTGCTGTAAAGACTCCTTTAGGTAGGCAAGGAGAACAGCTGCCAGTGCTTGTTTGTTCATCTCTGGGATGTTGGCAGAAACATCGCTCAATCCTTGAACACTGAAAGGAAGAAGGAGATCTGGCTTTAAAAAACAAAAAACAATTACAGAGGCACAAAGAGTACAAAGGAACAAGAACTTGGTCCTGGATCCCTTCACTACAGCTAGAAAGGGATGGAGGAGAGCGTTGAATCTGATGCTGGCCAACAAAAATTCACAGGAAAAAGTCTAAATGTCAGAAACAATTGTCACCAACTTAAAAACCATGGTTTGAAGATCGTTCTGCAACAAGAAAGTACTGAGTGAGATGAAATATAATCAAGAGTGGACAGGGGCACCTTTATTCTAAGTTATGTCAACTGTAGTATTTAGTTTTGACAAACAACTGCACACTAGTTCTCAACATGGATGAAGCTGTGTAAATGTAGATTTTTAATGTAAAGGTGTTTTGTAAGTAAACTGAGAGCAAACGCCATCCACTGTACACATTTAAATTCACTTACATTACTTCATAGTTGGTGCATGAGATATTTGAGATTGTAATAGTGAGCATCTCTGAAGTGATACTGGGGAGGAGAGGGATCAGATTTCCAGTAAACCACGAAATCCAGGTGGAGGTCTCAAACTCTGGAAAATGGACGCTGATGATCTTGAAGGTTTGGTTCATCATGAAGTCTCTCACAGAAGGAGTGATATTAACAGTCTGCAAAGAAACAATGCAAGAAGTGGCCATAGGACTTTAAGAATGAGTTTTCTTTTAGATCTTAATTTCAACATCATTGCAACCTTTATTAATTCGATAGTGTCACCACAAGCTAATCATGTCAGTTACCCCTTGAGATGTGAGGGCTGTGAGAAACACATCCACATTTGTGAAAGCATCGCCTGTGTCGAGTCGGTTGAAGACTCGGATCATCTGAATTGTGCTATTCAGTGCTCCAGAGCTGAGAGTGAGTTCAGCTACTTGGGTGGGGCTCAGAAGGTCCAGTGATCCAAGCTGCAAAAGCATACAGCAACAAGTCACTGTTAGATCTGCTACATCATGGGCTGTCCACCCCCGTATGGATCAAACGAACATAAATGACAAGCGCGACGCGAATGCTTGAGGGAGAAAGCAGTGTTGAGTATCAAACAGTCTGCACATGTTTTTATTTGACAGATTTGATATTCAGGTTCTAGAGAATTCCATACCTGGACAAACAAAGACTTAGACCAAGATTGTTATTTCTCACACTGAAAAAAATGTCTGTAAAGTTTGAACCTTTTCCACATTGGCCTTAACAGGTTTGAGATACAATGTGTGCGAGTGTGAGAGAATAGGAGAGTGTGATTATGAGATTGAGCATGAGAGAGCTTAAGGCAGTGTTAAAAAGTGAGTGTGATTGTCAGTTTATTTGTGTTGCTGTGAGAGAGACAGACTGACAGAGAATCAATGTATCTCAGGGAGAATGGTTGTGTGTGAGTGACTGAGCATGGTATGTATATAAAAAATCAATAAAACAGTTTTTTACAAAAGATAAGTGTCAACGTTTGTTCCTATAAGACAAATGTTGCATGTCATGTGCTGAGTAGTGTTCAAAAGATAAGTAAGGAGAATGGCGCATAACAGGTTTCAGTTCTCTTCAAGATAATCCCTATTTACAACAAAATAATAAATCATTCAATTTTCTCTGATGTCGGTATTAAAAATATTACATGCTCTGTAGAATGGAGAGTGACATACCCCACTGATGTTGAACTGTGTCAGATCAAGGTACGACACATAGCCGGATAGCTTGCCAAAGTTCTTTGAGACCCAATTTGCGGCTGTCTGGTTATTCAACCGGCAGGCTGCATGAAATCGTGAGGACAAGTGAGCACAGCATTAGAAGAGGAAAAAGATGAGAATCTTGTGGTGTTTGTTTAAATCTCAAATATAGTGTTGATTTGTAGACAGGTAACTTACCTGGTTGATTGACTTGCTGTAAAGACTGCTTTAGGTAGGCTACCAGAACAGCTGCAAGTCCTTGTTTGTTGTTTTCTGGGATGTTGGCAGAAACATCGCTCAATCCTTGAACACTGAAAGGAAGAAGGAGATCTGGCTTTAAAAAAACAAAAAAAAAAAAAAATACAGAGGCAGAAAAGTACAAAGGAAGAAGGACTTGGTCCTGGATCTCTTCACTATATCTAGGAAGGGATGGAGGAGAGGGATGAATCTGATGCTGGCCAGCCAAAAATTCACAGGAAAATGTGTAAATGTTAGAAACAATTGTCATCAACTTAAAAGCCATGGTTTGAAAATAGTACCGCAACAGGAAAGTACTGAGTGAGATGGAATAAAATCAAGAGTGGATAGGGGCACGTTTATTCTAAGTTATGTCAACTGTAGTATTTAGTTTTGACACCAACAGCACACTAGTTCTAAAAATGAATGAAGCTGTGTAGCTAGTTGTTTAATGTAATGGTGTTTTGTGAGTAAACTGGGAACAAATGTCATCCACTGTACACATTTAAATTCACTTACATTACTTCATAGTTGGTGCATGAGATATTTGAGATTGTAATAGTGAGCATCTCTGAAGTGATACTGGGGAGGAGAGGGATCAGATTTCCAGTAAACCACGAACTCCAGGTGGAGGTCTCAAACTCTGGAAACTGGACACTGATGATTTTGAAGGTTTGGTTCATCATGAAGTCTCTCACAGAAGGAGTGATATTAACAGTCTGCAAAGAAACAATGCAAGAAGTGGCCATAGGACTTTAAGAATGAGGTTTGTTTTAGATCTTGATTTCAACATCATTGCAACCTTTATTAATTCGATAGTGTCACCACAAGCTAATCATGTCAGTTACCCCTTGAGATGTGAGGGCTGTGAGAAACACATCCACATTTGTGAAAGCATCGCCTGTCTCGAGTCGGTTGAAGACTCGGATCATCTGACTTGTGCTGTTCAGTGCTCCAAAGCTGAGAGTGAGCTCAGCTACTTGGGTGGGGCTCAGAAGGTCCAGTGATCCAAACTGCAAAAACATACAGCAGCAAGTCACTGATAGGTCTTCTAGATCATGGACAATGCCAAAGATGGACAAACAAAGACTTAAACCAAGATTGATATTTCTCACAGTGGAAACATTTGTGAATAAAGTTTGAACATTGGCCACATTGGCCTTAAGAGGTTTGAGAGACAGTGTGTGATAGTATGAGATAATAAGACAGAGTCATTATGAGATTGAGCATGAAAGAGATTAAGGTCGTGTCAAACAGTGAGTGTGATTGTCAGTTTATTTCAGTTGCTGTGAGAGAGACAGACTGACAGAGAATCAATGTCTTACAGAGAGAATGTGTGAAGGCGAGTGACTGAGAATGGTATGTATATCAAATATCAATGAAACAGTTTTTTTTCAGAAGAGAAGTCCCAATATTTAATCCTAAAAGAGAAATGTTGCATGTCTTGTGCTGAGTAGTATTTAAAAGATAAGTAAAGAGAATGGTGCATAACAGGTCTCAGTTCTCCTCAACATAATCCCCGTTTACAACATTATAATAAATCAATAAACCTACTATGAGGTCAGTGTTAAAAATGCAACATGCTCTGAAGAATGGAGAGTGACTTACCACATTGATGTCGAACCTGCAGGCTGCATGAAATCATGAGGACAAGTGAGCACAGCATTAGAAAAGGAAAAAGATGAGAATCTTGTGGTGTTTGTTTAAATCTCAAACGTAGTGCTGATTTGTAGACAGGAAACTTACCTGTTTGATTGACTTGCTGTAAAGACTCCTTTAGGTAGGCAAGGAGAACAGCTGCCAGTGCTTGTTTGTTCATCTCTGGGATGTTGGCAGAAACATCGCTCAATCCTTGAACACTGAAAGGAAGAAGGAGATCTGGCTTTAAAAAACAAAAAACAATTACAGAGGCACAAAGAGTACAAAGGAACAAGAACTTGGTCCTGGATCCCTTCACTACAGCTAGAAAGGGATGGAGGAGAGCGTTGAATCTGATGCTGGCCAACAAAAATTCACAGGAAAAAGTCTAAATGTCAGAAACAATTGTCACCAACTTAAAAACCATGGTTTGAAGATCGTTCTGCAACAAGAAAGTACTGAGTGAGATGAAATATAATCAAGAGTGGACAGGGGCACCTTTATTCTAAGTTATGTCAACTGTAGTATTTAGTTTTGACAAACAACTGCACACTAGTTCTCAACATGGATGAAGCTGTGTAAATGTAGATTTTTAATGTAAAGGTGTTTTGCAAGTAAACTGAGAGCAAACGCCATTCACTGTACACATTTAAATTCACTTACATTACTTCATAGTTGGTGCATGAGATATTTGAGATTGTAATAGTGAGCATCTCTGAAGTGATACTGGGGAGGAGAGGGATCAGATTTCCAGTAAACCACGAAATCCAGGTGGAGGTCTCAAACTCTCGAAAATGGACGCTGATGATCTTGAAGGTTTGGTTCATCATGAAGTCTCTCACAGAAGGAGTGATATTAACAGTCTGCAAAGAAACAATGCAAGAAGTGGCCATAGGACTTTAAGAATGAGTTTTCTTTTAGATCTTAATTTCAACATCATTGCAACCTTTATTAATTCGATAGTGTCACCACAAGCTAATCATGTCAGTTACCCCTTGAGATGTGAGGGCTGTGAGAAACACATCCACATTTGTGAAAGCATCGCCTGTCTCGAGTCGGTTGAAGACGCGGATCATCTGACTTGTGCTGTTCAGTGCTCCAAAGCTGAGAGTGAGCTCAGCTACTTGGGTGGGGCTCAGAAGGTCCAGTGATCCAAACTGCAAAAACATACAGCAGCAAGTCACTGATAGGTCTTCTAGATCATGGACAATGCCAAAGATGGACAAACAAAGACTTAAACCAAGATTGATATTTCTCACAGTGGAAACATTTGTGAATAAAGTTTGAACATTGGCCACATTGGCCTTAAGAGGTTTGAGAGACAGTGTGTGATAGTATGAGATAATAAGACAGAGTCATTATGAGATTGAGCATGAAAGAGATTAAGGTCGTGTCAAACAGTGAGTGTGATTGTCAGTTTATTTCAGTTGCTGTGAGAGAGACAGACTGACAGAGAATCAATGTCTTACAGAGAGAATGTGTGAAGGCGAGTGACTGAGAATGGTATGTATATCAAATATCAATGAAACAGTTTTTTTTCAGAAGAGAAGTCCCAATATTTAATCCTAAAAGAGAAATGTTGCATGTCTTGTGCTGAGTAGTATTTAAAAGATAAGTAAAGAGAATGGTGCATAACAGGTCTCAGTTCTCCTCAACATAATCCCCGTTTACAACATTATAATAAATCAATAAACCTACTATGAGGTCAGTGTTAAAAATGCAACATGCTCTGAAGAATGGAGAGTGACTTACCACATTGATGTCGAACCTGCAGGCTGCATGAAATCATGAGGACAAGTGAGCACAGCATTAGAAAAGGAAAAAGATGAGAATCTTGTGGTGTTTGTTTAAATCTCAAACGTAGTGCTGATTTGTAGACAGGAAACTTACCTGTTTGATTGACTTGCTGTAAACACTCCTTTAGGTAGGCAAGGAGAACAGCTGCCAGTGCTCGTTTGTTCATCTCTGGGATGTTGGCAGAAACATCGCTCAATCCTTGAACACTGAAAGGAAGAAGGAGATCTGGCTTTAAAAAACAAAAAACAATTACAGAGGCACAAAGAGTACAAAGGAACAAGAACTTGGTCCTGGATCCCGTCACTACAGCTAGAAAGGGATGGAGGAGAGCGTTGAATCTGATGCTGGCCAACAAAAATTCACAGGAAAAAGTCTAAATGTCAGAAACAATTGTCACCAACTTAAAAACCATGGTTTGAAGATCGTTCTGCAACAAGAAAGTACTGAGTGAGATGAAATATAATCAAGAGTGGACAGGGGCACCTTTATTCTAAGTTATGTCAACTGTAGTATTTAGTTTTGACAAACAACTGCACACTAGTTCTCAACATGGATGAAGCTGTGTAAATGTAGATTTTTAATGTAAAGGTGTTTTGTAAGTAAACTGAGAGCAAACGCCATTCACTGTACACATTTAAATTCACTTACATTACTTCATAGTTGGTGCATGAGATATTTGAGATTGTAATAGTGAGCATCTCTGAAGTGATACTGGGGAGGAGAGGGATCAGATTTCCAGTAAACCACAAAATCCAGGTGGAGGTCTCAAACTCTGGAAAATGGACGCTGATGATCTTGAAGGTTTGGTTCATCATGAAGTCTCTCACAGAAGGAGTGATATTAACAGTCTGCAAAAAAACAATGCAAGAAGTGGCCATAGGACTTTAAGAATGAGGTTTGTTTTAGATCTTGATTTCAACATCATTGCAACCTTTATTAATTCGATAGTGTCACCACAAGCTAATCATGTCAGTTACCCCTTGAGATGTGAGGGCTGTGAGAAACACATCCACATTTGTGAAAGCATCGCCTGTCCCTAGTCGGTTGAAGACTCGGATCATCTCAATTGTGCTATTCAGTGCTCCAGAGCTGAGAATGAGTTCAGCTACTTGGGTGGGGCTCAGAAGGTCCAGTGATCCAAGCTGCAAAAGCATACAGCAACAAGTCACTGTTAGATCTGCTACATCATGGGCTGTCCACCCCCGTATGGATCAAACGAACATAAATGACAAGCGCGACGCGAATGCTTGAGGGAGAAAGCAGTGTTGAGTATCAAACAGTCTGCACATGTTTTTATTTGACAGATTTGATATTCAGGTTCTAGAGAATTCCATCCCTGGACAAACAAAGACTTAGACCAAGATTGCTATTTCTCACACTGAAAAAAATGTCTGTAAAGTTTGAACCTTTTCCACATTGGCCTTAACAGGTTTGAGAGACAATGTGTGCGAGTGTGAGAGAATAGGAGAGTGTGATTATGAGATTGAGCATGAGAGAGCTTAAGGCAGTGTTAAAAAGTGAGTGTGATTGTCAGTTTATTTGTGTTGCTGTGAGAGAGACAGACTGACAGAGAATCAATGTATCTCAGGGAGAATGGTTGTGTGTGAGTGACTGAGCATGGTATGTATATAAAAAATCAATAAAACAGTTTTTTACAAAAGATAAGTGTCAACATTTGTTCATATAAGACAAATGTTGCATGTCATGTGCTGAGTAGTGTTCAAAAGATAAGTAAGGAGAATGGCGCATAACAGGTTTCAGATCTCTTCAACATAATCCCTATTTACAACAAAATAATAAATCATTCAATTTTCTCTGATGTCGGTATTAAAAATACTACATGCTCTGTAGAATGGAGAGTGACATACCCCACTGATGTTGAACTGTGTCAGATCAAGGTACGACACATAGCCGGATAGCTTGCCAAAGTTCTTTGAGACCCAATTTGCGGCTGTCTGGTTATTCAACCGGCAGGCTGCATGAAATCGTGAGGACAAGTGAGCACAGCATTAGAAGAGGAAAAAGATGAGAATCTTGTGGTGTTTGTTTAAATCTCAAATATAGTGTTGATTTGTAGACAGGTAACTTACCTGGTTGATTGACTTGCTGTAAAGACTGCTTTAGGTAGGCTACCAGAACAGCTGCAAGTCCTTGTTTGTTGTTTTCTGGTATGTTGCCAGAAACATCGCTCAATCCTTGAACACTGAGAGGAAGAAGGAGATATGGCTTTAAAAAAACAAAAAAAAAAATACAGAGGCAGAAAAGTACAAAGGAAGAAGGACTTGGTCCTGGATCTCTTCACCATATCTAGGAAGGGATGGAGGAGAGGGATGAATCTGATGCTGGCCAGCCAAAAATTCACAGGAAAATGTGTAAATGTTAGAAACAATTGTCATCAACTTAAAAGCCATGGTTTGAAGATAGTACCGCAACAGGAAAGTACTGAGTGAGATGGAATAAAATCAAGAGTGGATAGGGGCACGTTTATTCTAAGTTATGTCAACTGTAGTATTTAGTTTTGACACCAACAGCACACTAGTTCTAAAAATGAATGAAGCTGTGTAGCTAGTTGTTTAATGTAATGGTGTTTTGTGAGTAAACTGGGAACAAATGTCATCCACTGTACACATTTAAATTCACTTACATTACTTCATAGTTGGTGCATGAGATATTTGAGATTGTAATAGTGAGCATCTCTGAAGTGATACTGGGGAGGAGAGGGATCAGATTTCCAGTAAACCACGAACTCCAGGTGGAGGTCTCAAACTCTGGAAACTGGACACTGATGATTTTGAAGGTTTGGTTCATCATGAAGTCTCTCACAGAAGGAGTGATATTAACAGTCTGCAAAGAAACAATGCAAGAAGTGGCCATAGGACTTTAAGAATGAGGTTTGTTTTAGATCTTGATTTCAACATCATTGCAACCTTTATTAATTCGATAGTGTCACCACAAGCTAATCATGTCAGTTACCCCTTGAGATGTGAGGGCTGTGAGAAACACATCCACATTTGTGAAAGCATCGCCTGTCTCGAGTCGGTTGAAGACTCGGATCATCTGACTTGTGCTGTTCAGTGCTCCAAAGCTGAGAGTGAGCTCAGCTACTTGGGTGGGGCTCAGAAGGTCCAGTGATCCAAACTGCAAAAACATACAGCAGCAAGTCACTGATAGGTCTTCTAGATCATGGACAATGCCAAAGATGGACAAACAAAGACTTAAACCAAGATTGATATTTCTCACAGTGGAAACATTTGTGAATAAAGTTTGAACATTGGCCACATTGGCCTTAAGAGGTTTGAGAGACAGTGTGTGATAGTATGAGATAATAAGACAGAGTCATTATGAGATTGAGCATGAAAGAGATTAAGGTCGTGTCAAACAGTGAGTGTGATTGTCAGTTTATTTCAGTTGCTGTGAGAGAGACAGACTGACAGAGAATCAATGTCTTACAGAGAGAATGTGTGAAGGCGAGTGACTGAGAATGGTATGTATATCAAATATCAATGAAACAGTTTTTTTTCAGAAGAGAAGTCCCAATATTTAATCCTAAAAGAGAAATGTTGCATGTCTTGTGCTGAGTAGTATTTAAAAGATAAGTAAAGAGAATGGTGCATAACAGGTCTCAGTTCTCCTCAACATAATCCCCGTTTACAACATTATAATAAATCAATAAACCTACTATGAGGTCAGTGTTAAAAATGCAACATGCTCTGAAGAATGGAGAGTGACTTACCACATTGATGTCGAACCTGCAGGCTGCATGAAATCATGAGGACAAGTGAGCACAGCATTAGAAAAGGAAAAAGATGAGAATCTTGTGGTGTTTGTTTAAATCTCAAACGTAGTGCTGATTTGTAGACAGGAAACTTACCTGTTTGATTGACTTGCTGTAAAGACTCCTTTAGGTAGGCAAGGAGAACAGCTGCCAGTGCTTGTTTGTTCATCTCTGGGATGTTGGCAGAAACATCGCTCAATCCTTGAACACTGAAAGGAAGAAGGAGATCTGGCTTTAAAAAACAAAAAACAATTACAGAGGCACAAAGAGTACAAAGGAACAAGAACTTGGTCCTGGATCCCTTCACTACAGCTAGAAAGGGATGGAGGAGAGCGTTGAATCTGATGCTGGCCAACAAAAATTCACAGGAAAAAGTCTAAATGTCAGAAACAATTGTCACCAACTTAAAAACCATGGTTTGAAGATCGTTCTGCAACAAGAAAGTACTGAGTGAGATGAAATATAATCAAGAGTGGACAGGGGCACCTTTATTCTAAGTTATGTCAACTGTAGTATTTAGTTTTGACAAACAACTGCACACTAGTTCTCAACATGGATGAAGCTGTGTAAATGTAGATTTTTAATGTAAAGGTGTTTTGTAAGTAAACTGAGAGCAAACGCCATTCACTGTACACATTTAAATTCACTTACATTACTTCATAGTTGGTGCATGAGATATTTGAGATTGTAATAGTGAGCATCTCTGAAGTGATACTGGGGAGGAGAGGGATCAGATTTCCAGTAAACCACGAAATCCAGGTGGAGGTCTCAAACTCTCGAAAATGGACGCTGATGATCTTGAAGGTTTGGTTCATCATGAAGTCTCTCACAGAAGGAGTGATATTAACAGTCTGCAAAGAAACAATGCAAGAAGTGGCCATAGGACTTTAAGAATGAGTTTTCTTTTAGATCTTAATTTCAACATCATTGCAACCTTTATTAATTCGATAGTGTCACCACAAGCTAATCATGTCAGTTACCCCTTGAGATGTGAGGGCTGTGAGAAACACATCCACATTTGTGAAAGCATCGCCTGTCTCGAGTCGGTTGAAGACGCGGATCATCTGACTTGTGCTGTTCAGTGCTCCAAAGCTGAGAGTGAGCTCAGCTACTTGGGTGGGGCTCAGAAGGTCCAGTGATCCAAACTGCAAAAACATACAGCAGCAAGTCACTGATAGGTCTTCTAGATCATGGACAATGCCAAAGATGGACAAACAAAGACTTAAACCAAGATTGATATTTCTCACAGTGGAAACATTTGTGAATAAAGTTTGAACATTGGCCACATTGGCCTTAAGAGGTTTGAGAGACAGTGTGTGATAGTATGAGATAATAAGACAGAGTCATTATGAGATTGAGCATGAAAGAGATTAAGGTCGTGTCAAACAGTGAGTGTGATTGTCAGTTTATTTCAGTTGCTGTGAGAGAGACAGACTGACAGAGAATCAATGTCTTACAGAGAGAATGTGTGAAGGCGAGTGACTGAGAATGGTATGTATATCAAATATCAATGAAACAGTTTTTTTTCAGAAGAGAAGTCCCAATATTTAATCCTAAAAGAGAAATGTTGCATGTCTTGTGCTGAGTAGTATTTAAAAGATAAGTAAAGAGAATGGTGCATAACAGGTCTCAGTTCTCCTCAACATAATCCCCGTTTACAACATTATAATAAATCAATAAACCTACTATGAGGTCAGTGTTAAAAATGCAACATGCTCTGAAGAATGGAGAGTGACTTACCACATTGATGTCGAACCTGCAGGCTGCATGAAATCATGAGGACAAGTGAGCACAGCATTAGAAAAGGAAAAAGATGAGAATCTTGTGGTGTTTGTTTAAATCTCAAACGTAGTGCTGATTTGTAGACAGGAAACTTACCTGTTTGATTGACTTGCTGTAACGACTCCTTTAGGTAGGCAAGGAGAACAGCTGCCAGTGCTTGTTTGTTCATCTCTGGGATGTTGGCAGAAACATCGCTCAATCCTTGAACACTGAAAGGAAGAAGGAGATCTGGCTTTAAAAAACAAAAAACAATTACAGAGGCACAAAGAGTACAAAGGAACAAGAACTTGGTCCTGGATCCCTTCACTACAGCTAGAAAGGGATGGAGGAGAGCGTTGAATCTGATGCTGGCCAACAAAAATTCACAGGAAAAAGTCTAAATGTCAGAAACAATTGTCACCAACTTAAAAACCATGGTTTGAAGATCGTTCTGCAACAAGAAAGTACTGAGTGAGATGAAATATAATCAAGAGTGGACAGGGGCACCTTTATTCTAAGTTATGTCAACTGTAGTATTTAGTTTTGACAAACAACTGCACACTAGTTCTCAACATGGATGAAGCTGTGTAAATGTAGATTTTTAATGTAAAGGTGTTTTGTAAGTAAACTGAGAGCAAACGCCATTCACTGTACACATTTAAATTCACTTACATTACTTCATAGTTGGTGCATGAGATATTTGAGATTGTAATAGTGAGCATCTCTGAAGTGATACTGGGGAGGAGAGGGATCAGATTTCCAGTAAACCACGAAATCCAGGTGGAGGTCTCAAACTCTGGAAAATGGACGCTGATGATCTTGAAGGTTTGGTTCATCATGAAGTCTCTCACAGAAGGAGTGATATTAACAGTCTGCAAAAAAACAATGCAAGAAGTGGCCATAGGACTTTAAGAATGAGTTTTCTTTTAGATCTTAATTTCAACATCATTGCAACCTTTATTAATTCGATAGAGTCACCACAAGCTAATCATGTCAGTTACCCCTTGAGATGTGAGGGCTGTGAGAAACACATCCACATTTGTGAAAGCATCGCCTGTCTCGAGTCGGTTGAAGACTCGGATCATCTGAATTGTGCTATTCAGTGCTCCAGAGCTGAGAGTGAGTTCAGCTACTTGGGTGGGGCTCAGAAGGTCCAGTGATCCAAGCTGCAAAAGCATACAGCAACAAGTCACTGTTAGATCTGCTACATCATGGGCTGTCCACCCCCGTATGGATCAAACGAACATAAATGACAAGCGCGACGCGAATGCTTGAGGGAGAAAGCAGTGTTGAGTATCAAACAGTCTGCACATGTTTTTATTTGACAGATTTGATATTCAGGTTCTAGAGAATTCCATCCCTGGACAAACAAAGACTTAGACCAAGATTGCTATTTCTCACACTGGAAAAAATGTCTGTAAAGTTTGAACCTTTTCCACATTGGCCTTAACAGGTTTGAGAGACAATGTGTGCGAGTGTGAGAGAATAGGAGAGTGTGATTATGAGATTGAGCATGAGAGAGATTAAGGCAGTGTTAAAAAGTGAGTGTGATTGTCAGTTTATTTGTGTTGCTGTGAGAGAGACAGACTGACAGAGAATCAATGTATCTCAGGGAGAATGGTTGTGTGTGAGTGACTGAGCATGGTATGTATATAAAAAATCAATAAAACAGTTTTTTACAAAAGATAAGTGTCAACATTTGTTCATATAAGACAAATGTTGCATGTCATGTGCTGAGTAGTGTTCAAAAGATAAGTAAGGAGAATGGCGCATAACAGGTTTCAGATCTCTTCAACATAATCCCTATTTACAACAAAATAATAAATCATTCAATTTTCTCTGATGTCGGTATTAAAAATACTACATGCTCTGTAGAATGGAGAGTGACATACCCCACTGATGTTGAACTGTGTCAGATCAAGGTACGACACATAGCCGGATAGCTTGCCAAAGTTCTTTGAGACCCAATTTGCGGCTGTCTGGTTATTCAACCGGCAGGCTGCATGAAATCGTGAGGACAAGTGAGCACAGCATTAGAAGAGGAAAAAGATGAGAATCTTGTGGTGTTTGTTTAAATCTCAAATATAGTGTTGATTTGTAGACAGGTAACTTACCTGGTTGATTGACTTGCTGTAAAGACTGCTTTAGGTAGGCTACCAGAACAGCTGCAAGTCCTTGTTTGTTGTTTTCTGGTATGTTGGCAGAAACATCGCTCAATCCTTGAACACTGAGAGGAAGAAGGAGATCTGGCTTTAAAAAAACAAAAAAAAAAAATACAGAGGCAGAAAAGTACAAAGGAAGAAGGACTTGGTCCTGGATCTCTTCACTATATCTAGGAAGGGATGGAGGAGAGGGATGAATCTGATGCTGGCCAGCCAAAAATTCACAGGAAAATGTGTAAATGTTAGAAACAATTGTCATCAACTTAAAAGCCATGGTTTGAAGATAGTACCGCAACAGGAAAGTACTGAGTGAGATGGAATAAAATCAAGAGTGGATAGGGGCACGTTTATTCTAAGTTATGTCAACTGTAGTATTTAGTTTTGACACCAACAGCACACTAGTTCTAAAAATGAATGAAGCTGTGTAGCTAGTTGTTTAATGTAATGGTGTTTTGTGAGTAAACTGGGAACAAATGTCATCCACTGTACACATTTAAATTCACTTACATTACTTCATAGTTGGTGCATGAGATATTTGAGATTGTAATAGTGAGCATCTCTGAAGTGATACTGGGGAGGAGAGGGATCAGATTTCCAGTAAACCACGAACTCCAGGTGGAGGTCTCAAACTCTGGAAACTGGACACTGATGATTTTGAAGGTTTGGTTCATCATGAAGTCTCTCACAGAAGGAGTGATATTAACAGTCTGCAAAGAAACAATGCAAGAAGTGGCCATAGGACTTTAAGAATGAGGTTTGTTTTAGATCTTGATTTCAACATCATTGCAACCTTTATTAATTCGATAGTGTCACCACAAGCTAATCATGTCAGTTACCCCTTGAGATGTGAGGGCTGTGAGAAACACATCCACATTTGTGAAAGCATCGCCTGTCTCGAGTCGGTTGAAGACTCGGATCATCTGACTTGTGCTGTTCAGTGCTCCAAAGCTGAGAGTGAGCTCAGCTACTTGGGTGGGGCTCAGAAGGTCCAGTGATCCAAACTGCAAAAACATACAGCAGCAAGTCACTGATAGGTCTTCTAGATCATGGACAATGCCAAAGATGGACAAACAAAGACTTAAACCAAGATTGATATTTCTCACAGTGGAAACATTTGTGAATAAAGTTTGAACATTGGCCACATTGGCCTTAAGAGGTTTGAGAGACAGTGTGTGATAGTATGAGATAATAAGACAGAGTCATTATGAGATTGAGCATGAAAGAGATTAAGGTCGTGTCAAACAGTGAGTGTGATTGTCAGTTTATTTCAGTTGCTGTGAGAGAGACAGACTGACAGAGAATCAATGTCTTACAGAGAGAATGTGTGAAGGCGAGTGACTGAGAATGGTATGTATATCAAATATCAATGAAACAGTTTTTTTTCAGAAGAGAAGTCCCAATATTTAATCCTAAAAGAGAAATGTTGCATGTCTTGTGCTGAGTAGTATTTAAAAGATAAGAAAAGAGAATGGTGCATAACAGGTCTCAGTTCTCCTCAACATAATCCCCGTTTACAACATTATAATAAATCAATAAACCTACTATGAGGTCAGTGTTAAAAATGCAACATGCTCTGAAGAATGGAGAGTGACTTACCACATTGATGTCGAACCTGCAGGCTGCATGAAATCATGAGGACAAGTGAGCACAGCATTAGAAAAGGAAAAAGATGAGAATCTTGTGGTGTTTGTTTAAATCTCAAATATAGTGTTGATTTGTAGACAGGTAACTTACCTGGTTGATTGACTTGCTGTAAAGACTGCTTTAGGTAGGCTACCAGAACAGCTGCAAGTCCTTGTTTGTTGTTTTCTGGTATGTTGCCAGAAACATCGCTCAATCCTTGAACACTGAGAGGAAGAAGGAGATCTGGCTTTAAAAAAACAAAAAAAAAAATACAGAGACAGAAAAGTACAAAGGAAGAAGGACTTGGTCCTGGATCTCTTCACTATATCTAGGAAGGGATGGAGGAGAGGGATGAATCTGATGCTGGCCAACAAAAATTCACAGGAAAAAGTCTAAATGTCAGAAACAATTGTCACCAACTTAAAAACCATGGTTTGAAGATCGTTCTGCAACAAGAAAGTACTGAGTGACATGAAATATTATCAAGAGTGGACAGGGGCACCTTTATTCTAAGTTATGTCAACTGTAGTATTTAGTTTTGACAAACAACTGCACACTAGTTCTCAACATGGATGAAGCTGTGTAAATGTAGATTTTTAATGTAAAGGTGTTTTGTAAGTAAACTGAGAGCAAACGCTATCCACTGTACACATTTAAATTCACTTACATTACTTCATAGTTGGTGCATGAGATATTTGAGATTGTAATAGTGAGCATCTCTGAAGTGATACTGGGGAGGAGAGGGATCAGATTTCCAGTAAACCACGAAATCCAGGTGGAGGTCTCAAACTCTGGAAAATGGACGCTGATGATCTTGAAGGTTTGGTTCATCATGAAGTCTCTCACAGAAGGAGTGATATTAACAGTCTGCAAAGAAACAATGCAAGAAGTGGCCATAGGACTTTAAGAATGAGTTTTCTTTTAGATCTTAATTTCAACATCATTGCAACCTTTATTAATTCGATAGTGTCACCACAAGCTAATCATGTCAGTTACCCCTTGAGATGTGAGGGCTGTGAGAAACACATCCACATTTGTGAAAGCATCGCCTGTCTCGAGTCGGTTGAAGACTCGGATCATCTGAATTGTGCTATTCAGTGCTCCAGAGCTGAGAGTGAGTTCAGCTACTTGGGTGGGGCTCAGAAGGTCCAGTGATCCAAGCTGCAAAAGCATACAGCAACAAGTCACTGTTAGATCTGCTACATCATGGGCTGTCCACCCCCGTATGGATCAAACGAACATAAATGACAAGCGCGACGCGAATGCTTGAGGGAGAAAGCAGTGTTGAGTATCAAACAGTCTGCACATGTTTTTATTTGACAGATTTGATATTCAGGTTCTAGAGAATTCCATACCTGGACAAACAAAGACTTAGACCAAGATTGTTATTTCTCACACTGAAAAAAATGTCTGTAAAGTTTGAACCTTTTCCACATTGGCCTTAACAGGTTTGAGAGACAATGTGTGCGAGTGTGAGAGAATAGGAGAGTGTGATTATGAGATTGAGCATGAGAGAGCTTAAGGCAGTGTTAAAAAGTGAGTGTGATTGTCAGTTTATTTGTGTTGCTGTGAGAGAGACAGACTGACAGAGAATCAATGTATCTCAGGGAGAATGGTTGTGTGTGAGTGACTGAGCATGGTATGTATATAAAAAATCAATAAAACAATTTTTTACAAAAGATAAGTGTCAACGTTTGTTCCTATAAGACAAATGTTGCATGTCATGTGCTGAGTAGTGTTCAAAAGATAAGTAAGGAGAATGGTGCATAACAGGTTTCAGTTCTCTTCAACATAATCTCTATTTACAACAAAATAATAAATCATTCAATTTTCTCTGATGTCGGTATTAAAAATACTACATGCTCTGTAGAATGGAGAGTGACATACCCCACTGATGTTGAACTGTGTCAGATCAAGGTACGACACATAGCCGGATAGCTTGCCAAAGTTCTTTGAGACCCAATTTGCGGCTGTCTGCTTATTCAACCGGCAGGCTGCATGAAATCGTGAGGACAAGTGAGCACAGCATTAGAAGAGGAAAAAGATGAGAATCTTGTGGTGTTTGTTTAAATCTCAAATATAGTGTTGATTTGTAGACAGGTAACTTACCTGGTTGATTGACTTGCTGTAAAGACTGCTTTAGGTAGGCTACCAGAACAGCTGCAAGTCCTTGTTTGTTGTTTTCTGGTATGTTGCCAGAAACATCGCTCAATCCTTGAACACTGAGAGGAAGAAGGAGATCTGGCTTTAAAAAAACAAAAAAAAAAATACAGAGGCAGAAAAGTACAAAGGAAGAAGGACTTGGTCCTGGATCTCTTCACTATATCTAGGAAGGGATGGAGGAGAGGGATGAATCTGATGCTGGCCAGCCAAAAATTCACAGGAAAATGTGTAAATGTTAGAAACAATTGTCATCAACTTAAAAGCCATGGTTTGAAAATAGTACCGCAACAGGAAAGTACTGAGTGAGATGGAATAAAATCAAGAGTGGATAGGGGCACGTTTATTCTAAGTTATGTCAACTGTAGTATTTAGTTAAGACACCAACAGCACACTAGTTCTAAAAATGAATGAAGCTGTGTAGCTAGTTGTTTAATGTAATGGTGTTTTGTGAGTAAACTGGGAACAAATGTCATCCACTGTACACATTTAAATTCACTTACATTACTTCATAGTTGGTGCATGAGATATTTGAGATTGTAATAGTGAGCATCTCTGAAGTGATACTGGGGAGGAGAGGGATCAGATTTCCAGTATACCACGAACTCCAGGTGGAGGTCTCAAACTCTGGAAACTGGACACTGATGATTTTGAAGGTTTGGTTCATCATGAAGTCTCTCACAGAAGGAGTGATATTAACAGTCTGCAAAGAAACAATGCAAGAAGTGGCCATAGGACTTTAAGAATGAGGTTTGTTTTAGATCTTGATTTCAACATCATTGCAACCTTTATTAATTCGATAGTGTCACCACAAGCTAATCAATGTCAGTTACCCCTTGAGATGTGAGGGCTGTGAGAAACACATCCACATTTGTGAAAGCATCGCCTGTCTCGAGTCGGTTGAAGACTCGGATCATCTGACTTGTGCTGTTCAGTGCTCCAAAGCTGAGAGTGAGCTCAGCTACTTGGGTGGGGCTCAGAAGGTCCAGTGATCCAAACTGCAAAAACATACAGCAGCAAGTCACTGATAGGTCTTCTAGATCATGGACAATGCCAAAGATGGACAAACAAAGACTTAAACCAAGATTGATATTTCTCACAGTGGAAACATTTGTGAATAAAGTTTGAACATTGGCCACATTGGCCTTAAGAGGTTTGAGAGACAGTGTGTGATAGTATGAGATAATAAAACAGAGTCATTATGAGATTGAGCATGAAAGAGATTAAGGTCGTGTCAAACAGTGAGTGTGATTGTCAGTTTATTTCAGTTGCTGTGAGAGAGACAGACTGACAGAGAATCAATGTCTTACAGAGAGAATGTGTGAAGGCGAGTGACTGAGAATGGTATGTATATCAAATATCAATGAAACAGTTTTTTTTCAGAAGAGAAGTCCCAATATTTAATCCTAAAAGAGAAATGTTGCATGTCTTGTGCTGAGTAGTATTTAAAAGATAAGTAAAGAGAATGGTGCATAACAGGTCTCAGTTCTCCTCAACATAATCCCCATTTACAACATTATAATAAATCAATAAACCTACTATGAGGTCAGTGTTAAAAATGCAACATGCTCTGAAGAATGGAGAGTGACTTACCACATTGATGTCGAACCTGCAGGCTGCATGAAATCATGAGGACAAGTGAGCACAGCATTAGAAAAGGAAAAAGATGAGAATCTTGTGGTGTTTGTTTAAATCTCAAATGTAGTGTTGATTTGTAGACAGGTAACTTACCTGGTTGATTGACTTGCTGTAAAGACTGCTTTAGGTAGGCTACCAGAACAGCTGCAAGTCCTTGTTTGTTGTTTTCTGGTATGTTGCCAGAAACATCGCTCAATCCTTGAACACTGAGAGGAAGAAGGAGATATGGCTTTAAAAAAACAACAAAAAAAATACAGAGGCAGAAAAGTACAAAGGAAGAAGGACTTGGTCCTGGATCTCTTCATTATATCTAGGAAGGGATGGAGGAGAGGGATGAATCTGATGCTGGCCAGCCAAAAATTCACAGGAAAATGTGTAAATGTTAGAAACAATTGTCATCAACTTAAAAGCCATGGTTTGAAGATAGTACCGCAACAGGAAAGTACTGAGTGAGATGGAATAAAATCAAGAGTGGATAGGGGCACGTTTATTCTAAGTTATGTCAACTGTAGTATTTAGTTTTGACACCAACAGCACACTAGTTCTAAAAATGAATGAAGCTGTGTAGCTAGTTGTTTAATGTAATGGTGTTTTGTGAGTAAACTGGGAACAAATGTCATCCACTGTACATATTTAAATTCACTTACATTACTTCATAGTTGGTGCATGAGATATTTGAGATTGTAATAGTGAGCATCTCTGAAGTGATACTGGGGAGGAGAGGGATCAGATTTCCAGTAAACCACGAACTCCAGGTGGAGGTCTCAAACTCTGGAAACTGGACACTGATGATTTTGAAGGTTTGGTTCATCATGAAGTCTCTCACAGAAGGAGTGATATTAACAGTCTGCAAAGAAACAATGCAAGAAGTGGCCATAGGACTTTAAGAATGAGGTTTGTTTTAGATCTTGATTTCAACATCATTGCAACCTTTATTAATTCGATAGTGTCACCACAAGCTAATCATGTCAGTTACCCCTTGAGATGTGAGGGCTGTGAGAAACACATCCACATTTGTGAAAGCATCGCCTGTCTCGAGTCGGTTGAAGACTCGGATCATCTGACTTGTGCTGTTCAGTGCTCCAAAGCTGAGAGTGAGCTCAGCTACTTGGGTGGGGCTCAGAAGGTCCAGTGATCCAAACTGCAAAAACATACAGCAGCAAGTCACTGATAGGTCTTCTAGATCATGGACAATGCCAAAGATGGACAAACAAAGACTTAAACCAAGATTGATATTTCTCACAGTGGAAACATTTGTGAATAAAGTTTGAACATTGGCCACATTGGCCTTAAGAGGTATGAGAGACAGTGTGTGATAGTATGAGATAATAAGACAGAGTCATTATGAGATTGAGCATGAAAGAGATTAAGGTCGTGTCAAACAGTGAGTGTGATTGTCAGTTTATTTCAGTTGCTGTGAGAGAGACAGACTGACAGAGAATCAATGTCTTACAGAGAGAATGTGTGAAGGCGAGTGACTGAGAATGGTATGTATATCAAATATCAATGAAACAGTTTTTTTTCAGAAGAGAAGTCCCAATATTTAATCCTAAAAGAGAAATGTTGCATGTCTTGTGCTGAGTAGTATTTAAAAGATAAGTAAAGAGAATGGTGCATAACAGGTCTCAGTTCTCCTCAACATAATCCCCGTTTACAACATTATAATAAATCAATAAACCTACTATGAGGTCAGTGTTAAAAATGCAACATGCTCTGAAGAATGGAGAGTGACTTACCACATTGATGTCGAACCTGCAGGCTGCATGAAATCATGAGGACAAGTGAGCACAGCATTAGAAAAGGAAAAAGATGAGAATCTTGTGGTGTTTGTTTAAATCTCAAATATAGTGTTGATTTGTAGACAGGTAACTTACCTGGTTGATTGACTTGCTGTAAAGACTGCTTTAGGTAGGCTACCAGAACAGCTGCAAGTCCTTGTTTGTTGTTTTCTGGTATGTTGCCAGAAACATCGCTCAATCCTTGAACACTGAGAGGAAGAAGGAGATCTGGCTTTAAAAAAACAAAAAAAAAAATACAGAGGCAGAAAAGTACAAAGGAAGAAGGACTTGGTCCTGGATCTCTTCACTATATCTAGGAAGGGATGGAGGAGAGGGATGAATCTGATGCTGGCCAACAAAAATTCACAGGAAAAAGTCTAAATGTCAGAAACAATTGTCACCAACTTAAAAACCATGGTTTGAAGATCGTTCTGCAACAAGAAAGTACTGAGTGAGATGAAATATAATCAAGAGTGGACAGGGGCACCTTTATTCTAAGTTATGTCAACTGTAGTATTTAGTTTTGACAAACAACTGCACACTAGTTCTCAACATGGATGAAGCTGTGTAAATGTAGATTTTTAATGTAAAGGTGTTTTGTAAGTAAACTGAGAGCAAACGCCATCCACTGTACACATTTAAATTCACTTACATTACTTCATAGTTGGTGCATGAGATATTTGAGATTGTAATAGTGAGCATCTCTGAAGTGATACTGGGGAGGAGAGGGATCAGATTTCCAGTAAACCACGAAATCCAGGTGGAGGTCTCAAACTCTGGAAAATGGACGCTGATGATCTTGAAGGTTTGGTTCATCATGAAGTCTCTCACAGAAGGAGTGATATTAACAGTCTGCAAAGAAACAATGCAAGAAGTGGCCATAGGACTTTAAGAATGAGTTTTCTTTTAGATCTTAATTTCAACATCATTGCAACCTTTATTAATTCGATAGTGTCACCACAAGCTAATCATGTCAGTTACCCCTTGAGATGTGAGGGCTGTGAGAAACACATCCACATTTGTGAAAGCATCGCCTGTGTCGAGTCGGTTGAAGACTCGGATCATCTGAATTGTGCTATTCAGTGCTCCAGAGCTGAGAGTGAGTTCAGCTACTTGGGTGGGGCTCAGAAGGTCCAGTGATCCAAGCTGCAAAAGCATACAGCAACAAGTCACTGTTAGATCTGCTACATCATGGGCTGTCCACCCCCGTATGGATCAAACGAACATAAATGACAAGCGCGACGCGAATGCTTGAGGGAGAAAGCAGTGTTGAGTATCAAACAGTCTGCACATGTTTTTATTTGACAGATTTGATATTCAGGTTCTAGAGAATTCCATACCTGGACAAACAAAGACTTAGACCAAGATTGTTATTTCTCACACTGAAAAAAATGTCTGTAAAGTTTGAACCTTTTCCACATTGGCCTTAACAGGTTTGAGAGACAATGTGTGCGAGTGTGAGAGAATAGGAGAGTGTGATTATGAGATTGAGCATGAGAGAGCTTAAGGCAGTGTTAAAAAGTGAGTGTGATTGTCAGTTTATTTGTGTTGCTGTGAGAGCGACAGACTGACAGAGGATCAATGTATCTCAGGGAGAATGGTTGTGTGTGAGTGACTGAGCATGGTATGTATATAAAAAATCAATAAAACAATTTTTTACAAAAGATAAGTGTCAACGTTTGTTCCTATAAGACAAATGTTGCATGTCATGTGCTGAGTAGTGTTCAAAAGATAAGTAAGGAGAATGGTGCATAACAGGTTTCAGTTCTCTTCAACATAATCCCTATTTACAACAAAATAATAAATCATTCAATTTTCTCTGATGTCGGTATTAAAAATACTACATGCTCTGTAGAATGGAGAGTGACATACCCCACTGATGTTGAACTGTGTCAGATCAAGGTACGACACATAGCCGGATAGCTTGCCAAAGTTCTTTGAGACCCAATTTGCGGCTGTCTGGTTATTCAACCGGCAGGCTGCATGAAATCGTGAGGACAAGTGAGCACAGCATTAGAAGAGGAAAAAGATGAGAATCTTGTGGTGTTTGTTTAAATCTCAAATATAGTGTTGATTTGTAGACAGGTAACTTACCTGGTTGATTGACTTGCTGTAAAGACTGCTTTAGGTAGGCTACCAGAACAGCTGCAAGTCCTTGTTTGTTGTTTTCTGGTATGTTGCCAGAAACATCGCTCAATCCTTGAACACTGAGAGGAAGAAGGAGATCTGGCTTTAAAAAAACAAAAAAAAAAATACAGAGGCAGAAAAGTACAAAGGAAGAAGGACTTGGTCCTGGATCTCTTCACTATATCTAGGAAGGGATGGAGGAGAGGGATGAATCTGATGCTGGCCAGCCAAAAATTCACAGGAAAATGTGTAAATGTTAGAAACAATTGTCATCAACTTAAAAGCCATGGTTTGAAGATAGTACCGCAACAGGAAAGTACTGAGTGAGATGGAATAAAATCAAGAGTGGATAGGGGCACGTTTATTCTAAGTTATGTCAACTGTAGTATTTAGTTTTGACACCAACAGCACACTAGTTCTAAAAATGAATGAAGCTGTGTAGCTAGTTGTTTAATGTAATGGTGTTTTGTGAGTAAACTGGGAACAAATGTCATCCACTGTACACATTTAAATTCACTTACATTACTTCATAGTTGGTGCATGAGATATTTGAGATTGTAATAGTGAGCATCTCTGAAGTGATACTGGGGAGGAGAGGGATCAGATTTCCAGTAAACCACGAACTCCAGGTGGAGGTCTCAAACTCTGGAAACTGGACACTGATGATTTTGAAGGTTTGGTTCATCATGAAGTCTCTCACAGAAGGAGTGATATTAACAGTCTGCAAAGAAACAATGCAAGAAGTGGCCATAGGACTTTAAGAATGAGGTTTGTTTTAGATCTTGATTTCAACATCATTGCAACCTTTATTAATTCGATAGTGTCACCACAAGCTAATCATGTCAGTTACCCCTTGAGATGTGAGGGCTGTGAGAAACACATCCACATTTGTGAAAGCATCGCCTGTCTCGAGTCGGTTGAAGACTCGGATCATCTGACTTGTGCTGTTCAGTGCTCCAAAGCTGAGAGTGAGCTCAGCTACTTGGGTGGGGCTCAGAAGGTCCAGTGATCCAAACTGCAAAAGCATACAGCAACAAGTCACTGTTAGATCTGCTACATCATGGGCTGTCCACCCCCGTATGGATCAAACGAACATAAATGACAAGCGCGACGCGAATGCTTGAGGGAGAAAGCAGTGTTGAGTATCAAACAGTCTGCACATGTTTTTATTTGACAGATTTGATATTCAGGTTCTAGAGAATTCCATACCTGGACAAACAAAGACTTAGACCAAGATTGTTATTTCTCACACTGAAAAAAATGTCTGTAAAGTTTGAACCTTTTCCACATTGGCCTTAACAGGTTTGAGAGACAATGTGTGCGAGTGTGAGAGAATAGGAGAGTGTGATTATGAGATTGAGCATGAGAGAGATTAAGGCAGTGTTAAAAAGTGAGTGTGATTGTCAGTTTATTTGTGTTGCTGTGAGAGAGACAGACTGACAGAGAATCAATGTATCTCAGGGAGAATGGTTGTGTGTGAGTGACTGAGCATGGTATGTATATAAAAAATCAATAAAACAGTTTTTTACAAAAGATAAGTGTCAACGTTTGTTCCTATAAGACAAGTGTCGCATGTCATGTGCTGAGTAGTGTTCAAAAGATAAGTAAGGAGAATGGTGCATAACAGGTTTCAGTTCTCTTCAACATAATCCCTATTTACAACAAAATAATAAATCATTCAATTTTCTCTGATGTCGGTATTAAAAATACTACATGCTCTGTAGAATGGAGAGTGACATACCCCACTGATGTTGAACTGTGTCAGATCAAGGTACGACACATAGCCGGATAGCTTGCCAAAGTTCTTTGAGACCCAATTTGCGGCTGTCTGGTTATTCAACCGGCAGGCTGCATGAAATCGTGAGGACAAGTGAGCACAGCATTAGAAGAGGAAAAAGATGAGAATCTTGTGGTGTTTGTTTAAATCTCAAATATAGTGTTGATTTGTAGACAGGTAACTTACCTGGTTGATTGACTTGCTGTAAAGACTGCTTTAGGTAGGCTACCAGAACAGCTGCAAGTCCTTGTTTGTTGTTTTCTGGTATGTTGCCAGAAACATCGCTCAATCCTTGAACACTGAGAGGAAGAAGGAGATATGGCTTTAAAAAAACAACAAAAAAAATACAGAGGCAGAAAAGTACAAAGGAAGAAGGACTTGGTCCTGGATCTCTTCACTATATCTAGGAAGGGATGGAGGAGAGGGATGAATCTGATGCTGGCCAGCCAAAAATTCACAGGAAAATGTGTAAATGTTAGAAACAATTGTCATCAACTTAAAAGCCATGGTTTGAAGATAGTACCGCAACAGGAAAGTACTGAGTGAGATGGAATAAAATCAAGAGTGGATAGGGGCACGTTTATTCTAAGTTATGTCAACTGTAGTATTTAGTTTTGACACCAACAGCACACTAGTTCTAAAAATGAATGAAGCTGTGTAGCTAGTTGTTTAATGTAATGGTGTTTTGTGAGTAAACTGGGAACAAATGTCATCCACTGTACACATTTAAATTCACTTACATTACTTCATAGTTGGTGCATGAGATATTTGAGATTGTAATAGTGAGCATCTCTGAAGTGATACTGGGGAGGAGAGGGATCAGATTTCCAGTAAACCACGAACTCCAGGTGGAGGTCTCAAACTCTGGAAACTGGACACTGATGATTTTGAAGGTTTGGTTCATCATGAAGTCTCTCACAGAAGGAGTGATATTAACAGTCTGCAAAGAAACAATGCAAGAAGTGGCCATAGGACTTTAAGAATGAGGTTTGTTTTAGATCTTGATTTCAACATCATTGCAACCTTTATTAATTCGATAGTGTCACCACAAGCTAATCATGTCAGTTACCCCTTGAGATGTGAGGGCTGTGAGAAACACATCCACATTTGTGAAAGCATCGCCTGTCTCGAGTCGGTTGAAGACTCGGATCATCTGACTTGTGCTGTTCAGTGCTCCAAAGCTGAGAGTGAGCTCAGCTACTTGGGTGGGGCTCAGAAGGTCCAGTGATCCAAACTGCAAAAACATACAGCAGCAAGTCACTGATAGGTCTTCTAGATCATGGACAATGCCAAAGATGGACAAACAAAGACTTAAACCAAGATTGATATTTCTCACAGTGGAAACATTTGTGAATAAAGTTTGAACATTGGCCACATTGGCCTTAAGAGGTATGAGAGACAGTGTGTGATAGTATGAGATAATAAGACAGAGTCATTATGAGATTGAGCATGAAAGAGATTAAGGTCGTGTCAAACAGTGAGTGTGATTGTCAGTTTATTTCAGTTGCTGTGAGAGAGACAGACTGACAGAGAATCAATGTCTTACAGAGAGAATGTGTGAAGGCGAGTGACTGAGAATGGTATGTATATCAAATATCAATGAAACAGTTTTTTTTCAGAAGAGAAGTCCCAATATTTAATCCTAAAAGAGAAATGTTGCATGTCTTGTGCTGAGTAGTATTTAAAAGATAAGTAAAGAGAATGGTGCATAACAGGTCTCAGTTCTCCTCAACATAATCCCCGTTTACAACATTATAATAAATCAATAAACCTACTATGAGGTCAGTGTTAAAAATGCAACATGCTCTGAAGAATGGAGAGTGACTTACCACATTGATGTCGAACCTGCAGGCTGCATGAAATCATGAGGACAAGTGA
The DNA here is from genome assembly GCF_041902795.1 of Electrophorus electricus. Lineage (NCBI taxonomy): Eukaryota > Metazoa > Chordata > Actinopteri > Gymnotiformes > Gymnotidae > Electrophorus > Electrophorus electricus. The sequence goes on along the minus strand of NC_137514.1, from coordinate 544,548 downwards.
GCACAGCATTAGAAAAGGAAAAAGATGAGAATCTTGTGGTGTTTGTTTAAATCTCAAATATAGTGTTGATTTGTAGACAGGTAACTTACCTGGTTGATTGACTTGCTGTAAAGACTGCTTTAGGTAGGCTACCAGAACAGCTGCAAGTCCTTGTTTGTTGTTTTCTGGTATGTTGCCAGAAACATCGCTCAATCCTTGAACACTGAGAGGAAGAAGGAGATATGGCTTTAAAAAAACAAAAAAAAAAATACAGAGGCAGAAAAGTACAAAGGAAGAAGGACTTGGTCCTGGATCTCTTCACTATATCTAGGAAGGGATGGAGGAGAGGGATGAATCTGATGCTGGCCAACAAAAATTCACAGGAAAAAGTCTAAATGTCAGAAACAATTGTCACCAACTTAAAAACCATGGTTTGAAGATCGTTCTGCAACAAGAAAGTACTGAGTGAGATGAAATATAATCAAGAGTGGACAGGGGCACCTTTATTCTAAGTTATGTCAACTGTAGTATTTAGTTTTGACAAACAACTGCACACTAGTTCTCAACATGGATGAAGCTGTGTAAATGTAGATTTTTAATGTAAAGGTGTTTTGTAAGTAAACTGAGAGCAAACGCCATCCACTGTACACATTTAAATTCACTTACATTACTTCATAGTTGGTGCATGAGATATTTGAGATTGTAATAGTGAGCATCTCTGAAGTGATACTGGGGAGGAGAGGGATCAGATTTCCAGTAAACCACGAAATCCAGGTGGAGGTCTCAAACTCTGGAAAATGGACGCTGATGATCTTGAAGGTTTGGTTCATCATGAAGTCTCTCACAGAAGGAGTGATATTAACAGTCTGCAAAGAAACAATGCAAGAAGTGGCCATAGGACTTTAAGAATGAGTTTTCTTTTAGATCTTAATTTCAACATCATTGCAACCTTTATTAATTCGATAGTGTCACCACAAGCTAATCATGTCAGTTACCCCTTGAGATGTGAGGGCTGTGAGAAACACATCCACATTTGTGAAAGCATCGCCTGTGTCGAGTCGGTTGAAGACTCGGATCATCTGAATTGTGCTATTCAGTGCTCCAGAGCTGAGAGTGAGTTCAGCTACTTGGGTGGGGCTCAGAAGGTCCAGTGATCCAAGCTGCAAAAGCATACAGCAACAAGTCACTGTTAGATCTGCTACATCATGGGCTGTCCACCCCCGTATGGATCAAACGAACATAAATGACAAGCGCGACGCGAATGCTTGAGGGAGAAAGCAGTGTTGAGTATCAAACAGTCTGCACATGTTTTTATTTGACAGATTTGATATTCAGGTTCTAGAGAATTCCATACCTGGACAAACAAAGACTTAGACCAAGATTGTTATTTCTCACACTGAAAAAAATGTCTGTAAAGTTTGAACCTTTTCCACATTGGCCTTAACAGGTTTGAGAGACAATGTGTGCGAGTGTGAGAGAATAGGAGAGTGTGATTATGAGATTGAGCATGAGAGAGCTTAAGGCAGTGTTAAAAAGTGAGTGTGATTGTCAGTTTATTTGTGTTGCTGTGAGAGCGACAGACTGACAGAGGATCAATGTATCTCAGGGAGAATGGTTGTGTGTGAGTGACTGAGCATGGTATGTATATAAAAAATCAATAAAACAATTTTTTACAAAAGATAAGTGTCAACGTTTGTTCCTATAAGACAAATGTTGCATGTCATGTGCTGAGTAGTGTTCAAAAGATAAGTAAGGAGAATGGTGCATAACAGGTTTCAGTTCTCTTCAACATAATCCCTATTTACAACAAAATAATAAATCATTCAATTTTCTCTGATGTCGGTATTAAAAATACTACATGCTCTGTAGAATGGAGAGTGACATACCCCACTGATGTTGAACTGTGTCAGATCAAGGTACGACACATAGCCGGATAGCTTGCCAAAGTTCTTTGAGACCCAATTTGCGGCTGTCTGGTTATTCAACCGGCAGGCTGCATGAAATCGTGAGGACAAGTGAGCACAGCATTAGAAGAGGAAAAAGATGAGAATCTTGTGGTGTTTGTTTAAATCTCAAATATAGTGTTGATTTGTAGACAGGTAACTTACCTGGTTGATTGACTTGCTGTAAAGACTGCTTTAGGTAGGCTACCAGAACAGCTGCAAGTCCTTGTTTGTTGTTTTCTGGTATGTTGCCAGAAACATCGCTCAATCCTTGAACACTGAGAGGAAGAAGGAGATCTGGCTTTAAAAAAACAAAAAAAAAAATACAGAGGCAGAAAAGTACAAAGGAAGAAGGACTTGGTCCTGGATCTCTTCACTATATCTAGGAAGGGATGGAGGAGAGGGATGAATCTGATGCTGGCCAGCCAAAAATTCACAGGAAAATGTGTAAATGTTAGAAACAATTGTCATCAACTTAAAAGCCATGGTTTGAAGATAGTACCGCAACAGGAAAGTACTGAGTGAGATGGAATAAAATCAAGAGTGGATAGGGGCACGTTTATTCTAAGTTATGTCAACTGTAGTATTTAGTTTTGACACCAACAGCACACTAGTTCTAAAAATGAATGAAGCTGTGTAGCTAGTTGTTTAATGTAATGGTGTTTTGTGAGTAAACTGGGAACAAATGTCATCCACTGTACACATTTAAATTCACTTACATTACTTCATAGTTGGTGCATGAGATATTTGAGATTGTAATAGTGAGCATCTCTGAAGTGATACTGGGGAGGAGAGGGATCAGATTTCCAGTAAACCACGAACTCCAGGTGGAGGTCTCAAACTCTGGAAACTGGACACTGATGATTTTGAAGGTTTGGTTCATCATGAAGTCTCTCACAGAAGGAGTGATATTAACAGTCTGCAAAGAAACAATGCAAGAAGTGGCCATAGGACTTTAAGAATGAGGTTTGTTTTAGATCTTGATTTCAACATCATTGCAACCTTTATTAATTCGATAGTGTCACCACAAGCTAATCATGTCAGTTACCCCTTGAGATGTGAGGGCTGTGAGAAACACATCCACATTTGTGAAAGCATCGCCTGTCTCGAGTCGGTTGAAGACTCGGATCATCTGACTTGTGCTGTTCAGTGCTCCAAAGCTGAGAGTGAGCTCAGCTACTTGGGTGGGGCTCAGAAGGTCCAGTGATCCAAACTGCAAAAACATACAGCAGCAAGTCACTGATAGGTCTTCTAGATCATGGACAATGCCAAAGATGGACAAACAAAGACTTAAACCAAGATTGATATTTCTCACAGTGGAAACATTTGTGAATAAAGTTTGAACATTGGCCACATTGGCCTTAAGAGGTATGAGAGACAGTGTGTGATAGTATGAGATAATAAGACAGAGTCATTATGAGATTGAGCATGAAAGAGATTAAGGTCGTGTCAAACAGTGAGTGTGATTGTCAGTTTATTTCAGTTGCTGTGAGAGAGACAGACTGACAGAGAATCAATGTCTTACAGAGAGAATGTGTGAAGGCGAGTGACTGAGAATGGTATGTATATCAAATATCAATGAAACAGTTTTTTTTCAGAAGAGAAGTCCCAATATTTAATCCTAAAAGAGAAATGTTGCATGTCTTGTGCTGAGTAGTATTTAAAAGATAAGTAAAGAGAATGGTGCATAACAGGTCTCAGTTCTCCTCAACATAATCCCCGTTTACAACATTATAATAAATCAATAAACCTACTATGAGGTCAGTGTTAAAAATGCAACATGCTCTGAAGAATGGAGAGTGACTTACCACATTGATGTCGAACCTGCAGGCTGCATGAAATCATGAGGACAAGTGAGCACAGCATTAGAAAAGGAAAAAGATGAGAATCTTGTGGTGTTTGTTTAAATCTCAAATATAGTGTTGATTTGTAGACAGGTAACTTACCTGGTTGATTGACTTGCTGTAAAGACTGCTTTAGGTAGGCTACCAGAACAGCTGCAAGTCCTTGTTTGTTGTTTTCTGGTATGTTGCCAGAAACATCGCTCAATCCTTGAACACTGAGAGGAAGAAGGAGATATGGCTTTAAAAAAACAAAAAAAAAAATACAGAGGCAGAAAAGTACAAAGGAAGAAGGACTTGGTCCTGGATCTCTTCACTATATCTAGGAAGGGATGGAGGAGAGGGATGAATCTGATGCTGGCCAACAAAAATTCACAGGAAAAAGTCTAAATGTCAGAAACAATTGTCACCAACTTAAAAACCATGGTTTGAAGATCGTTCTGCAACAAGAAAGTACTGAGTGAGATGAAATATAATCAAGAGTGGACAGGGGCACCTTTATTCTAAGTTATGTCAGCTGTAGTATTTAGTTTTGACAAACAACTGCACACTAGTTCTCAACATGGATGAAGCTGTGTAAATGTAGATTTTTAATGTAAAGGTGTTTTGTAAGTAAACTGAGAGCAAACGCCATCCACTGTACACATTTAAATTCACTTACATTACTTCATAGTTGGTGCATGAGATATTTGAGATTGTAATAGTGAGCATCTCTGAAGTGATACTGGGGAGGAGAGGGATCAGATTTCCAGTAAACCACGAAATCCAGGTGGAGGTCTCAAACTCTGGAAAATGGACGCTGATGATCTTGAAGGTTTGGTTCATCATGAAGTCTCTCACAGAAGGAGTGATATTAACAGTCTGCAAAGAAACAATGCAAGAAGTGGCCATAGGACTTTAAGAATGAGTTTTCTTTTAGATCTTAATTTCAACATCATTGCAACCTTTATTAATTCGATAGTGTCACCACAAGCTAATCATGTCAGTTACCCCTTGAGATGTGAGGGCTGTGAGAAACACATCCACATTTGTGAAAGCATCGCCTGTCTCGAGTCGGTTGAAGACTCGGATCATCTGAATTGTGCTATTCAGTGCTCCAGAGCTGAGAGTGAGTTCAGCTACTTGGGTGGGGCTCAGAAGGTCCAGTGATCCAAGCTGCAAAAGCATACAGCAACAAGTCACTGTTAGATCTGCTACATCATGGGCTGTCCACCCCCGTATGGATCAAACGAACATAAATGACAAGCGCGACGCGAATGCTTGAGGGAGAAAGCAGTGTTGAGTATCAAACAGTCTGCACATGTTTTTATTTGACAGATTTGATATTCAGGTTCTAGAGAATTCCATACCTGGACAAACAAAGACTTAGACCAAGATTGTTATTTCTCACACTGAAAAAAATGTCTGTAAAGTTTGAACCTTTTCCACATTGGCCTTAACAGGTTTGAGAGACAATGTGTGCGAGTGTGAGAGAATAGGAGAGTGTGATTATGAGATTGAGCATGAGAGAGCTTAAGGCAGTGTTAAAAAGTGAGTGTGATTGTCAGTTTATTTGTGTTGCTGTGAGAGAGACAGACTGACAGAGAATCAATGTATCTCAGGGAGAATGGTTGTGTGTGAGTGACTGAGCATGGTATGTATATAAAAAATCAATAAAACAATTTTTTACAAAAGATAAGTGTCAACGTTTGTTCCTATAAGACAAATGTTGCATGTCATGTGCTGAGTAGTGTTCAAAAGATAATTAAGGAGAATGGTGCATAACAGGTTTCAGTTCTCTTCAACATAATCCCTATTTACAACAAAATAATAAATCATTCAATTTTCTCTGATGTCGGTATTAAAAATACTACATGCTCTGTAGAATGGAGAGTGACATACCCCACTGATGTTGAACTGTGTCAGATCAAGGTACGACACATAGCCGGATAGCTTGCCAAAGTTCTTTGAGACCCAATTTGCGGCTGTCTGGTTATTCAACCGGCAGGCTGCATGAAATCGTGAGGACAAGTGAGCACAGCATTAGAAGAGGAAAAAGATGAGAATCTTGTGGTGTTTGTTTAAATCTCAAATATAGTGTTGATTTGTAGACAGGTAACTTACCTGGTTGATTGACTTGCTGTAAAGACTGCTTTAGGTAGGCTACCAGAACAGCTGCAAGTCCTTGTTTGTTGTTTTCTGGTATGTTGCCAGAAACATCGCTCAATCCTTGAACACTGAGAGGAAGAAGGAGATCTGGCTTTAAAAAAACAAAAAAAAAATACAGAGGCAGAAAAGTACAAAGGAAGAAGGACTTGGTCCTGGATCTCTTCACTATATCTAGGAAGGGATGGAGGAGAGGGATGAATCTGATGCTGGCCAGCCAAAAATTCACAGGAAAATGTGTAAATGTTAGAAACAATTGTCATCAACTTAAAAGCCATGGTTTGAAGATAGTACCGCAACAGGAAAGTACTGAGTGAGATGGAATAAAATCAAGAGTGGATAGGGGCACGTTTATTCTAAGTTATGTCAACTGTAGTATTTAGTTTTGACACCAACAGCACACTAGTTCTAAAAATGAATGAAGCTGTGTAGCTAGTTGTTTAATGTAATGGTGTTTTGTGAGTAAACTGGGAACAAATGTCATCCACTGTACACATTTAAATTCACTTACATTACTTCATAGTTGGTGCATGAGATATTTGAGATTGTAATAGTGAGCATCTCTGAAGTGATACTGGGGAGGAGAGGGATCAGATTTCCAGTAAACCACGAACTCCAGGTGGAGGTCTCAAACTCTGGAAACTGGACACTGATGATTTTGAAGGTTTGGTTCATCATGAAGTCTCTCACAGAAGGAGTGATATTAACAGTCTGCAAAGAAACAATGCAAGAAGTGGCCATAGGACTTTAAGAATGAGGTTTGTTTTAGATCTTGATTTCAACATCATTGCAACCTTTATTAATTCGATAGTGTCACCACAAGCTAATCATGTCAGTTACCCCTTGAGATGTGAGGGCTGTGAGAAACACATCCACATTTGTGAAAGCATCGCCTGTCTCGAGTCGGTTGAAGACTCGGATCATCTGACTTGTGCTGTTCAGTGCTCCAAAGCTGAGAGTGAGCTCAGCTACTTGGGTGGGGCTCAGAAGGTCCAGTGATCCAAACTGCAAAAACATACAGCAGCAAGTCACTGATAGGTCTTCTAGATCATGGACAATGCCAAAGATGGACAAACAAAGACTTAAACCAAGATTGATATTTCTCACAGTGGAAACATTTATGAATAAAGTTTGAACATTGGCCACATTGGCCTTAAGAGGTATGAGAGACAGTGTGTGATAGTATGAGATAATAAGACAGAGTCATTATGAGATTGAGCATGAAAGAGATTAAGGTCGTGTCAAACAGTGAGTGTGATTGTCAGTTTATTTCAGTTGCTGTGAGAGAGACAGACTGACAGAGAATCAATGTCTTACAGAGAGAATGTGTGAAGGCGAGTGACTGAGAATGGTATGTATATCAAATATCAATGAAACAGTTTTTTTTCAGAAGAGAAGTCCCAATATTTAATCCTAAAAGAGAAATGTTGCATGTCTTGTGCTGAGTAGTATTTAAAAGATAAGTAAAGAGAATGGTGCATAACAGGTCTCAGTTCTCCTCAACATAATCCCCATTTACAACATTATAATAAATCAATAAACCTACTATGAGGTCAGTGTTAAAAATGCAACATGCTCTGAAGAATGGAGAGTGACTTACCACATTGATGTCGAACCTGCAGGCTGCATGAAATCATGAGGACAAGTGAGCACAGCATTAGAAAAGGAAAAAGATGAGAATCTTGTGGTGTTTGTTTAAATCTCAAACGTAGTGCTGATTTGTAGACAGGAAACTTACCTGTTTGATTGACTTGCTGTAAAGACTCCTTTAGGTAGGCAAGGAGATCAGCTGCCAGTGCTTGTTTGTTCATCTCTGGGATGTTGGCAGAAACATCGCTCAATCCTTGAACACTGAAAGGAAGAAGGAGATCTGGCTTTAAAAAACAAAAAACAATTACAGAGGCACAAAGAGTACAAAGGAACAAGAACTTGGTCCTGGATCCCTTCACTACAGCTAGAAAGGGATGGAGGAGAGCGTTGAATCTGATGCTGGCCAACAAAAATTCACAGGAAAATGTCTAAATGTTAGAAACAATTGTCACCAACTTAAAAACCATGGTTTGAAGATAGTTCTGCAACAAGAAAGTACTGAGTGAGATGAAATATAATCAAGAGTGGACAGGGGCACCTTTATTCTAAGTTATGTCAACTGTAGTATTTAGTTTTGACAAACAACTGCACACTAGTTCTCAACATGGATGAAGCTGTGTAAATGTAGATTTTTAATGTAAAGGTGTTTTGTAAGTAAACTGAGAGCAAACGCCATCCACTGTACACATTTAAATTCACTTACATTACTTCATAGTTGGTGCATGAGATATTTGAGATTGTAATAGTGAGCATCTCTGAAGTGATACTGGGGAGGAGAGGGATCAGATTTCCAGTAAACCACGAAATCCAGGTGGAGGTCTCAAACTCTGGAAAATGGACACTGATGATCTTGAAGGTTTGGTTCATCATGAAGTCTCTCACAGAAGGAGTGATATTAACAGTCTGCAAAGAAACAATGCAAGAAGTGGCCATAGGACTTTAAGAATGAGTTTTCTTTTAGATCTTAATTTCAACATCATTGCAACCTTTATTAATTCGATAGTGTCACCACAAGCTAATCATGTCAGTTACCCCTTGAGATGTGAGGGCTGTGAGAAACACATCCACATTTGTGAAAGCATCGCCTGTGTCGAGTCGGTTGAAGACTCGGATCATCTGAATTGTGCTATTCAGTGCTCCAGAGCTGAGAGTGAGTTCAGCTACTTGGGTGGGGCTCAGAAGGTCCAGTGATCCAAGCTGCAAAAGCATACAGCAACAAGTCACTGTTAGATCTGCTACATCATGGGCTGTCCACCCCCGTATGGATCAAACGAACATAAATGACAAGCGCGACGCGAATGCTTGAGGGAGAAAGCAGTGTTGAGTATCAAACAGTCTGCACATGTTTTTATTTGACAGATTTGATATTCAGGATCTAGAGAATTCCATACCTGGACAAACAAAGACTTAGACCAAGATTGTTATTTCTCACACTGAAAAAAATGTCTGTAAAGTTTGAACCTTTTCCACATTGGCCTTAACAGGTTTGAGAGACAATGTGTGCGAGTGTGAGAGAATAGGAGAGTGTGATTATGAGATTGAGCATGAGAGAGATTAAGGCAGTGTTAAAAAGTGAGTGTGATTGTCAGTTTATTTGTGTTGCTGTGAGAGAGACAGACTGACAGAGAATCAATGTATCTCAGGGAGAATGGTTGTGTGTGAGTGACTGAGCATGGTATGTATATAAAAAATCAATAAAACAGTTTTTTACAAAAGATAAGTGTCAACGTTTGTTCCTAAAAGACAAATGTTGCATGTCATGTGCTGAGTAGTGTTCAAAAGATAAGTAAGGAGAATGGTGCATAACAGGTTTCAGTTCTCTTCAACATAATCCCTATTTACAACAAAATAATAAATCATTCAATTTTCTCTGATGTCGGTATTAAAAATACTACATGCTCTGTAGAATGGAGAGTGACATACCCCACTGATGTTGAACTGTGTCAGATCAAGGTACGACACATAGCCGGATAGCTTGCCAAAGTTCTTTGAGACCCAATTTGCGGCTGTCTGGTTATTCAACCGGCAGGCTGCATGAAATCGTGAGGACAAGTGAGCACAGCATTAGAAGAGGAAAAAGATGAGAATCTTGTGGTGTTTGTTTAAATCTCAAATATAGTGTTGATTTGTAGACAGGTAACTTACCTGGTTGATTGACTTGCTGTAAAGACTGCTTTAGGTAGGCTACCAGAACAGCTGCAAGTCCTTGTTTGTTGTTTTCTGGTATGTTGCCAGAAACATCGCTCAATCCTTGAACACTGAGAGGAAGAAGGAGATATGGCTTTAAAAAAACAACAAAAAAAATACAGAGGCAGAAAAGTACAAAGGAAGAAGGACTTGGTCCTGGATCTCTTCACTATATCTAGGAAGGGATGGAGGAGAGGGATGAATCTGATGCTGGCCAGCCAAAAATTCACAGGAAAATGTGTAAATGTTAGAAACAATTGTCATCAACTTAAAAGCCATGGTTTGAAGATAGTACCGCAACAGGAAAGTACTGAGTGAGATGGAATAAAATCAAGAGTGGATAGGGGCACGTTTATTCTAAGTTATGTCAACTGTAGTATTTAGTTTTGACACCAACAGCACACTAGTTCTAAAAATGAATGAAGCTGTGTAGCTAGTTGTTTAATGTAATGGTGTTTTGTGAGTAAACTGGGAACAAATGTCATCCACTGTACACATTTAAATTCACTTACATTACTTCATAGTTGGTGCATGAGATATTTGAGATTGTAATAGTGAGCATCTCTGAAGTGATACTGGGGAGGAGAGGGATCAGATTTCCAGTAAACCACGAACTCCAGGTGGAGGTCTCAAACTCTGGAAACTGGACACTGATGATTTTGAAGGTTTGGTTCATCATGAAGTCTCTCACAGAAGGAGTGATATTAACAGTCTGCAAAGAAACAATGCAAGAAGTGGCCATAGGACTTTAAGAATGAGGTTTGTTTTAGATCTTGATTTCAACATCATTGCAACCTTTATTAATTCGATAGTGTCACCACAAGCTAATCATGTCAGTTACCCCTTGAGATGTGAGGGCTGTGAGAAACACATCCACATTTGTGAATGCATCGCCTGTCTCGAGTCGGTTGAAGACTCGGATCATCTGACTTGTGCTGTTCAGTGCTCCAAAGCTGAGAGTGAGCTCAGCTACTTGGGTGGGGCTCAGAAGGTCCAGTGATCCAAACTGCAAAAACATACAGCAGCAAGTCACTGATAGGTCTTCTAGATCATGGACAATGCCAAAGATGGACAAACAAAGACTTAAACCAAGATTGATATTTCTCACAGTGGAAACATTTGTGAATAAAGTTTGAACATTGGCCACATTGGCCTTAAGAGGTATGAGAGACAGTGTGTGATAGTATGACATAATAAGACAGAGTCATTATGAGATTGAGCATGAAAGAGATTAAGGTCGTGTCAAACAGTGAGTGTGATTGTCAGTTTATTTCAGTTGCTGTGAGAGAGACAGACTGACAGAGAATCAATGTCTTACAGAGAGAATGTGTGAAGGCGAGTGACTGAGAATGGTATGTATATCAAATATCAATGAAACAGTTTTTTTTCAGAAGAGAAGTCCCAATATTTAATCCTAAAAGAGAAATGTTGCATGTCTTGTGCTGAGTAGTATTTAAAAGATAAGTAAAGAGAATGGTGCATAACAGGTCTCAGTTCTCCTCAACATAATCCCCGTTTACAACATTATAATAAATCAATAAACCTACTATGAGGTCAGTGTTAAAAATGCAACATGCTCTGAAGAATGGAGAGTGACTTACCACATTGATGTCGAACCTGCAGGCTGCATGAAATCATGAGGACAAGTGAGCACAGCATTAGAAAAGGAAAAAGATGAGAATCTTGTGGTGTTTGTTTAAATCTCAAATGTAGTGTTGATTTGTAGACAGGTAACTTACCTGGTTGATTGACTTGCTGTAAAGACTGCTTTAGGTAGGCTACCAGAACAGCTGCAAGTCCTTGTTTGTTGTTTTCTGGTATGTTGCCAGAAACATCGCTCAATCCTTGAACACTGAGAGGAAGAAGGAGATATGGCTTTAAAAAAACAACAAAAAAAATACAGAGGCAGAAAAGTACAAAGGAAGAAGGACTTGGTCCTGGATCTCTTCACTATATCTAGGAAGGGATGGAGGAGAGGGATGAATCTGATGCTGGCCAGCCAAAAATTCACAGGAAAATGTGTAAATGTTAGAAACAATTGTCATCAACTTAAAAGCCATGGTTTGAAGATAGTACCGCAACAGGAAAGTACTGAGTGAGATGGAATAAAATCAAGAGTGGATAGGGGCACGTTTATTCTAAGTTATGTCAACTGTAGTATTTAGTTTTGACACCAACAGCACACTAGTTCTAAAAATGAATGAAGCTGTGTAGCTAGTTGTTTAATGTAATGGTGTTTTGTGAGTAAACTGGGAACAAATGTCATCCACTGTACACATTTAAATTCACTTACATTACTTCATAGTTGGTGCATGAGATATTTGAGATTGTAATAGTGAGCATCTCTGAAGTGATACTGGGGAGGAGAGGGATCAGATTTCCAGTAAACCACGAACTCCAGGTGGAGGTCTCAAACTCTGGAAACTGGACACTGATGATTTTGAAGGTTTGGTTCATCATGAAGTCTCTCACAGAAGGAGTGATATTAACAGTCTGCAAAGAAACAATGCAAGAAGTGGCCATAGGACTTTAAGAATGAGGTTTGTTTTAGATCTTGATTTCAACATCATTGCAACCTTTATTAATTCGATAGTGTCACCACAAGCTAATCATGTCAGTTACCCCTTGAGATGTGAGGGCTGTGAGAAACACATCCACATTTGTGAATGCATCGCCTGTCTCGAGTCGGTTGAAGACTCGGATCATCTGACTTGTGCTGTTCAGTGCTCCAAAGCTGAGAGTGAGCTCAGCTACTTGGGTGGGGCTCAGAAGGTCCAGTGATCCAAACTGCAAAAACATACAGCAGCAAGTCACTGATAGGTCTTCTAGATCATGGACAATGCCAAAGATGGACAAACAAAGACTTAAACCAAGATTGATATTTCTCACAGTGGAAACATTTGTGAATAAAGTTTGAACATTGGCCACATTGGCCTTAAGAGGTATGAGAGACAGTGTGTGATAGTATGAGATAATAAGACAGAGTCATTATGAGATTGAGCATGAAAGAGATTAAGGTCGTGTCAAACAGTGAGTGTGATTGTCAGTTTATTTCAGTTGCTGTGAGAGAGACAGACTGACAGAGAATCAATGTCTTACAGAGAGAATGTGTGAAGGCGAGTGACTGAGAATGGTATGTATATCAAATATCAATGAAACAGTTTTTTTTCAGAAGAGAAGTCCCAATATTTAATCCTAAAAGAGAAATGTTGCATGTCTTGTGCTGAGTAGTATTTAAAAGATAAGTAAAGAGAATGGTGCATAACAGGTCTCAGTTCTCCTCAACATGATCCCCGTTTACAACATTATAATAAATCAATAAACCTACTATGAGGTCAGTGTTAAAAATGCAACATGCTCTGAAGAATGGAGAGTGACTTACCACATTGATGTCGAACCTGCAGGCTGCATGAAATCATGAGGACAAGTGAGCACAGCATTAGAAAAGGAAAAAGATGAGAATCTTGTGGTGTTTGTTTAAATCTCAAACGTAGTGCTGATTTGTAGACAGGAAACTTACCTGTTTGATTGACTTGCTGTAAAGACTCCTTTAGGTAGGCAAGGAGAACAGCTGCCAGTGCTTGTTTGTTCATCTCTGGGATGTTGGCAGAAACATCGCTCAATCCTTGAACACTGAAAGGAAGAAGGAGATCTGGCTTTAAAAAACAAAAAACAATTACAGAGGCACAAAGAGTACAAAGGAACAAGATCTTGGTCCTGGATCCCTTCACTACAGCTAGAAAGGGATGGAGGAGAGCGTTGAATCTGATGCTGGCCAACAAAAATTCACAGCAAAAAGTCTAAATGTTAGAAACAATTGTCACCAACTTAAAACCATGGTTTGAAGATCGTTCTGCAACAAGAAAGTACTGAGTGAGATGAAATATAATCAAGAGTGGACAGGGGCACCTTTATTCTAAGTTATGTCAACTGTAGTATTTAGTTTTGACAAACAACTGCACACTAGTTCTCAACATGGATGAAGCTGTGTAAATGTAGATTTTTAATGTAAAGGTGTTTTGTAAGTAAACTGAGAGCAAACGCCATCCACTGTACACATTTAAATTCACTTACATTACTTCATAGTTGGTGCATGAGATATTTGAGATTGTAATAGTGAGCATCTCTGAAGTGATACTGGGGAGGAGAGGGATCAGATTTCCAGTAAACCACGAAATCCAGGTGGAGGTCTCAAACTCTGGAAAATGGACGCTGATGATCTTGAAGGTTTGGTTCATCATGAAGTCTCTCACAGAAGGAGTGATATTAACAGTCTGCAAAGAAACAATGCAAGAAGTGGCCATAGGACTTTAAGAATGAGTTTTCTTTTAGATCTTAATTTCAACATCATTGCAACCTTTATTAATTCGATAGTGTCACCACAAGCTAATCATGTCAGTTACCCCTTGAGATGTGAGGGCTGTGAGAAACACATCCACATTTGTGAAAGCATCGCCTGTGTCGAGTCGGTTGAAGACTCGGATCATCTGAATTGTGCTATTCAGTGCTCCAGAGCTGAGAGTGAGTTCAGCTACTTGGGTGGGGCTCAGAAGGTCCAGTGATCCAAGCTGCAAAAGCATACAGCAACAAGTCACTGTTAGATCTGCTACATCATGGGCTGTCCACCCCCGTATGGATCAAACGAACATAAATGACAAGCGCAACGCGAATGCTTGAGGGAGAAAGCAGTGTTGAGTATCAAACAGTCTGCACATGTTTTTATTTGACAGATTTGATATTCAGGTTCTAGAGAATTCCATACCTGGACAAACAAAGACTTAGACCAAGATTGTTATTTCACACACTGAAAAAAATGTCTGTAAAGTTTGAACCTTTTCCACATTGGCCTTAACAGGTTTGAGAGACAATGTGTGCGAGTGTGAGAGAATAGGAGAGTGTGATTATGAGATTGAGCATGAGAGAGATTAAGGCAGTGTTAAAAAGTGAGTGTGATTGTCAGTTTATTTGTGTTGCTGTGAGAGAGACAGACTGACAGAGAATCAATGTATCTCAGGGAGAATGGTTGTGTGTGAGTGACTGAGCATGGTATGTATATAAAAAATCAATAAAACAGTTTTTTACAAAAGATAAGTGTCAACGTTTGTTCCTATAAGACAAATGTTGCATCTCATGTGCTGAGTAGTGTTCAAAAGATAAGTAAGGAGAATGGTGCATAACAGGTTTCAGTTCTCTTCAACATAATCCCTATTTACAACAAAATAATAAATCATTCAATTTTCTCTGATGTCGGTATTAAAAATACTACATGCTCTGTAGAATGGAGAGTGACATACCCCACTGATGTTGAACTGTGTCAGATCAAGGTACGACACATAGCCGGATAGCTTGCCAAAGTTCTTTGAGACCCAATTTGCGGCTGTCTGGTTATTCAACCGGCAGGCTGCATGAAATCGTGAGGACAAGTGAGCACAGCATTAGAAGAGGAAAAAGATGAGAATCTTGTGGTGTTTGTTTAAATCTCAAATATAGTGTTGATTTGTAGACAGGTAACTTACCTGGTTGATTGACTTGCTGTAAAGACTGCTTTAGGTAGGCTACCAGAACAGCTGCAAGTCCTTGTTTGTTGTTTTCTGGTATGTTGCCAGAAACATCGCTCAATCCTTGAACACTGAGAGGAAGAAGGAGATATGGCTTTAAAAAAACAACAAAAAAAATACAGAGGCAGAAAAGTACAAAGGAAGAAGGACTTGGTCCTGGATCTCTTCACTATATCTAGGAAGGGATGGAGGAGAGGGATGAATCTGATGTTGGCCAGCCAAAAATTCACAGGAAAATGTGTAAATGTTAGAAACAATTGTCATCAACTTAAAAGCCATGGTTTGAAGATAGTACCACAACAGGAAAGTACTGAGTGAGATGGAATAAAATCAAGAGTGGATAGGGGCACGTTTATTCTAAGTTATGTCAACTGTAGTATTTAGTTTTGACACCAACAGCACACTAGTTCTAAAAATGAATGAAGCTGTGTAGCTAGTTGTTTAATGTAATGGTGTTTTGTGAGTAAACTGGGAACAAATGTCATCCACTGTACACATTTAAATTCACTTACATTACTTCATAGTTGGTGCATGAGATATTTGAGATTGTAATAGTGAGCATCTCTGAAGTGATACTGGGGAGGAGAGGGATCAGATTTCCACTAAACCACGAACTCCAGGTGGAGGTCTCAAACTCTGGAAACTGGACACTGATGATTTTGAAGGTTTGGTTCATCATAAAGTCTCTCACAGAAGGAGTGATATTAACAGTCTGCAAAGAAACAATGCAAGAAGTGGCCATAGGACTTTAAGAATGAGGTTTGTTTTAGATCTTGATTTCAACATCATTGCAACCTTTATTAATTCGATAGTTTCACCACAAGCTAATCATGTCAGTTACCCCTTGAGATGTGAGGGCTGTGAGAAACACATCCACATTTGTGAAAGCATCGCCTGTCTCGAGTCGGTTGAAGACTCGGATCATCTGACTTGTGCTGTTCAGTGCTCCAAAGCTGAGAGTGAGCTCAGCTACTTGGGTGGGGCTCAGAAGGTCCAGTGATCCAAACTGCAAAAACATACAGCAGCAAGTCACTGATAGGTCTTCTAGATCATGGACAATGCCAAAGATGGACAAACAAAGACTTAAACCAAGATTGATATTTCTCACAGTGGAAACATTTGTGAATAAAGTTTGAACATTGGCCACATTGGCCTTAAGAGGTATGAGAGACAGTGTGTGATAGTATGAGATAATAAGACAGAGTCATTATGAGATTGAGCATGAAAGAGATTAAGGTCGTGTCAAACAGTGAGTGTGATTGTCAGTTTATTTCAGTTGCTGTGAGAGAGACAGACTGACAGAGAATCAATGTCTTACAGAGAGAATGTGTGAAGGCGAGTGACTGAGAATGGTATGTATATCAAATATCAATGAAACAGTTTTTTTTCAGAAGAGAAGTCCCAATATTTAATCCTAAAAGAGAAATGTTGCATGTCTTGTGCTGAGTAGTATTTAAAAGATACGTAAAGAGAATGGTGCATAACAGGTCTCAGTTCTCCTCAACATGATCCCCGTTTACAACATTATAATAAATCAATAAACCTACTATGAGGTCAGTGTTAAAAATGCAACATGCTCTGAAGAATGGAGAGTGACTTACCACATTGATGTCGAACCTGCAGGCTGCATGAAATCATGAGGACAAGTGAGCACAGCATTAGAAAAGGAAAAAGATGAGAATCTTGTGGTGTTTGTTTAAATCTCAAACGTAGTGCTGATTTGTAGACAGGAAACTTACCTGTTTGATTGACTTGCTGTAAAGACTCCTTTAAGTAGGCAAGGAGAACAGCTGCCAGTGCTTGTTTGTTCATCTCTGGGATGTTGGCAGAAACATCGCTCAATCCTTGAACACTGAAAGCAAGAAGGAGATCTGGCTTTAAAAAACAAAAAACAATTACAGAGGCACAAAGAGTACAAAGGAACAAGAACTTGCTCCTGGATCCCTTCACTACAGCTAGAAAGGGATGGAGGAGAGCGTTGAATCTGATGCTGGCCAACAAAAATTCACAGGAAAATGTCTAAATGTTAGAAACAATTGTCACCAACTTAAAAACCATGGTTTGAAGATAGTTATGCAACAAGAAAGTACTGAGTGAGATGAAATATAATCAAGAGTGAACAGGGGCACCTTTATTCTAAGTTATGTCAACTGTAGTATTTAGTTTTGACAAAAAACTGCACACTAGTTCTCAACATGGATGAAGCTGTGTAAATGTAGATTTTTAATGTAAAGGTGTTTTGTAAGTAAACTGAGAACAAACGCCATCCACTGTACACATTTAAATTCACTTACATTACTTCATAGTTGGTGCATGAGATATTTGAGATTGTAATAGTGAGCATCTCTGAAGTGATACTGGGAAGGAGAGGGATCAGATTTCCAGTAAACCATGAAATCCAGGTGGAGGTCTCAAACTCTGGAAAATGGACGCTGATGATCTTGAAGGTTTGGTTCATCATGAAGTCTCTCACAGAAGGAGTGATATTAACAGTCTGCAAAGAAACAATGCAAGAAGTGGCCATAGGACTTTAAGAATGAGTTTTCTTTTAGATCTTAATTTCAACATCATTGCAACCTTTATTATTTCAATATTGTCACCACAAGCTAATCATGTCAGTTACCCCTTGAGATGTGAGGGCTGTGAGAAACACATCCACATTTGTGAAAGCATCGCCTGTCTCGAGTCGGTTGAAGACTCGGATCATCTGAATTGTGCTATTCAGTGCTCCAGAGCTGAGAGTGAGTTCAGCTACTTGGGTGGGGCTCAGAAGGTCCAGTGATCCAAGCTGCAAAAGCATACAGCAACAAGTCACTGTTAGATCTGCTACATCATGGGCTGTCCACCCCTGTATGGATCAAACGAACATAAATGACAAGCGCGAAGCGAATGCTTGAGGGAGAAAGCAGTGTTGAGTATCAAACAGTCTGCACATGTTTTTATTTGACAGATTTGATATTCAGGTTCTAGAGAATTCCATACCTGGACAAACAAAGACTTAGACCAAGATTGCTATTTCTCACACTGAAAAAAATGTCTGTAAAGTTTGAACCTTTTCCACATTGGCCTTAACAGGTTTGAGAGACAATGTGTGCAAGTGTGAGAGAATAGGAGAGTGTGATTATGAGATTGAGCATGAGAGAGATTAAGGCAGTGTTAAAAAGTGAGTGTGATTGTCAGTTTATTTGTGTTGCTGTGAGAGAGACAGACTGACAGAGAATCAATGTATCTCAGGGAGAATGGTTGTGTGTGAGTGACTGAGCATGGTATGTATATAAAAAATCAATAAAACAGTTTTTTACAAAAGATAAGTGTCAACATTTGTTCATATAAGACAAATGTTGCATGTCATGTGCTGAGTAGTGTTCAAAAGATAAGTAAGGAGAATGGCGCATAACAGGTTTCAGTTCTCTTCAACATAATCCCTATTTACAACAAAATAATAAATCATTCAATTTTCTCTGATGTCGGTATTAAAAATACTACATGCTCTGTAGAATGGAGAGTGACATACCCCACTGATGTTGAACTGTGTCAGATCAAGGTACGACACATAGCCGGATAGCTTGCCAAAGTTCTGGGAGACCCAATTTGCGTCTGTCTGGTTATTCAACCGGCAGGCTGCATGAAATCATGAGGACAAGTGAGCACAGCATTAGAAGAGGAAAAAGATGAGAATCTTGTGGTGTTTGTTTAAATCTCAAATATAGTGTTGATTTGTAGACAGGTAACTTACCTGGTTGATTGACTTGCTGTAAAGACTGCTTTAGGTAGGCTACCAGAACAGCTGCAAGTCCTTGTTTGTTGTTTTCTGGTATGTTGCCAGAAACATTGCTCAATCCTTGAACACTGAGAGGAAGAAGGAGATATGGCTTTAAAAAAACAACAAAAAAAATACAGAGGCAGAAAAGTACAAAGGAAGAAGGACTTGGTCCTGGATCTCTTCACTATATCTAGGAAGGGATGGAGGAGAGGGATGAATCTGATGCTGGCCAGCCAAAAATTCACAGGAAAATGTGTAAATGTTAGAAACAATTGTCATCAACTTAAAAGCCATGGTTTGAAGATAGTACCGCAACAGGAAAGTACTGAGTGAGATGGAATAAAATCAAGAGTGGATAGGGGCACGTTTATTCTAAGTTATGTCAACTGTAGTATTTAGTTTTGACACCAACAGCACACTAGTTCTAAAAATGAATGAAGCTGTGTAGCTAGTTGTTTAATGTAATGGTGTTTTGTGAGTAAACTGGGAACAAATGTCATCCACTGTACACATTTAAATTCACTTACATTACTTCATAGTTGGTGCATGAGATATTTGAGATTGTAATAGTGAGCATCTCTGAAGTGATACTGGGGAGGAGAGGGATCAGATTTCCAGTAAACCACGAACTCCAGGTGGAGGTCTCAAACTCTGGAAACTGGACACTGATGATTTTGAAGGTTTGGTTCATCATGAAGTCTCTCACAGAAGGAGTGATATTAACAGTCTGCAAAGAAACAATGCAAGAAGTGGCCATAGGACTTTAAGAATGAGGTTTGTTTTAGATCTTGATTTCAACATCATTGCAACCTTTATTAATTCGATAGTGTCACCACAAGCTAATCATGTCAGTTACCCCTTGAGATGTGAGGGCTGTGAGAAACACATCCACATTTGTGAAAGCATCGCCTGTCTCGAGTCGGTTGAAGACTCGGATCATCTGACTTGTGCTGTTCAGTGCTCCAAAGCTGAGAGTGAGCTCAGCTACTTGGGTGGGGCTCAGAAGGTCCAGTGATCCAAACTGCAAAAACATACAGCAGCAAGTCACTGATAGGTCTTCTAGATCATGGACAATGCCAAAGATGGACAAACAAAGACTTAAACCAAGATTGATATTTCTCACAGTGGAAACATTTGTGAATAAAGTTTGAACATTGGCCACATTGGCCTTAAGAGGTTTGAGAGACAGTGTGTGATAGTATGAGATAATAAGACAGAGTCATTATGAGATTGAGCATGAAAGAGATTAAGGTCGTGTCAAACAGTGAGTGTGATTGTCAGTTTATTTCAGTTGCTGTGAGAGAGACAGACTGACAGAGAATCAATGTCTTACAGAGAGAATGTGTGAAGGCGAGTGACTGAGAATGGTATGTATATCAAATATCAATGAAACAGTTTTTTTTCAGAAGAGAAGTCCCAATATTTAATCCTAAAAGAGAAATGTTGCATGTCTTGTGCTGAGTAGTATTTAAAAGATAAGTAAAGAGAATGGTGCATAACAGGTCTCAGTTCTCCTCAACATAATCCCCGTTTACAACATTATAATAAATCAATAAACCTACTATGAGGTCAGTGTTAAAAATGCAACATGCTCTGAAGAATGGAGAGTGACTTACCACATTGATGTCGAACCTGCAGGCTGCATGAAATCATGAGGACAAGTGAGCACAGCATTAGAAAAGGAAAAAGATGAGAATCTTGTGGTGTTTGTTTAAATCTCAAACGTAGTGCTGATTTGTAGACAGGAAACTTACCTGTTTGATTGACTTGCTGTAAAGACTCCTTTAAGTAGGCAAGGAGAACAGCTGCCAGTGCTTGTTTGTTCATCTCTGGGATGTTGGCAGAAACATCGCTCAATCCTTGAACACTGAAAGCAAGAAGGAGATCTGGCTTTAAAAAACAAAAAACAATTACAGAGGCACAAAGAGTACAAAGGAACAAGAACTTGCTCCTGGATCCCTTCACTACAGCTAGAAAGGGATGGAGGAGAGCGTTGAATCTGATGCTGGCCAACAAAAATTCACAGGAAAATGTCTAAATGTTAGAAACAATTGTCACCAACTTAAAAACCATGGTTTGAAGATAGTTATGCAACAAGAAAGTACTGAGTGAGATGAAATATAATCAAGAGTGAACAGGGGCACCTTTATTCTAAGTTATGTCAACTGTAGTATTTAGTTTTGACACCAACAGCACACTAGTTCTAAAAATGAATGAAGCTGTGTAGCTAGTTGTTTAATGTAATGGTGTTTTGTGAGTAAACTGGGAACAAATGTCATCCACTGTACACATTTAAATTCACTTACATTACTTCATAGTTGGTGCATGAGATATTTGAGATTGTAATAGTGAGCATCTCTGAAGTGATACTGGGGAGGAGAGGGATCAGATTTCCAGTAAACCACGAACTCCAGGTGGAGGTCTCAAACTCTGGAAACTGGACACTGATGATTTTGAAGGTTTGGTTCATCATGAAGTCTCTCACAGAAGGAGTGATATTAACAGTCTGCAAAGAAACAATGCAAGAAGTGGCCATAGGACTTTAAGAATGAGGTTTGTTTTAGATCTTGATTTCAACATCATTGCAACCTTTATTAATTCGATAGTGTCACCACAAGCTAATCATGTCAGTTACCCCTTGAGATGTGAGGGCTGTGAGAAACACATCCACATTTGTGAAAGCATCGCCTGTCTCGAGTCGGTTGAAGACTCGGATCATCTGACTTGTGCTGTTCAGTGCTCCAAAGCTGAGAGTGAGCTCAGCTACTTGGGTGGGGCTCAGAAGGTCCAGTGATCCAAACTGCAAAAACATACAGCAGCAAGTCACTGATAGGTCTTCTAGATCATGGACAATGCCAAAGATGGACAAACAAAGACTTAAACCAAGATTGATATTTCTCACAGTGGAAACATTTGTGAATAAAGTTTGAACATTGGCCACATTGGCCTTAAGAGGTTTGAGAGACAGTGTGTGATAGTATGAGATAATAAGACAGAGTCATTATGAGATTGAGCATGAAAGAGATTAAGGTCGTGTCAAACAGTGAGTGTGATTGTCAGTTTATTTCAGTTGCTGTGAGAGAGACAGACTGACAGAGAATCAATGTCTTACAGAGAGAATGTGTGAAGGTGAGTGACTGAGAATGGTATGTATATCAAATATCAATGAAACAGTTTTTTTTCAGAAGAGAAGTCCCAATATTTAATCCTAAAAGAGAAATGTTGCATGTCTTGTGCTGAGTAGTATTTAAAAGATAAGTAAAGAGAATGGTGCATAACAGGTCTCAGTTCTCCTCAACATAATCCCCGTTTACAACATTATAATAAATCAATAAACCTACTATGAGGTCAGTGTTAAAAATGCAACATGCTCTGAAGAATGGAGAGTGACTTACCACATTGATGTCGAACCTGCAGGCTGCATGAAATCATGAGGACAAGTGAGCACAGCATTAGAAAAGGAAAAAGATGAGAATCTTGTGGTGTTTGTTTAAATCTCAAATATAGTGTTGATTTGTAGACAGGTAATTTACCTGTTTGATTGACTTGCTGTAAAGACTCCTTTAGGTAGGCAAGGAGAACAGCTGCCAGTGCTTGTTTGTTCATCTCTGGGATGTTGGCAGAAACATCGCTCAATTCTTGAACACTGAAAGGAAGAAGGAGATCTGGCTTTAAAAAACAAAAAACAATTACAGAGGCACAAAGAGTACAAAGGAACAAGAACTTGGTCCTGGATCCCTTCACTACAGCTAGAAAGGGATGGAGGAGAGCGTTGAATCTGATGCTGGCCAACAACAATTCACAGGAAAATGTCTAAATGTTAGAAACAATTGTCACCAACTTAAAAGCCATGGTTTGAAGATAGTACCGCAACAGGAAAGTACTGAGTGAGATAGAATAAATTCAAGAGTGGATAGGGGCACGTTTATTCTAAGTTATGTCAACTGTAGTATTTAGTTTTGACAAACAACTGCACACTAGTTCTCAACATGAATGAAGCTGTGTAAATGTAGATTTTTAACGTAAAGGTGTTTTGTAAGTAAACTGAGAACAAACGCCATCCACTGTACACATTTAAATTCACTTACATTACTTCATAGTTGGTGCATGAGATATTTGAGATTGTAATAGTGAGCATCTCTGAAGTGATACTGGGGAGGAGAGGGATCAGATTTCCAGTAAACCACGAAATCCAGGTGGAGGTCTCAAACTCTGGAAAATGGATGCTGATAATTTTGAAGGTTTGGTTCATCATGAAGTCTCTCACAGAAGGAGTGATATTAACAGTCTGCAAAGAAACAATGCAAGAAGTGGCCATAGGACTTTAAGAATGAGTTTTCTTTTAGATCTTAATTTCAACATCATTGCAACCTTTATTAATTCAATATTGTCACCACAAGCTAATCATGTCAGTTACCCCTTGAGATGTGAGGGCTGTGAGAAACACATCCACATTTGTGAAAGCATCGCCTGTCTCGAGTCGGTTGAAGACTCGGATCATCTGAATTGTGCTATTCAGTGCTCCAGAGCTGAGAGTGAGTTCAGCTACTTGGGTGGGGCTCAGAAGGTCCAGTGATCCAAGCTGCAAAAGCATACAGCAACAAGTCACTGTTAGATCTGCTACATCATGGGCTGTCCACCCCCATAAGGATCAAACGAACATAAATGACAAGCGCGACGCGAATGCTTGAGGGAGAAAGCAGTGTTGAGTATCAAACAGTCTGCACATGTTTTTATTTGACAGATTTGATATTCAGGTTCTAGAGAATTCCATACCTGGACAAACAAAGACTTAGACCAAGATTGCTATTTCTCACACTGAAAAAAATGTCTGTAAAGTTTGAACCTTTTCCACATTGGCCTTAACAGGTTTGAGAGACAATGTGTGCGAGCGTGAGAGAATAGGAGAGTGTGATTATGAGATTGAGCATGAGAGAGATTAAGGCAGTGTTAAAAAGTGAGTGTGATTGTCAGTTTATTTGTGTTGCTGTGAGAGAGACAGACTGACAGAGAATCAATGTATCTCAGGGAGAATGGTTGTGTGTGAGTGACTGAGCATGGTATGTATATAAAAAATCAATAAAACAGTTTTTTACAAAAGATAAGTGTCAACATTTGTTCCTATAAGACAAATGTTGCATGTCATGCGCTGAGTAGTGTTCAAAAGATAAGTAAGGAGAATGGTGCATAACAGGTTTCAGTTCTCTTCAACATAATCCCTATTTACAACAAAATAATAAATCATTCAATTTTCTCTGATGTCGGTATTAAAAATACTACATGCTCTGTAGAATGGAGAGTGACATACCCCACTGATGTTGAACTGTGTCAGATCAAGGTACGACACATAGCCGGATAGCTTGCCAAAGTTCTGGGAGACCCAATTTGCGTCTGTCTGGTTATTCCACCGGCAGGCTGCATGAAATCGTGAGGACAAGTGAGCACAGCATTAGAAGAGGAAAAAGATGAGAATCTTGTGGTGTTTGTTTAAATCTCAAATATAATGTTGATTTGTAGACAGGTAACTTACCTGGTTGATTGACTTGCTGTAAAGACTGCTTTAGGTAGGCTACCAGAACAGCTGCAAGTCCTTGTTTGTTGTTTTCTGGTATGTTGCCAGAAACATCGCTCAATCCTTGAACACTGAGAGGAAGAAGGAGATATGGCTTTAAAAAAACAACAAAAAAAATACAGAGGCAGAAAAGTACAAAGGAAGAAGGACTTGGTCCTGGATCTCTTCACTATATCTAGGAAGGGATGGAGGAGAGGGATGAATCTGATGCTGGCCAGCCAAAAATTCACAGGAAAATGTGTAAATGTTAGAAACAATTGTCATCAACTTAATAGCCATGGTTTGAAGATAGTACCGCAACAGGAAAGTACTGAGTGAGATGGAATAAAATCAAGAGTGGATAGGGGCACGTTTATTCTAAGTTATGTCAACTGTAGTATTTAGTTTTGACACCAACAGCACACTAGTTCTAAAAATGAATGAAGCTGTGTAGCTAGTTGTTTAATGTAATGGTGTTTTGTGAGTAAACTGGGAACAAATGTCATCCACTGTACACATTTAAATTCACTTACATTACTTCATAGTTGGTGCATGAGATCTTTGAGATTGTAATAGTGAGCATCTCTGAAGTGATACTGGGGAGGAGAGGGATCAGATTTCCAGTAAACCACGAACTCCAGGTGGAGGTCTCAAACTCTGGAAACTGGACACTGATGATTTTGAAGGTTTGGTTCATCATGAAGTCTCTCACAGAAGGAGTGATATTAACAGTCTGCAAAGAAACAATGCAAGAAGTGGCCATAGGACTTTAAGAATGAGGTTTGTTTTAGATCTTGATTTCAACATCATTGCAACCTTTATTAATTCGATAGTGTCACCACAAGCTAATCATGTCAGTTACCCCTTGAGATGTGAGGGCTGTGAGAAACACATCCACATTTGTGAAAGCATCGCCTGTCTCGAGTCGGTTGAAGACTCGGATCATCTGACTTGTGCTGTTCAGTGCTCCAAAGCTGAGAGTGAGCTCAGCTACTTGGGTGGGGCTCAGAAGGTCCAGTGATCCAAACTGCAAAAACATACAGCAGCAAGTCACTGATAGGTCTTCTAGATCATGGACAATGCCAAAGATGGACAAACAAAGACTTAAACCAAGATTGATATTTCTCACAGTGGAAACATTTGTGAATAAAGTTTGAACATTGGCCACATTGGCCTTAAGAGGTTTGAGAGACAGTGTGTGATAGTATGAGATAATAAGACAGAGTCATTATGAGATTGAGCATGAAAGAGATTAAGGTCGTGTCAAACAGTGAGTGTGATTGTCAGTTTATTTCAGTTGCTGTGAGAGAGACAGACTGATAGAGAATCAATGTCTTACAGAGAGAATGTGTGAAGGCGAGTGACTGAGAAAGGTATGTATATCAAATATCAATGAAACAGTTTTTTTTCAGAAGAGAAGTCCCAATATTTAATCCTAAAAGAGAAATGTTGCATGTCTTGTGCTGAGTAGTATTTAAAAGATAAGTAAAGAGAATGGTGCATAACAGGTCTCAGTTCTCCTCAACATAATCCCCGTTTACAACATTATAATAAATCAATAAACCTACTATGAGGTCAGTGTTAAAAATGCAACATGCTCTGAAGAATGGAGAGTGACTTACCACATTGATGTCGAACCTGCAGGCTGCATGAAATCATGAGGACAAGTGAGCACAGCATTAGAAAAGGAAAAAGATGAGAATCTTGTGGTGTTTGTTTAAATCTCAAACGTAGTGCTGATTTGTAGACAGGAAACTTACCTGTTTGATTGACTTGCTGTAAAGACTCCTTTAAGTAGGCAAGGAGAACAGCTGCCAGTGCTTGTTTGTTCATCTCTGGGATGTTGGCAGAAACATCGCTCAATCCTTGAACACTGAAAGCAAGAAGGAGATCTGGCTTTAAAAAACAAAAAACAATTACAGAGGCACAAAGAGTACAAAGGAACAAGAACTTGGTCCTGGATCCCTTCACTACAGCTAGAAAGGGATGGAGGAGAGCGTTGAATCTGATGCTGGCCAACAAAAATTCACAGGAAAATGTCTAAATGTTAGAAACAATTGTCACCAACTTAAAAACCATGGTTTGAAGATAGTTATGCAACAAGAAAGTACTGAGTGAGATGAAATATAATCAAGAGTGGACAGGGGCACCTTTATTCTAAGTTATGTCAACTGTAGTATTTAGTTTTGACAAACAACTGCACACTAGTTCTCAACATGGATGAAGCTGTGTAAATGTAGATTTTTAATGTAAAGGTGTTTTGTAAGTAAACTGAGAACAAACGCCATCCACTGTACACATTTAAATTCACTTACATTACTTCATAGTTGGTGCATGAGATATTTGAGATTGTAATAGTGAGCATCTCTGAAGTGATACTGGGGAGGAGAGGGATCAGATTTCCAGTAAACCACGAAATCCAGGTGGAGGTCTCAAACTCTGGAAAATGGACGCTGATGATCTTGAAGGTTTGGTTCATCATGAAGTCTCTCACAGAAGGAGTGATATTAACAGTCTGCAAAGAAACAATGCAAGAAGTGGCCATAGGACTTTAAGAATGAGTTTTGTTTTAGATCTTAATTTCAACATCATTGCAACCTTTATTAATTCGATATTGTCACCACAAGCTAATCATGTCAGTTACCCCTTGAGATGTGAGGGCTGTGAGAAACACATCCACATTTGTCAAAGCATCGCCTGTCTCGAGTCGGTTGAAGACTCGGATCATCTGAATTGTGCTATTCAGTGCTCCAGAGCTGAGAGTGAGTTCAGCTACTTGGGTGGGGCTCAGAAGGTCCAGTGATCCAAGCTGCAAAAGCATACAGCAACAAGTCACTGTTAGATCTGCTACATCATGGGCTGTCCACCCCCGTATGGATCAAACGAACATAAATGACAAGCGCGACGCGAATGCTTGAGGGAGAAAGCAGTGTTGAGTATCAAACAGTCTGCACATGTTTTTATTTGACAGATTTGATATTCAGGTTCTAGAGAATTCCATACCTGGACAAACAAAGACTTAGACCAAGATTGTTATTTCTCACACTGAAAAAAATGTCTGTAAAGTTTGAACCTTTTCCACATTGTCCTTAACAGGTTTGAGAGACAATGTGTGCGAGTGTGAGAGAATAGGAGAGTGTGATTATGAGATTGAGCATGAGAGAGATTAAGGCAGTGTTAAAAAGTGAGTGTGATTGTCAGTTTATTTGTGTTGCTGTGAGAGAGACAGACTGACAGAGAATCAATGTATCTCAGGGAGAATGGTTGTGTGTGAGTGACTGAGCATGGTATGTATATAAAAAATCAATAAAACAGTTTTTTACAAAAGATAAGTGTCAACATTTGTTCATATAAGACAAATGTTGCATGTCATGTGCTGAGTAGTGTTCAAAAGATAAGTAAGGAGAATGGCGCATAACAGGTTTCAGTTCTCTTCAACAAAATCCCTATTTACAACTAAATAATAAATCATTCAATTTTCTCTGATGTCGGTATTAAAAATACTACATGCTCTGTAGAATGGAGAGTGACATACCCCACTGATGTTGAACTGTGTCAGATCAAGGTACGACACATAGCCGGATAGCTTGCCAAAGTTCTGGGAGACCCAATTTGCGTCTGTCTGGTTATTCAACCGGCAGGCTGCATGAAATCGTGAGGACAAGTGAGCACAGCATTAGAAGAGGAAAAAGATGAGAATCTTGTGGTGTTTGTTTAAATCTCAAATATAGTGTTGATTTGTAGACAGGTAACTTACCTGGTTGATTGACTTGCTGTAAAGACTGCTTTAGGTAGGCTACCAGAACAGCTGCAAGTCCTTGTTTGTTGTTTTCTGGTATGTTGCCAGAAACATCGCTCAATCCTTGAACACTGAGAGGAAGAAGGAGATATGGCTTTAAAAAAACAACAAAAAAAATACAGAGGCAGAAAAGTACAAAGGAAGAAGGACTTGGTCCTGGATCTCTTCACTATATCTAGGAAGGGATGGAGGAGAGGGATGAATCTGATGCTGGCCAGCCAAAAATTCACAGGAAAATGTGTAAATGTTAGAAACAATTGTCATCAACTTAAAAGCCATGGTTTGAAGATAGTACCGCAACAGGAAAGTACTGAGTGAGATGGAATAAAATCAAGAGTGGATAGGGGCACGTTTATTCTAAGTTATGTCAACTGTAGTATTTAGTTTTGACACCAACAGCACACTAGTTCTAAAAATGAATGAAGCTGTGTAGCTAGTTGTTTAATGTAATGGTGTTTTGTGAGTAAACTGGGAACAAATGTCATCCACTGTACACATTTAAATTCACTTACATTACTTCATAGTTGGTGCATGAGATATTTGAGATTGTAATAGTGAGCATCTCTGAAGTGATACTGGGGAGGAGAGGGATCAGATTTCCAGTAAACCACGAACTCCAGGTGGAGGTCTCAAACTCTGGAAACTGGACACTGATGATTTTGAAGGTTTGGTTCATCATGAAGTCTCTCACAGAAGGAGTGATATTAACAGTCTGCAAAGAAACAATGCAAGAAGTGGCCATAGGACTTTAAGAATGAGGTTTGTTTTAGATCTTGATTTCAACATCATTGCAACCTTTATTAATTCGATAGTGTCACCACAAGCTAATCATGTCAGTTACCCCTTGAGATGTGAGGGCTGTGAGAAACACATCCACATTTGTGAAAGCATCGCCTGTCTCGAGTCGGTTGAAGACTCGGATCATCTGACTTGTGCTGTTCAGTGCTCCAAAGCTGAGAGTGAGCTCAGCTACTTGGGTGGGGCTCAGAAGGTCCAGTGATCCAAACTGCAAAAACATACAGCAGCAAGTCACTGATAGGTCTTCTAGATCATGGACAATGCCAAAGATGGACAAACAAAGACTTAAACCAAGATTGATATTTCTCACAGTGGAAACATTTGTGAATAAAGTTTGAACATTGGCCACATTGGCCTTAAGAGGTTTGAGAGACAGTGTGTGATAGTATGAGATAATAAGACAGAGTCATTATGAGATTGAGCATGAAAGAGATTAAGGTCGTGTCAAACAGTGAGTGTGATTGTCAGTTTATTTCAGTTGCTGTGAGAGAGACAGACTGATAGAGAATCAATGTCTTACAGAGAGAATGTGTGAAGGCGAGTGACTGAGAAAGGTATGTATATCAAATATCAATGAAACAGTTTTTTTTCAGAAGAGAAGTCCCAATATTTAATCCTAAAAGAGAAATGTTGCATGTCTTGTGCTGAGTAGTATTTAAAAGATAAGTAAAGAGAATGGTGCATAACAGGTCTCAGTTCTCCTCAACATAATCCCCATTTACAACATTACAATAAATCAATAAACCTACTATGAGGTCAGTGTTAAAAATGCAACATGCTCTGAAGAATGGAGAGTGACTTACCACATTGATGTCGAACCT
The DNA here is from genome assembly GCF_041902795.1 of Electrophorus electricus. Taxonomy (NCBI): domain Eukaryota; kingdom Metazoa; phylum Chordata; class Actinopteri; order Gymnotiformes; family Gymnotidae; genus Electrophorus; species Electrophorus electricus. Next base: position 514,573 of record NC_137514.1, on the reverse strand, counting down.
GCAGGCTGCATGAAATCATGAGGACAAGTGAGCACAGCATTAGAAAAGGAAAAAGATGAGAATCTTGTGGTGTTTGTTTAAATCTCAAACGTAGTGCTGATTTGTAGACAGGAAACTTACCTGTTTGATTGACTTGCTGTAAAGACTCCTTTAAGTAGGCAAGGAGAACAGCTGCCAGTGCTTGTTTGTTCATCTCTGGGATGTTGGCAGAAACATCGCTCAATCCTTGAACACTGAAAGCAAGAAGGAGATCTGGCTTTAAAAAACAAAAAACAATTACAGAGGCACAAAGAGTACAAAGGAACAAGAACTTGGTCCTGGATCCCTTCACTACAGCTAGAAAGGGATGGAGGAGAGCGTTGAATCTGATGCTGGCCAACAAAAATTCACAGGAAAATGTCTAAATGTTAGAAACAATTGTCACCAACTTAAAAACCATGGTTTGAAGATAGTTATGCAACAAGAAAGTACTGAGTGAGATGAAATATAATCAAGAGTGGACAGGGGCACCTTTATTCTAAGTTATGTCAACTGTAGTATTTAGTTTTGACAAACAACTGCACACTAGTTCTCAACATGGATGAAGCTGTGTAAATGTAGATTTTTAATGTAAAGGTGTTTTGTAAGTAAACTGAGAACAAACGCCATCCACTGTACACATTTAAATTCACTTACATTACTTCATAGTTGGTGCATGAGATATTTGAGATTGTAATAGTGAGCATCTCTGAAGTGATACTGGGGAGGAGAGGGATCAGATTTCCAGTAAACCACGAAATCCAGGTGGAGGTCTCAAACTCTGGAAAATGGACGCTGATGATCTTGAAGGTTTGGTTCATCATGAAGTCTCTCACAGAAGGAGTGATATTAACAGTCTGCAAAGAAACAATGCAAGAAGTGGCCATAGGACTTTAAGAATGAGTTTTGTTTTAGATCTTAATTTCAACATCATTGCAACCTTTATTAATTCGATATTGTCACCACAAGCTAATCATGTCAGTTACCCCTTGAGATGTGAGGGCTGTGAGAAACACATCCACATTTGTCAAAGCATCGCCTGTCTCGAGTCGGTTGAAGACTCGGATCATCTGAATTGTGCTATTCAGTGCTCCAGAGCTGAGAGTGAGTTCAGCTACTTGGGTGGGGCTCAGAAGGTCCAGTGATCCAAGCTGCAAAAGCATACAGCAACAAGTCACTGTTAGATCTGCTACATCATGGGCTGTCCACCCCCGTATGGATCAAACGAACATAAATGACAAGCGCGACGCGAATGCTTGAGGGAGAAAGCAGTGTTGAGTATCAAACAGTCTGCACATGTTTTTATTTGACAGATTTGATATTCAGGTTCTAGAGAATTCCATACCTGGACAAACAAAGACTTAGACCAAGATTGTTATTTCTCACACTGAAAAAAATGTCTGTAAAGTTTGAACCTTTTCCACATTGTCCTTAACAGGTTTGAGAGACAATGTGTGCGAGTGTGAGAGAATAGGAGAGTGTGATTATGAGATTGAGCATGAGAGAGATTAAGGCAGTGTTAAAAAGTGAGTGTGATTGTCAGTTTATTTGTGTTGCTGTGAGAGAGACAGACTGACAGAGAATCAATGTATCTCAGGGAGAATGGTTGTGTGTGAGTGACTGAGCATGGTATGTATATAAAAAATCAATAAAACAGTTTTTTACAAAAGATAAGTGTCAACATTTGTTCATATAAGACAAATGTTGCATGTCATGTGCTGAGTAGTGTTCAAAAGATAAGTAAGGAGAATGGCGCATAACAGGTTTCAGTTCTCTTCAACAAAATCCCTATTTACAACAAAATAATAAATCATTCAATTTTCTCTGATGTCGGTATTAAAAATACTACATGCTCTGTAGAATGGAGAGTGACATACCCCACTGATGTTGAACTGTGTCAGATCAAGGTACGACACATAGCCGGATAGCTTGCCAAAGTTCTGGGAGACCCAATTTGCGTCTGTCTGGTTATTCAACCGGCAGGCTGCATGAAATCGTGAGGACAAGTGAGCACAGCATTAGAAGAGGAAAAAGATGAGAATCTTGTGGTGTTTGTTTAAATCTCAAATATAGTGTTGATTTGTAGACAGGTAACTTACCTGGTTGATTGACTTGCTGTAAAGACTGCTTTAGGTAGGCTACCAGAACAGCTGCAAGTCCTTGTTTGTTGTTTTCTGGTATGTTGCCAGAAACATCGCTCAATCCTTGAACACTGAGAGGAAGAAGGAGATATGGCTTTTAAAAAACAACAAAAAAAATACAGAGGCAGAAAAGTACAAAGGAAGAAGGACTTGGTCCTGGATCTCTTCACTATATCTAGGAAGGGATGGAGGAGAGGGATGAATCTGATGCTGGCCAGCCAAAAATTCACAGGAAAATGTGTAAATGTTAGAAACAATTGTCATCAACTTAAAAGCCATGGTTTGAAGATAGTACCGCAACAGGAAAGTACTGAGTGAGATGGAATAAAATCAAGAGTGGATAGGGGCACGTTTATTCTAAGTTATGTCAACTGTAGTATTTAGTTTTGACACCAACAGCACACTAGTTCTAAAAATGAATGAAGCTGTGTAGCTAGTTGTTTAATGTAATGGTGTTTTGTGAGTAAACTGGGAACAAATGTCATCCACTGTACACATTTAAATTCACTTACATTACTTCATAGTTGGTGCATGAGATATTTGAGATTGTAATAGTGAGCATCTCTGAAGTGATACTGGGGAGGAGAGGGATCAGATTTCCAGTAAACCACGAACTCCAGGTGGAGGTCTCAAACTCTGGAAACTGGACACTGATGATTTTGAAGGTTTGGTTCATCATGAAGTCTCTCACAGAAGGAGTGATATTAACAGTCTGCAAAGAAACAATGCAAGAAGTGGCCATAGGACTTTAAGAATGAGGTTTGTTTTAGATCTTGATTTCAACATCATTGCAACCTTTATTAATTCGATAGTGTCACCACAAGCTAATCATGTCAGTTACCCCTTGAGATGTGAGGGCTGTGAGAAACACATCCACATTTGTGAAAGCATCGCCTGTCTCGAGTCGGTTGAAGACTCGGATCATCTGACTTGTGCTGTTCAGTGCTCCAAAGCTGAGAGTGAGCTCAGCTACTTGGGTGGGGCTCAGAAGGTCCAGTGATCCAAACTGCAAAAACATACAGCAGCAAGTCACTGATAGGTCTTCTAGATCATGGACAATGCCAAAGATGGACAAACAAAGACTTAAACCAAGATTGATATTTCTCACAGTGGAAACATTTGTGAATAAAGTTTGAACATTGGCCACATTGGCCTTAAGAGGTATGAGAGACAGTGTGTGATAGTATGAGATAATAAGACAGAGTCATTATGAGATTGAGCATGAAAGAGATTAAGGTCGTGTCAAACAGTGAGTGTGATTGTCAGTTTATTTCAGTTGCTGTGAGAGAGACAGACTGACAGAGAATCAATGTCTTACAGAGAGAATGTGTGAAGGCGAGTGACTGAGAATGGTATGTATATCAAATATCAATGAAACAGTTTTTTTTCAGAAGAGAAGTCCCAATATTTAATCCTAAAAGAGAAATGTTGCATGTCTTGTGCTGAGTAGTATTTAAAAGATAAGTAAAGAGAATGGTGCATAACAGGTCTCAGTTCTCCTCAACATAATCCCCATTTACAACATTATAATAAATCAATAAACCTACTATGAGGTCAGTGTTAAAAATGCAACATGCTCTGAAGAATGGAGAGTGACTTACCACATTGATGTCGAACCTGCAGGCTGCATGAAATCATGAGGACAAGTGAGCACAGCATTAGAAAAGGAAAAAGATGAGAATCTTGTGGTGTTTGTTTAAATCTCAAACGTAGTGCTGATTTGTAGACAGGAAACTTACCTGTTTGATTGACTTGCTGTAAAGACTCCTTTAGGTAGGCAAGGAGATCAGCTGCCAGTGCTTGTTTGTTCATCTCTGGGATGTTGGCAGAAACATCGCTCAATCCTTGAACACTGAAAGGAAGAAGGAGATCTGGCTTTAAAAAACAAAAAACAATTACAGAGGCACAAAGAGTACAAAGGAACAAGAACTTGGTCCTGGATCCCTTCACTACAGCTAGAAAGGGATGGAGGAGAGCGTTGAATCTGATGCTGGCCAACAAAAATTCACAGGAAAATGTCTAAATGTTAGAAACAATTGTCACCAACTTAAAAACCATGGTTTGAAGATAGTTCTGCAACAAGAAAGTACTGAGTGAGATGAAATATAATCAAGAGTGGACAGGGGCACCTTTATTCTAAGTTATGTCAACTGTAGTATTTAGTTTTGACAAACAACTGCACACTAGTTCTCAACATGGATGAAGCTGTGTAAATGTAGATTTTTAATGTAAAGGTGTTTTGTAAGTAAACTGAGAGCAAACGCCATCCACTGTACACATTTAAATTCACTTACATTACTTCATAGTTGGTGCATGAGATATTTGAGATTGTAATAGTGAGCATCTCTGAAGTGATACTGGGGAGGAGAGGGATCAGATTTCCAGTAAACCACGAAATCCAGGTGGAGGTCTCAAACTCTGGAAAATGGACACTGATGATCTTGAAGGTTTGGTTCATCATGAAGTCTCTCACAGAAGGAGTGATATTAACAGTCTGCAAAGAAACAATGCAAGAAGTGGCCATAGGACTTTAAGAATGAGTTTTCTTTTAGATCTTAATTTCAACATCATTGCAACCTTTATTAATTCGATAGTGTCACCACAAGCTAATCATGTCAGTTACCCCTTGAGATGTGAGGGCTGTGAGAAACACATCCACATTTGTGAAAGCATCGCCTGTGTCGAGTCGGTTGAAGACTCGGATCATCTGAATTGTGCTATTCAGTGCTCCAGAGCTGAGAGTGAGTTCAGCTACTTGGGTGGGGCTCAGAAGGTCCAGTGATCCAAGCTGCAAAAGCATACAGCAACAAGTCACTGTTAGATCTGCTACATCATGGGCTGTCCACCCCCGTATGGATCAAACGAACATAAATGACAAGCGCGACGCGAATGCTTGAGGGAGAAAGCAGTGTTGAGTATCAAACAGTCTGCACATGTTTTTATTTGACAGATTTGATATTCAGGATCTAGAGAATTCCATACCTGGACAAACAAAGACTTAGACCAAGATTGTTATTTCTCACACTGAAAAAAATGTCTGTAAATTTTGAACCTTTTCCACATTGGCCTTAACAGGTTTGAGAGACAATGTGTGCGAGTGTGAGAGAATAGGAGAGTGTGATTATGAGATTGAGCATGAGAGAGATTAAGGCAGTGTTAAAAAGTGAGTGTGATTGTCAGTTTATTTGTGTTGCTGTGAGAGAGACAGACTGACAGAGAATCAATGTATCTCAGGGAGAATGGTTGTGTGTGAGTGACTGAGCATGGTATGTATATAAAAAATCAATAAAACAGTTTTTTACAAAAGATAAGTGTCAACGTTTGTTCCTATAAGACAAATGTTGCATGTCATGTGCTGAGTAGTGTTCAAAAGATAAGTAAGGAGAATGGTGCATAACAGGTTTCAGTTCTCTTCAACATAATCCCTATTTACAACAAAATAATAAATCATTCAATTTTCTCTGATGTCGGTATTAAAAATACTACATGCTCTGTAGAATGGAGAGTGACATACCCCACTGATGTTGAACTGTGTCAGATCAAGGTACGACACATAGCCGGATAGCTTGCCAAAGTTCTGGGAGACCCAATTTGCGTCTGTCTGGTTATTCAACCGGCAGGCTGCATGAAATCGTGAGGACAAGTGAGCACAGCATTAGAAGAGGAAAAAGATGAGAATCTTGTGGTGTTTGTTTAAATCTCAAATATAGTGTTGATTTGTAGACAGGTAACTTACCTGGTTGATTGACTTGCTGTAAAGACTGCTTTAGGTAGGCTACCAGAACAGCTGCAAGTCCTTGTTTGTTCTTTTCTGGTATGTTGCCAGAAACATCGCTCAATCCTTGAACACTGAGAGGAAGAAGGAGATATGGCTTTAATAAAACAACAAAAAAAATACAGAGGCAGAAAAGTACAAAGGAAGAAGGACTTGGTCCTGGATCTCTTCACTATATCTAGGAAGGGATGGAGGAGAGGGATGAATCTGATGCTGGCCAGCCAAAAATTCACAGGAAAATGTGTAAATGTTAGAAACAATTGTCATCAACTCAAAAGCCATGGTTTGAAGATAGTACCGCAACAGGAAAGTACTGAGTGAGATGGAATAAAATCAAGAGTGGATAGGGGCACGTTTATTCTAAGTTATGTCAACTGTAGTATTTAGTTTTGACACCAACAGCACACTAGTTCTAAAAATGAATGAAGCTGTGTAGCTAGTTGTTTAATGTAATGGTGTTTTGTGAGTAAACTGGGAACAAATGTCATCCACTGTACACATTTAAATTCACTTACATTACTTCATAGTTGGTGCATGAGATATTTGAGATTGTAATAGTGAGCATCTCTGAAGTGATACTGGGGAGGAGAGGGATCAGATTTCCAGTAAACCACGAACTCCAGGTGGAGGTCTCAAACTCTGGAAACTGGACACTGATGATTTTGAAGGTTTGGTTCATCATGAAGTCTCTCACAGAAGGAGTGATATTAACAGTCTGCAAAGAAACAATGCAAGAAGTGGCCATAGGACTTTAAGAATGAGGATTGTTTTAGATCTTGATTTCAACATCATTGCAACCTTTATTAATTCGATAGTGTCACCACAAGCTAATCATGTCAGTTACCCCTTGAGATGTGAGGGCTGTGAGAAACACATCCACATTTGTGAAAGCATCGCCTGTCTCGAGTCGGTTGAAGACTCGGATCATCTGACTTGTGCTGTTCAGTGCTCCAAAGCTGAGAGTGAGCTCAGCTACTTGGGTGGGGCTCAGAAGGTCCAGTGATCCAAACTGCAAAAACATACAGCAGCAAGTCACTGATAGGTCTTCTAGATCATGGACAATGCCAAAGATGGACAAACAAAGACTTAAACCAAGATTGATATTTCTCACAGTGGAAACATTTGTGAATAAAGTTTGAACACTGGCCACATTGGCCTTAAGAGGTTTGAGAGACAGTGTGTGATAGTATGAGATAATAAGACAGAGTCATTATGAGATTGAGCATGAAAGAGATTAAGGTCGTGTCAAACAGTGAGTGTGATTGTCAGTTTATTTCAGTTGCTGTGAGAGAGACAGACTGACAGAGAATCAATGTCTTACAGAGAGAATGTGTGAAGGCGAGTGACTGAGAAAGGTATGTATATCAAATATCAATGAAACAGTTTTTTTTCAGAAGAGAAGTCCCAATATTTAATCCTAAAAGAGAAATGTTGCATGTCTTGTGCTGAGTAGTATTTAAAAGATAAGTAAAGAGAATGGTGCATAACAGGTCTCAGTTCTCCTCAACATAATCCCCGTTTACAACATTATAATAAATCAATAAACCTACTATGAGGTCAGTGTTAAAAATGCAACATGCTCTGAAGAATGGAGAGTGACTTACCACATTGATGTCGAACCTGCAGGCTGCATGAAATCATGAGGACAAGTGAGCACAGCATTAGAAAAGGAAAAAGATGAGAATCTTTTGGTGTTTGTTTAAATCTCAAACGTAGTGCTGATTTGTAGACAGGAAACTTACCTGTTTGATTGACTTGCTGTAAAGACTCCTTTAGGTAGGCAAGGAGAACAGCTGCCAGTGCTTGTTTGTTCATCTCTGGGATGTTGGCAGAAACATCGCTCAATCCTTGAACACTGAAAGGAAGAAGGAGATCTGGCTTTAAAAAACAAAAAACAATTACAGAGGCACAAAGAGTACAAAGGAACAAGAACTTGGTCCTGGATCCCTTCACTACAGCTAGAAAGGGATGGAGGAGAGCGTTGAATCTGATGCTGGCCAACAAAAATTCACAGGAAAATGTCTAAATGTTAGAAACAATTGTCACCAACTTAAAAACCATGGTTTGAAGATAGTTATGCAACAAGAAAGTACTGAGTGAGATGAAATATAATCAAGAGTGGACAGGGGCACCTTTATTCTAAGTTATGTCAACTGTAGTATTTAGTTTTGACAAACAACTGCACACTAGTTCTCAACATGGATGAAGCTGTGTAAATGTAGATTTTTAATGTAAAGGTGTTTTGTAAGTAAACTGAGAACAAACGCCATCCACTGTACACATTTAAATTCACTTACATTACTTCATAGTTGGTGCATGAGATATTTGAGATTGTAATAGTGAGCATCTCTGAAGTCATACTGGGGAGGAGAGGGATCAGATTTCCAGTAAACCACGAAATCCAGGTGGAGGTCTCAAACTCTGGAAAATGGACGCTGATGATCTTGAAGGTTTGGTTCATCATGAAGTCTCTCACAGAAGGAGTGATATTAACAGTCTGCAAAGAAACAATGCAAGAAGTGGCCATAGGACTTTAAGAATGAGTTTTCTTTTAGATCTTAATTTCAACATCATTGCAACCTTTATTAATTCGATAGTGTCACCACAAGCTAATCATGTCAGTTACCCCTTGAGATGTGAGGGCTGTGAGAAACACATCCACATTTGTGAAAGCATCGCCTGTCTCGAGTCGGTTGAAGACTCGGATCATCTGAATTGTGCTATTCAGTGCTCCAGAGCTGAGAGTGAGTTCAGCTACTTGGGTGGGGCTCAGAAGGTCCAGTGATCCAAGCTGCAAAAGCATACAGCAACAAGTCACTGTTAGATCTGCTACATCATGGGCTGTCCACCCCCGTATGGATCAAACGAACATAAATGACAAGCGCGACGCGAATGCTTGAGGGAGAAAGCAGTGTTGAGTATCAAACAGTCTGCACATGTTTTGATTTGACAGATTTGATATTCAGGTTCTAGAGAATTCCATACATGGACAAACAAAGACTTAAACCAAGATTGTTATTTCTCACACTGAAAAAAATGTCTGTAAAGTTTGAACCTTTTCCACATTGTCCTTAACAGGTTTGAGAGACAATGTGTGCGAGTGTGAGAGAATAGGAGAGTGTGATTATGAGATTGAGCATGAGAGAGATTAAGGCAGTGTTAAAAAGTGAGTGTGATTGTCAGTTTATTTGTGTTGCTGTGAGAGAGACAGACTGACAGAGAATCAATGTATCTCAGGGAGAATGGTTGTGTGTGAGTGACTGAGCATGGTATGTATATAAAAAATCAATAAAACAGTTTTTTACAAAAGATAAGTGTCAACATTTGTTCCTATAAGACAAATGTTGCATGTCATGTGCTGAGTAGTGTTCAAAAGATAAGTAAGGAGAATGGTGCATAACAGGTTTCAGTTCTCTTCAACATAATCCCTATTTACAACAAAATAATAAATCATTCAATTTTCTCTGATGTCGGTATTAAAAATACTACATGCTCTGTAGAATGGAGAGTGACATACCCCACTGATGTTGAACTGTGTCAGATCAAGGTATGACACATAGCCGGATAGCTTGCCAAAGTTCTGGGAGACCCAATTTGCGTCTGTCTGGTTATTCCACCGGCAGGCTGCATGAAATCGTGAGGACAAGTGAGCACAGCATTAGAAGAGGAAAAAGATGAGAATCTTGTGGTGTTTGTTTAAATCTCAAATATAGTGTTGATTTGTAGACAGGTAACTTACCTGGTTGATTGACTTGCTGTAAAGACTGCTTTAGGTAGGCTACCAGAACAGCTGCAAGTCCTTGTTTGTTGTTTTCTGGTATGTTGCCAGAAACATCGCTCAATCCTTGAACACTGAGAGGAAGAAGGAGATCTGGCTTTAAAAAAACAACAAAAAAAAATACAGAGGCAGAAAAGTACAAAGGAAGAAGGACTTGGTCCTGGATCTCTTCACTATATCTAGGAAGGGATGGAGGAGAGGGATGAATCTGATGCTGGCCAGCCAAAAATTCACAGGAAAATGTGTAAATGTTAGAAACAATTGTCATCAACTTAAAAGCCATGGTTTGAAGATAGTACCGCAACAGGAAAGTACTGAGTGAGATGGAATAAAATCAAGAGTGGATAGGGGCACGTTTATTCTAAGTTATGTCAACTGTAGTATTTAGTTTTGACACCAACAGCACACTAGTTCTAAAAATGAATGAAGCTGTGTAGCTAGTTGTTTAATGTAATGGTGTTTTGTGAGTAAACTGGGAACAAATGTCATCCACTGTACACATTTAAATTCACTTACATTACTTCATAGTTGGTGCATGAGATATTTGAGATTGTAATAGTGAGCATCTCTGAAGTGATACTGGGGAGGAGAGGGATCAGATTTCCAGTAAACCACGAACTCCAGGTGGAGGTCTCAAACTCTGGAAACTGGACACTGATGATTTTGAAGGTTTGGTTCATCATGAAGTCTCTCACAGAAGGAGTGATATTAACAGTCTGCAAAGAAACAATGCAAGAAGTGGCCATAGGACTTTAAGAATGAGGATTGTTTTAGATCTTGATTTCAACATCATTGCAACCTTTATTAATTCGATAGTGTCACCACAAGCTAATCATGTCAGTTACCCCTTGAGATGTGAGGGCTGTGAGAAACACATCCACATTTGTGAAAGCATCGCCTGTCTCGAGTCGGTTGAAGACTCGGATCATCTGACTTGTGCTCTTCAGTGCTCCAAAGCTGAGAGTGAGCTCAGCTACTTGGGTGGGGCTCAGAAGGTCCAGTGATCCAAACTGCAAAAACATACAGCAGCAAGTCACTGATAGGTCTTCTAGATCATGGACAATGCCAAAGATGGACAAACAAAGACTTAAACCAAGATTGATATTTCTCACAGTGGAAACATTTGTGAATAAAGTTTGAACACTGGCCACATTGGCCTTAAGAGGTTTGAGAGACAGTGTGTGATAGTATGAGATAATAAGACAGAGTCATTATGAGATTGAGCATGAAAGAGATTAAGGTCGTGTCAAACAGTGAGTGTGATTGTCAGTTTATTTCAGTTGCTGTGAGAGAGACAGACTGACAGAGAATCAATGTCTTACAGAGAGAATGTGTGAAGGCGAGTGACTGAGAAAGGTATGTATATCAAATATCAATGAAACAGTTTTTTTTCAGAAGAGAAGTCCCAATATTTAATCCTAAAAGAGAAATGTTGCATGTCTTGTGCTGAGTAGTATTTAAAAGATAAGTAAAGAGAATGGTGCATAACAGGTCTCAGTTCTCCTCAACATAATCCCCGTTTACAACATTATAATAAATCAATAAACCTACTATGAGGTCAGTGTTAAAAATGCAACATGCTCTGAAGAATGGAGAGTGACTTACCACATTGATGTCGAACCTGCAGGCTGCATGAAATCATGAGGACAAGTGAGCACAGCATTAGAAAAGGAAAAAGATGAGAATCTTTTGGTGTTTGTTTAAATCTCAAACGTAGTGCTGATTTGTAGACAGGAAACTTACCTGTTTGATTGACTTGCTGTAAAGACTCCTTTAGGTAGGCAAGGAGAACAGCTGCCAGTGCTTGTTTGTTCATCTCTGGGATGTTGGCAGAAACATCGCTCAATCCTTGAACACTGAAAGGAAGAAGGAGATCTGGCTTTAAAAAACAAAAAACAATTACAGAGGCACAAAGAGTACAAAGGAACAAGAACTTGGTCCTGGATCCCTTCACTACAGCTAGAAAGGGATGGAGGAGAGCGTTGAATCTGATGCTGGCCAACAAAAATTCACAGGAAAATGTCTAAATGTTAGAAACAATTGTCACCAACTTAAAAACCATGGTTTGAAGATAGTTATGCAACAAGAAAGTACTGAGTGAGATGAAATATAATCAAGAGTGGACAGGGGCACCTTTATTCTAAGTTATGTCAACTGTAGTATTTAGTTTTGACAAACAACTGCACACTAGTTCTCAACATGGATGAAGCTGTGTAAATGTAGATTTTTAATGTAAAGGTGTTTTGTAAGTAAACTGAGAACAAACGCCATCCACTGTACACATTTAAATTCACTTACATTACTTCATAGTTGGTGCATGAGATATTTGAGATTGTAATAGTGAGCATCTCTGAAGTGATACTGGGGAGGAGAGGGATCAGATTTCCAGTAAACCACGAAATCCAGGTGGAGGTCTCAAACTCTGGAAAATGGACGCTGATGATCTTGAAGGTTTGGTTCATCATGAAGTCTCTCACAGAAGGAGTGATATTAACAGTCTGCAAAGAAACAATGCAAGAAGTGGCCATAGGACTTTAAGAATGAGTTTTCTTTTAGATCTTAATTTCAACATCATTGCAACCTTTATTAATTCGATAGTGTCACCACAAGCTAATCATGTCAGTTACCCCTTGAGATGTGAGGGCTGTGAGAAACACATCCACATTTGTGAAAGCATCGCCTGTCTCGAGTCGGTTGAAGACTCGGATCATCTGAATTGTGCTATTCAGTGCTCCAGAGCTGAGAGTGAGTTCAGCTGCTTGGGTGGGGCTCAGAAGGTCCAGTGATCCAAGCTGCAAAAGCATACAGCAACAAGTCACTGTTAGATCTGCTACATCATGGGCTGTCCACCCCCGTATGGATCAAACGAACATAAATGACAAGCGCGACGCGAATGCTTGAGGGAGAAAGCAGTGTTGAGTATCAAACAGTCTGCACATGTTTTGATTTGACAGATTTGATATTCAGGTTCTAGAGAATTCCATACATGGACAAACAAAGACTTAAACCAAGATTGTTATTTCTCACACTGAAAAAAATGTCTGTAAAGTTTGAACCTTTTCCACATTGTCCTTAACAGGTTTGAGAGACAATGTGTGCGAGTGTGAGAGAATAGGAGAGTGTGATTATGAGATTGAGCATGAGAGAGATTAAGGCAGTGTTAAAAAGTGAGTGTGATTGTCAGTTTATTTGTGTTGCTGTGAGAGAGACAGACTGACAGAGAATCAATGTATCTCAGGGAGAATGGTTGTGTGTGAGTGACTGAGCATGGTATGTATATAAAAAATCAATAAAACAGTTTTTTACAAAAGATAAGTGTCAACATTTGTTCCTATAAGACAAATGTTGCATGTCATGTGCTGAGTAGTGTTCAAAAGATAAGTAAGGAGAATGGTGCATAACAGGTTTCAGTTCTCTTCAACATAATCCCTATTTACAACAAAATAATAAATCATTCAATTTTCTCTGATGTCGGTATTAAAAATACTACATGCTCTGTAGAATGGAGAGTGACATACCCCACTGATGTTGAACTGTGTCAGATCAAGGTATGACACATAGCCGGATAGCTTGCCAAAGTTCTGGGAGACCCAATTTGCGTCTGTCTGGTTATTCCACCGGCAGGCTGCATGAAATCGTGAGGACAAGTGAGCACAGCATTAGAAGAGGAAAAAGATGAGAATCTTGTGGTGTTTGTTTAAATCTCAAATATAGTGTTGATTTGTAGACAGGTAACTTACCTGGTTGATTGACTTGCTGTAAAGACTGCTTTAGGTAGGCTACCAGAACAGCTGCAAGTCCTTGTTTGTTGTTTTCTGGTATGTTGCCAGAAACATCGCTCAATCCTTGAACACTGAGAGGAAGAAGGAGATCTGGCTTTAAAAAAACAACAAAAAAAAATACAGAGGCAGAAAAGTACAAAGGAAGAAGGACTTGGTCCTGGATCTCTTCACTATATCTAGGAAGGGATGGAGGAGAGGGATGAATCTGATGCTGGCCAGCCAAAAATTCACAGGAAAATGTGTAAATGTTAGAAACAATTGTCATCAACTTAAAAGCCATGGTTTGAAGATAGTACCGCAACAGGAAAGTACTGAGTGAGATGGAATAAAATCAAGAGTGGATAGGGGCACGTTTATTCTAAGTTATGTCAACTGTAGTATTTAGTTTTGACACCAACAGCACACTAGTTCTAAAAATGAATGAAGCTGTGTAGCTAGTTGTTTAATGTAATGGTGTTTTGTGAGTAAACTGGGAACAAATGTCATCCACTGTACACATTTAAATTCACTTACATTACTTCATAGTTGGTGCATGAGATATTTGAGATTGTAATAGTGAGCATCTCTGAAGTGATACTGGGGAGGAGAGGGATCAGATTTCCAGTAAACCACGAACTCCAGGTGGAGGTCTCAAACTCTGGAAACTGGACACTGATGATTTTGAAGGTTTGGTTCATCATGAAGTCTCTCACAGAAGGAGTGATATTAACAGTCTGCAAAGAAACAATGCAAGAAGTGGCCATAGGACTTTAAGAATGAGGATTGTTTTAGATCTTGATTTCAACATCATTGCAACCTTTATTAATTCGATAGTGTCACCACAAGCTAATCATGTCAGTTACCCCTTGAGATGTGAGGGCTGTGAGAAACACATCCACATTTGTGAAAGCATCGCCTGTCTCGAGTCGGTTGAAGACTCGGATCATCTGACTTGTGCTCTTCAGTGCTCCAAAGCTGAGAGTGAGCTCAGCTACTTGGGTGGGGCTCAGAAGGTCCAGTGATCCAAACTGCAAAAACATACAGCAGCAAGTCACTGATAGGTCTTCTAGATCATGGACAATGCCAAAGATGGACAAACAAAGACTTAAACCAAGATTGATATTTCTCACAGTGGAAACATTTGTGAATAAAGTTTGAACACTGGCCACATTGGCCTTAAGAGGTTTGAGAGACAGTGTGTGATAGTATGAGATAATAAGACAGAGTCATTATGAGATTGAGCATGAAAGAGATTAAGGTCGTGTCAAACAGTGAGTGTGATTGTCAGTTTATTTCAGTTGCTGTGAGAGAGACAGACTGACAGAGAATCAATGTCTTACAGAGAGAATGTGTGAAGGCGAGTGACTGAGAAAGGTATGTATATCAAATATCAATGAAACAGTTTTTTTTCAGAAGAGAAGTCCCAATATTTAATCCTAAAAGAGAAATGTTGCATGTCTTGTGCTGAGTAGTATTTAAAAGATAAGTAAAGAGAATGGTGCATAACAGGTCTCAGTTCTCCTCAACATAATCCCCGTTTACAACATTATAATAAATCAATAAACCTACTATGAGGTCAGTGTTAAAAATGCAACATGCTCTGAAGAATGGAGAGTGACTTACCACATTGATGTCGAACCTGCAGGCTGCATGAAATCATGAGGACAAGTGAGCACAGCATTAGAAAAGGAAAAAGATGAGAATCTTGTGGTGTTTGTTTAAATCTCAAACGTAGTGCTGATTTGTAGACAGGAAACTTACCTGTTTGATTGACTTGCTGTAAAGACTCCTTTAGGTAGGCAAGGAGAACAGCTGCCAGTGCTTGTTTGTTCATCTCTGGGATGTTGGCAGAAACATCGCTCAATCCTTGAACACTGAAAGGAAGAAGGAGATCTGGCTTTAAAAAACAAAAAACAATTACAGAGGCACAAAGAGTACAAAGGAACAAGAACTTGGTCCTGGATCCCTTCACTACAGCTAGAAAGGGATGGAGGAGAGCGTTGAATCTGATGCTGGCCAACAAAAATTCACAGGAAAATGTCTAAATGTTAGAAACAATTGTCACCAACTTAAAAACCATGGTTTGAAGATAGTTATGCAACAAGAAAGTACTGAGTGAGATGAAATATAATCAAGAGTGGACAGGGGCACCTTTATTCTAAGTTATGTCAACTGTAGTATTTAGTTTTGACAAACAACTGCACACTAGTTCTCAACATGGATGAAGCTGTGTAAATGTAGATTTTTAATGTAAAGGTGTTTTGTAAGTAAACTGAGAACAAACGCCATCCACTGTACACATTTAAATTCACTTACATTACTTCATAGTTGGTGCATGAGATATTTGAGATTGTAATAGTGAGCATCTCTGAAGTGATACTGGGGAGGAGAGGGATCAGATTTCCAGTAAACCACGAAATCCAGGTGGAGGTCTCAAACTCTGGAAAATGGACGCTGATGATCTTGAAGGTTTGGTTCATCATGAAGTCTCTCACAGAAGGAGTGATATTAACAGTCTGCAAAGAAACAATGCAAGAAGTGGCCATAGGACTTTAAGAATGAGTTTTCTTTTAGATCTTAATTTCAACATCATTGCAACCTTTATTAATTCGATATTGTCACCACAAGCTAATCATGTCAGTTACCCCTTGAGATGTGAGGGCTGTGAGAAACACATCCACATTTGTGAAAGCATCGCCTGTCTCGAGTCGGTTGAAGACTCGGATCATCTGAATTGTGCTATTCAGTGCTCCAGAGCTGAGAGTGAGTTCAGCTACTTGGGTGGGGCTCAGAAGGTCCAGTGATCCAAGCTGCAAAAGCATACAGCAACAAGTCACTGTTAGATCTGCTACATCATGGGCTGTCCACCCCCGTATGGATCAAACGAACATAAATGACAAGCGCGACGCGAATGCTTGAGGGAGAAAGCAGTGTTGAGTATCAAACAGTCTGCACATGTTTTTATTTGACAGATTTGATATTCAGGTTCTAGAGAATTCCATACATGGACAAACAAAGAATTAAACCAAGATTGTTATTTCTCACAATGAAAAAAATGTCTGTAAAGTTTGAACCTTTTCCACATTGGCCTTAACAGGTTTGAGAGACAATGTGTGCGAGTGTGAGAGAATAGGAGAGTGTGATTATGAGATTGAGCATGAGAGAGATTAAGGCAGTGTTAAAAAGTGAGTGTGATTGTCAGTTTATTTGTGTTGCTGTGAGAGAGACAGACTGACAGAGAATCAATGTATCTCAGGGAGAATGGTTGTGTGTGAGTGACTGAGCATGGTATGTATATAAAAAATCAATGAAACTGTTTTTTACAAAAGATAAGTGTCAACATTTGTTCATATAAGACAAATGTTGCATGTCATGTGCTGAGTAGTGTTCAAAAGATAAGTAAGGAGAATGGCGCATAACAGGTTTCAGTTCTCTTCAACATAATCCCTATTTACAACTAAATAATAAATCATTCAATTTTCTCTGATGTCGGTATTAAAAATACTACATGCTCTGTAGAATGGAGAGTGACATACCCCACTGATGTTGAACTGTGTCAGATCAAGGTACGACACATAGCCGGATAGCTTGCCAAAGTTCTGGGAGACCCAATTTGCGTCTGTCTGGTTATTCAACCGGCAGGCTGCATGAAATCGTGAGGACAAGTGAGCACAGCATTAGAAGAGGAAAAAGATGAGAATCTTGTGGTGTTTGTTTAAATCTCAAATATAGTGTTGATTTGTAGACAGGTAACTTACCTGGTTGATTGACTTGCTGTAAAGACTGCTTTAGGTAGGCTACCAGAACAGCTGCAAGTCCTTGTTTGTTGTTTTCTGGTATGTTGCCAGAAACATCGCTCAATCCTTGAACACTGAGAGGAAGAAGGAGATATGGCTTTAAAAAAACAACAAAAAAAATACAGAGGCAGAAAAGTACAAAGGAAGAAGGACTTGGTCCTGGATCTCTTCACTATATCTAGGAAGGGATGGAGGAGAGGGATGAATCTGATGCTGGCCAGCCAAAAATTCACAGGAAAATGTGTAAATGTTAGAAACAATTGTCATCAACTTAAAAGCCATGGTTTGAAGATAGTACCGCAACAGGAAAGTACTGAGTGAGATGGAATAAAATCAAGAGTGGATAGGGGCACGTTTATTCTAAGTTATGTCAGCTGTAGTATTTAGTTTTGACACCAACAGCACACTAGTTCTAAAAATGAATGAAGCTGTGTAGCTAGTTGTTTAATGTAATGGTGTTTTGTGAGTAAACTGGGAACAAATGTCATCCACTGTACACATTTAAATTCACTTACATTACTTCATAGTTGGTGCATGAGATATTTGAGATTGTAATAGTGAGCATCTCTGAAGTGATACTGGGGAGGAGAGGGATCAGATTTCCAGTAAACCACGAACTCCAGGTGGAGGTCTCAAACTCTGGAAACTGGACACTGATGATTTTGAAGGTTTGGTTCATCATGAAGTCTCTCACAGAAGGAGTGATATTAACAGTCTGCAAAGAAACAATGCAAGAAGTGGCCATAGGACTTTAAGAATGAGGTTTGTTTTAGATCTTGATTTCAACATCATTGCAACCTTTATTAATTCGATAGTGTCACCACAAGCTAATCATGTCAGTTACCCCTTGAGATGTGAGGGCTGTGAGAAACACATCCACATTTGTGAAAGCATCGCCTGTCTCGAGTCGGTTGAAGACTCGGATCATCTGACTTGTGCTGTTCAGTGCTCCAAAGCTGAGAGTGAGCTCAGCTACTTGGGTGGGGCTCAGAAGGTCCAGTGATCCAAACTGCAAAAACATACAGCAGCAAGTCACTGATAGGTCTTCTAGATCATGGACAATGCCAAAGATGGACAAACAAAGACTTAAACCAAGATTGATATTTCTCACAGTGGAAACATTTGTGAATAAAGTTTGAACATTGGCCACATTGGCCTTAAGAGGTTTGAGAGACAGTGTGTGATAGTATGAGATAATAAGACAGAGTCATTATGAGATTGAGCATGAAAGAGATTAAGGTCGTGTCAAACAGTGAGTGTGATTGTCAGTTTATTTCAGTTGCTGTGAGAGAGACAGACTGACAGAGAATCAATGTCTTACAGACAGAAAGTGTGAAGGCGAGTGACTGAGAAAGGTATGTATATCAAATATCAATGAAACAGTTTTTTTTCAGAAGAGAAGTCCCAATATTTAATCCTAAAAGAGAAATGTTGCATGTCTTGTGCTGAGTAGTATTTAAAAGATAAGTAAAGAGAATGGTGCATAACAGGTCTCAGTTCTCCTCAACATAATCCCCGTTTACAACATTATAATAAATCAATAAACCTACTATGAGGTCAGTGTTAAAAATGCAACATGCTCTGAAGAATGGAGAGTGACTTACCACATTGATGTCGAACCTGCAGGCTGCATGAAATCATGAGGACAAGTGAGCACAGCATTAGAAAAGGAAAAAGATGAGAATCTTGTGGTGTTTGTTTAAATCTCAAACGTAGTGCTGATTTGTAGACAGGAAACTTACCTGTTTGATTGACTTGCTGTAAAGACTCCTTTAGGTAGGCAAGGAGAACAGCTGCCAGTGCTTGTTTGTTCATCTCAGGGATGTTGGCAGAAACATCGCTCAATCCTTGAACACTGAAAGGAAGAAGGAGATCTGGCTTTAAAAAACAAAAAACAATTACAGAGGCACAAAGAGTACAAAGGAACAAGAACTTGGTCCTGGATCCCTTCACTACAGCTAGAAAGGGATGGAGGAGAGCGTTGAATCTGATGCTGGCCAACAAAAATTCACAGGAAAATGTCTAAATGTCAGAAACAATTGTCACCAACTTAAAAACCATGGTTTGAAGATAGTTATGCAACAAGAAAGTACTGAGTGAGATGAAATATAATCAAGAGTGGACAGGGCCACCTTTATTCTAAGTTATGTCAACTGTAGTATTTAGTTTTGACAAACAACTGCACACTAGTTCTCAACATGGATGAAGCTGTGTAAATGTAGATTTTTAATGTAAAGGTGTTTTGTAAGTAAACTGAGAACAAACGCCATCCACTGTACACATTTAAATTCACTTACATTACTTCATAGTTGGTGCATGAGATATTTGAGATTGTAATAGTGAGCATCTCTGAAGTGATACTGGGGAGGAGAGGGATCAGATTTCCAGTAAACCACGAAATCCAGGTGGAGGTCTCAAACTCTGGAAAATGGACGCTGATGATCTTGAAGGTTTGGTTCATCATGAAGTCTCTCACAGAAGGAGTCATATTAACAGTCTGCAAAGAAACAATGCAAGAAGTGGCCATAGGACTTTAAGAATGAGTTTTCTTTTAGATCTTAATTTCAACATCATTGCAACCTTTATTAATTCGATATTGTCACCACAAGCTAATCATGTCAGTTACCCCTTGAGATGTGAGGGCTGTGAGAAACACATCCACATTTGTGAAAGCATCGCCTGTCTCGAGTCGGTTGAAGACTCGGATCATCTGAATTGTGCTATTCAGTGCTCCAGAGCTGAGAGTGAGTTCAGCTACTTGGGTGGGGCTCAGAAGGTCCAGTGATCCAAGCTGCAAAAGCATACAGCAACAAGTCACTGTTAGATCTGCTACATCATGGGCTGTCCACCCCCGTATGGATCAAACGAACATAAATGACAAGCGCGACACGAATGCTTGAGGGAGAAAGCAGTGTTGAGTATCAAACAGTCTGCACATGTTTTTATTTGACAGATTTGATATTCAGGTTCTAGAGAATTCCATACCTGGACAAACAAAGACTTAGACCAAGATTGTTATTTCTCACACTGAAAAAAATGTCTGTAAAGTTTGAAGCTTTTCCACATTGGCCTTAACAGGTTTGAGAGACAATGTGTGCGAGTGTGAGAGAATAGGAGAGTGTGATTATGAGATTGAGCATGAGAGAGATTAAGGCAGTGTTAAAAAGTGAGTGTGATTGTCAGTTTATTTGTGTTGCTGTGAGAGAGACAGACTGACAGAGAATCAATGTATCTCAGGGAGAATGGTTGTGTGTGAGTGACTGAGCATGGTATGTATATAAAAAATCAATAAAACAGTTTTTTACAAAAGATAAGTGTCAACATTTGTTCCTATAAGACAAATGTTGCATGTCATGTGCTGAGTAGTGTTCAAAAGATAAGTAAGGAGAATCGTGCATAACAGGTTTCAGTTCTCTTCAACATAATCCCTATTTACAACAAAATAATAAATCATTCAATTTTCTCTGATGTCGGTATTAAAAATACTACATGCTCTGTAGAATGGAGAGTGACATACCCCACTGATGTTGAACTGTGTCAGATCAAGGTACGACACATAGCCGGATAGCTTGCCAAAGTTCTGGGAGACCCAATTTGCGTCTGTCTGGTTATTCAACCGGCAGGCTGCATGAAATCGTGAGGACAAGTGAGCACAGCATTAGAAGAGGAAAAAGATGAGAATCTTGTGGTGTTTGTTTAAATCTCAAATAAAGTGTTGATTTGTAGACAGGTAACTTACCTGGTTGATTGACTTGCTGTAAAGACTGCTTTAGGTAGGCTACCAGAACAGCTGCAAGTCCTTGTTTGTTCTTTTCTGGTATGTTGCCAGAAACATCGCTCAATCCTTGAACACTGAGAGGAAGAAGGAGATATGGCTTTAATAAAACAACAAAAAAAATACAGAGGCAGAAAAGTACAAAGGAAGAAGGACTTGGTCCTGGATCTCTTCACTATATCTAGGAAGGGATGGAGGAGAGGGATGAATCTGATGCTGGCCAGCCAAAAATTCACAGGAAAATGTGTAAATGTTAGAAACAATTGTCATCAACTTAAAAGCCATGGTTTGAAGATAGTACCGCAACAGGAAAGTACTGAGTGAGATGGAATAAAATCAAGAGTGGATAGGGGCACGTTTATTCTAAGTTATGTCAACTGTAGTATTTAGTTTTGACACCAACAGCACACTAGTTCTAAAAATGAATGAAGCTGTGTAGCTAGTTGTTTAATGTAATGGTGTTTTGTGAGTAAACTGGGAACAAATGTCATCCACTGTACACATTTAAATTCACTTACATTACTTCATAGTTGGTGCATGAGATATTTGAGATTGTAATAGTGAGCATCTCTGAAGTGATACTGGGGAGGAGAGGGATCAGATTTCCAGTAAACCACGAACTCCAGGTGGAGGTCTCAAACTCTGGAAACTGGACACTGATGATTTTGAAGGTTTGGTTCATCATGAAGTCTCTCACAGAAGGAGTGATATTAACAGTCTGCAAAGAAACAATGCAAGAAGTGGCCATAGGACTTTAAGAATGAGGATTGTTTTAGATCTTGATTTCAACATCATTGCAACCTTTATTAATTCGATAGTGTCACCACAAGCTAATCATGTCAGTTACCCCTTGAGATGTGAGGGCTGTGAGAAACACATCCACATTTGTGAAAGCATCGCCTGTCTCGAGTCGGTTGAAGACTCGGATCATCTGACTTGTGCTGTTCAGTGCTCCAAAGCTGAGAGTGAGCTCAGCTACTTGGGTGGGGCTCAGAAGGTCCAGTGATCCAAACTGCAAAAACATACAGCAGCAAGTCACTGATAGGTCTTCTAGATCATGGACAATGCCAAAGATGGACAAACAAAGACTTAAACCAAGATTGATATTTCTCACAGTGGAAACATTTGTGAATAAAGTTTGAACACTGGCCACATTGGCCTTAAGAGGTTTGAGAGACAGTGTGTGATAGTATGAGATAATAAGACAGAGTCATTATGAGATTGAGCATGAAAGAGATTAAGGTCGTGTCAAACAGTGAGTGTGATTGTCAGTTTATTTCAGTTGCTGTGAGAGAGACAGACTGACAGAGAATCAATGTCTTACAGAGAGAATGTGTGAAGGCGAGTGACTGAGAAAGGTATGTATATCAAATATCAATGAAACAGTTTTTTTTCAGAAGAGAAGTCCCAATATTTAATCCTAAAAGAGAAATGTTGCATGTCTTGTGCTGAGTAGTATTTAAAAGATAAGTAAAGAGAATGGTGCATAACAGGTCTCAGTTCTCCTCAACATAATCCCCGTTTACAACATTATAATAAATCAATAAACCTACTATGAGGTCAGTGTTAAAAATGCAACATGCTCTGAAGAATGGAGAGTGACTTACCACATTGATGTCGAACCTGCAGGCTGCATGAAATCATGAGGACAAGTGAGCACAGCATTAGAAAAGGAAAAAGATGAGAATCTTTTGGTGTTTGTTTAAATCTCAAACGTAGTGCTGATTTGTAGACAGGAAACTTACCTGTTTGATTGACTTGCTGTAAAGACTCCTTTAGGTAGGCAAGGAGAACAGCTGCCAGTGCTTGTTTGTTCATCTCTGGGATGTTGGCAGAAACATCGCTCAATCCTAGAACACTGAAAGGAAGAAGGAGATCTGGCTTTAAAAAACAAAAAACAATTACAGAGGCACAAAGAGTACAAAGGAACAAGAACTTGGTCCTGGATCCCTTCACTACAGCTAGAAAGGGATGGAGGAGAGCGTTGAATCTGATGCTGGCCAACAAAAATTCACAGGAAAATGTCTAAATGTTAGAAACAATTGTCATCAACTTAAAAACCATGGTTTGAAGATAGTTATGCAACAAGAAAGTACTGAGTGAGATGAAATATAATCAAGAGTGGACAGGGGCACCTTTATTCTAAGTTATGTCAACTGTAGTATTTAGTTTTGACAAACAACTGCACACTAGTTCTCAACATGGATGAAGCTGTGTAAATGTAGATTTTTAATGTAAAGGTGTTTTGTAAGTAAACTGAGAACAAACGCCATCCACTGTACACATTTAAATTCACTTACATTACTTCATAGTTGGTGCATGAGATATTTGAGATTGTAATAGTGAGCATCTCTGAAGTGATACTGGGGAGGAGAGGGATCAGATTTCCAGTAAACCACGAAATCCAGGTGGAGGTCTCAAACTCTGGAAAATGGACGCTGATGATCTTGAAGGTTTGGTTCATCATGAAGTCTCTCACAGAAGGAGTGATATTAACAGTCTGCAAAGAAACAATGCAAGAAGTGGCCATAGGACTTTAAGAATGAGTTTTCTTTTAGATCTTAATTTCAACATCATTGCAACCTTTATTAATTCGATAGTGTCACCACAAGCTAATCATGTCAGTTACCCCTTGAGATGTGAGGGCTGTGAGAAACACATCCACATTTGTGAAAGCATCGCCTGTCTCGAGTCGGTTGAAGACTCGGATCATCTGAATTGTGCTATTCAGTGCTCCAGAGCTGAGAGTGAGTTCAGCTACTTGGGTGGGGCTCAGAAGGTCCAGTGATCCAAGCTGCAAAAGCATACAGCAACAAGTCACTGTTAGATCTGCTACATCATGGGCTGTCCACCCCCGTATGGATCAAACGAACATAAATGACAAGCGCGACGCGAATGCTTGAGGGAGAAAGCAGTGTTGAGTATCAAACAGTCTGCACATGTTTTGATTTGACAGATTTGATATTCAGGTTCTAGAGAATTCCATACATGGACAAACAAAGACTTAAACCAAGATTGTTATTTCTCACACTGAAAAAAATGTCTGTAAAGTTTGAACCTTTTCCACATTGTCCTTAACAGGTTTGAGAGACAATGTGTGCGAGTGTGAGAGAATAGGAGAGTGTGATTATGAGATTGAGCATGAGAGAGATTAAGGCAGTGTTAAAAAGTGAGTGTGATTGTCAGTTTATTTGTGTTGCTGTGAGAGAGACAGACTGACAGAGAATCAATGTATCTCAGGGAGAATGGTTGTGTGTGAGTGACTGAGCATGGTATGTATATAAAAAATCAATAAAACAGTTTTTTACAAAAGATAAGTGTCAACATTTGTTCCTATAAGACAAATGTTGCATGTCATGTGCTGAGTAGTGTTCAAAAGATAAGTAAGGAGAATGGTGCATAACAGGTTTCAGTTCTCTTCAACATAATCCCTATTTACAACAAAATAATAAATCATTCAATTTTCTCTGATGTCGGTATTAAAAATACTACATGCTCTGTAGAATGGAGAGTGACATACCCCACTGATGTTGAACTGTGTCAGATCAAGGTACGACACATAGCCGGATAGCTTGCCAAAGTTCTGGGAGACCCAATTTGCGTCTGTCTGGTTATTCCACCGGCAGGCTGCATGAAATCGTGAGGACAAGTGAGCACAGCATTAGAAGAGGAAAAAGATGAGAATCTTGTGGTGTTTGTTTAAATCTCAAATATAGTGTTGATTTGTAGACAGGTAACTTACCTGGTTGATTGACTTGCTGTAAAGACTGCTTTAGGTAGGCTACCAGAACAGCTGCAAGTCCTTGTTTGTTGTTTTCTGGTATGTTGCCAGAAACATCGCTCAATCCTTGAACACTGAGAGGAAGAAGGAGATCTGGCTTTAAAAAAACAACAAAAAAAAATACAGAGGCAGAAAAGTACAAAGGAAGAAGGACTTGGTCCTGGATCTCTTCACTATATCTAGGAAGGGATGGAGGAGAGGGATGAATCTGATGCTGGCCAGCCAAAAATTCACAGGAAAATGTGTAAATGTTAGAAACAATTGTCATCAACTTAAAAGCCATGGTTTGAAGATAGTACCGCAACAGGAAAGTACTGTGTGAGATGGAATAAAATCAAGAGTGGATAGGGGCACGTTTATTCTAAGTTATGTCAACTGTAGTATTTAGTTTTGACACCAACAGCACACTAGTTCTAAAAATGAATGAAGCTGTGTAGCTAGTTGTTTAATGTAATGGTGTTTTGTGAGTAAACTGGGAACAAATGTCATCCACTGTACACATTTAAATTCACTTACATTACTTCATAGTTGGTGCATGAGATATTTGAGATTGTAATAGTGAGCATCTCTGAAGTGATACTGGGGAGGAGAGGGATCAGATTTCCAGTAAACCACGAACTCCAGGTGGAGGTCTCAAACTCTGGAAACTGGACACTGATGATTTTGAAGGTTTGGTTCATCATGAAGTCTCTCACAGAAGGAGTGATATTAACAGTCTGCAAAGAAACAATGCAAGAAGTGGCCATAGGACTTTAAGAATGAGGATTGTTTTAGATCTTGATTTCAACATCATTGCAACCTTTATTAATTCGATAGTGTCACCACAAGCTAATCATGTCAGTTACCCCTTGAGATGTGAGGGCTGTGAGAAACACATCCACATTTGTGAAAGCATCGCCTGTCTCGAGTCGGTTGAAGACTCGGATCATCTGACTTGTGCTCTTCAGTGCTCCAAAGCTGAGAGTGAGCTCAGCTACTTGGGTGGGGCTCAGAAGGTCCAGTGATCCAAACTGCAAAAACATACAGCAGCAAGTCACTGATAGGTCTTCTAGATCATGGACAATGCCAAAGATGGACAAACAAAGACTTAAACCAAGATTGATATTTCTCACAGTGGAAACATTTGTGAATAAAGTTTGAACACTGGCCACATTGGCCTTAAGAGGTTTGAGAGACAGTGTGTGATAGTATGAGATAATAAGACAGAGTCATTATGAGATTGAGCATGAAAGAGATTAAGGTCGTGTCAAACAGTGAGTGTGATTGTCAGTTTATTTCAGTTGCTGTGAGAGAGACAGACTGACAGAGAATCAATGTCTTACAGAGAGAATGTGTGAAGGCGAGTGACTGAGAAAGGTATGTATATCAAATATCAATGAAACAGTTTTTTTTCAGAAGAGAAGTCCCAATATTTAATCCTAAAAGAGAAATGTTGCATGTCTTGTGCTGAGTAGTATTTAAAAGATAAGTAAAGAGAATGGTGCATAACAGGTCTCAGTTCTCCTCAACATAATCCCCGTTTACAACATTATAATAAATCAATAAACCTACTATGAGGTCAGTGTTAAAAATGCAACATGCTCTGAAGAATGGAGAGTGACTTACCACATTGATGTCGAACCTGCAGGCTGCATGAAATCATGAGGACAAGTGAGCACAGCATTAGAAAAGGAAAAAGATGAGAATCTTTTGGTGTTTGTTTAAATCTCAAACGTAGTGCTGATTTGTAGACAGGAAACTTACCTGTTTGATTGACTTGCTGTAAAGACTCCTTTAGGTAGGCAAGGAGAACAGCTGCCAGTGCTTGTTTGTTCATCTCTGGGATGTTGGCAGAAACATCGCTCAATCCTTGAACACTGAAAGGAAGAAGGAGATCTGGCTTTAAAAAACAAAAAACAATTACAGAGGCACAAAGAGTACAAAGGAACAAGAACTTGGTCCTGGATCCCTTCACTACAGCTAGAAAGGGATGGAGGAGAGCGTTGAATCTGATGCTGGCCAACAAAAATTCACAGGAAAATGTCTAAATGTTAGAAACAATTGTCACCAACTTAAAAACCATGGTTTGAAGATAGTTCTGCAACAAGAAAGTACTGAGTGAGATGAAATATAATCAAGAGTGGACAGGGGCACCTTTATTCTAAGTTATGTCAACTGTAGTATTTAGTTTTGACAAACAACTGCACACTAGTTCTCAACATGGATGAAGCTGTGTAAATGTAGATTTTTAATGTAAAGGTGTTTTGTAAGTAAACTGAGAACAAACGCCATCCACTGTACACATTTAAATTCACTTACATTACTTCATAGTTGGTGCATGAGATATTTGAGATTGTAATAGTGAGCATCTCTGAAGTGATACTGGGGAGGAGAGGGATCAGATTTCCAGTAAACCACGAAATCCAGGTGGAGGTCTCAAACTCTGGAAAATGGACGCTGATGATCTTGAAGGTTTGGTTCATCATGAAGTCTCTCACAGAAGGAGTGATATTAACAGTCTGCAAAGAAACAATGCAAGAAGTGGCCATAGGACTTTAAGAATGAGTTTTCTTTTAGATCTTAATTTCAACATCATTGCAACCTTTATTAATTCGATATTGTCACCACAAGCTAATCATGTCAGTTACCCCTTGAGATGTGAGGGCTGTGAGAAACACATCCACATTTGTGAAAGCATCGCCTGTCTCGAGTCGGTTGAAGACTCGGATCATCTGAATTGTGCTATTCAGTGCTCCAGAGCTGAGAGTGAGTTCAGCTACTTGGGTGGGGCTCAGAAGGTCCAGTGATCCAAGCTGCAAAAGCATACAGCAACAAGTCACTGTTAGATCTGCTACATCATGGGCTGTCCACCCCCGTATGGATCAAACGAACATAAATGACAAGCGCGACGCGAATGCTTGAGGGAGAAAGCAGTGTTGAGTATCAAACAGTCTGCACATGTTTTTATTTGACAGATTTGATATTCAGGTTCTAGAGAATTCCATACATGGACAAACAAAGACTTAAACCAAGATTGTTATTTCTCACAATGAAAAAAATGTCTGTAAAGTTTGAACCTTTTCCACATTGGCCTTAACAGGTTTGAGAGACAATGTGTGCGAGTGTGAGAGAATAGGAGAGTGTGATTATGAGATTGAGCATGAGAGAGATTAAGGCAGTGTTAAAAAGTGAGTGTGATTGTCAGTTTATTTGTGTTGCTGTGAGAGAGACAGACTGACAGAGAATCAATGTATCTCAGGGAGAATGGTTGTGTGTGAGTGACTGAGCATGGTATGTATATAAAAAATCAATAAAACAGTTTTTTACAAAAGATAAGTGTCAACATTTGTTCCTATAAGACAAATGTTGCATGTCATGTGCTGAGTAGTGTTCAAAAGATAAGTAAGGAGAATGGTGCATAACAGGTTTCAGTTCTCTTCAACATAATCCCTATTTACAACAAAATAATAAATCATTCAATTTTCTCTGATGTCGGTATTAAAAATACTACATGCTCTGTAGAATGGAGAGTGACATACCCCACTGATGTTGAACTGTGTCAGATCAAGGTACGACACATAGCCGGATAGCTTGCCAAAGTTCTGGGAGACCCAATTTGCGTCTGTCTGGTTATTCCACCGGCAGGCTGCATGAAATCGTGAGGACAAGTGAGCACAGCATTAGAAGAGGAAAAAGATGAGAATCTTGTGGTGTTTGTTTAAATCTCAAATATAGTGTTGATTTGTAGACAGGTAACTTACCTGGTTGATTGACTTGCTGTAAAGACTGCTTTAGGTAGGCTACCAGAACAGCTGCAAGTCCTTGTTTGTTGTTTTCTGGTATGTTGCCAGAAACATCGCTCAATCCTTGAACACTGAGAGGAAGAAGGAGATCTGGCTTTAAAAAAACAACAAAAAAAAATACAGAGGCAGAAAAGTACAAAGGAAGAAGGACTTGGTCCTGGATCTCTTCACTATATCTAGGAAGGGATGGAGGAGAGGGATGAATCTGATGCTGGCCAGCCAAAAATTCACAGGAAAATGTGTAAATGTTAGAAACAATTGTCATCAACTTAAAAGCCATGGTTTGAAGATAGTACCGCAACAGGAAAGTACTGAGTGAGATGGAATAAAATCAAGAGTGGATAGGGGCACGTTTATTCTAAGTTATGTCAACTGTAGTATTTAGTTTTGACACCAACAGCACACTAGTTCTAAAAATGAATGAAGCTGTGTAGCTAGTTGTTTAATGTAATGGTGTTTTGTGAGTAAACTGGGAACAAATGTCATCCACTGTACACATTTAAATTCACTTACATTACTTCATAGTTGGTGCATGAGATATTTGAGATTGTAATAGTGAGCATCTCTGAAGTGATACTGGGGAGGAGAGGGATCAGATTTCCAGTAAACCACGAACTCCAGGTGGAGGTCTCAAACTCTGGAAACTGGACACTGATGATTTTGAAGGTTTGGTTCATCATGAAGTCTCTCACAGAAGGAGTGATATTAACAGTCTGCAAAGAAACAATGCAAGAAGTGGCCATAGGACTTTAAGAATGAGGATTGTTTTAGATCTTGATTTCAACATCATTGCAACCTTTATTAATTCGATAGTGTCACCACAAGCTAATCATGTCAGTTACCCCTTGAGATGTGAGGGCTGTGAGAAACACATCCACATTTGTGAAAGCATCGCCTGTCTCGAGTCGGTTGAAGACTCGGATCATCTGACTTGTGCTCTTCAGTGCTCCAAAGCTGAGAGTGAGCTCAGCTACTTGGGTGGGGCTCAGAAGGTCCAGTGATCCAAACTGCAAAAACATACAGCAGCAAGTCACTGATAGGTCTTCTAGATCATGGACAATGCCAAAGATGGACAAACAAAGACTTAAACCAAGATTGATATTTCTCACAGTGGAAACATTTGTGAATAAAGTTTGAACACTGGCCACATTGGCCTTAAGAGGTTTGAGAGACAGTGTGTGATAGTATGAGATAATAAGACAGAGTCATTATGAGATTGAGCATGAAAGAGATTAAGGTCGTGTCAAACAGTGAGTGTGATTGTCAGTTTATTTCAGTTGCTGTGAGAGAGACAGACTGACAGAGAATCAATGTCTTACAGAGAGAATGTGTGAAGGCGAGTGACTGAGAAAGGTATGTATATCAAATATCAATGAAACAGTTTTTTTTCAGAAGAGAAGTCCCAATATTTAATCCTAAAAGAGAAATGTTGCATGTCTTGTGCTGAGTAGTATTTAAAAGATAAGTAAAGAGAATGGTGCATAACAGGTCTCAGTTCTCCTCAACATAATCCCCGTTTACAACATTATAATAAATCAATAAACCTACTATGAGGTCAGTGTTAAAAATGCAACATGCTCTGAAGAATGGAGAGTGACTTACCACATTGATGTCGAACCTGCAGGCTGCATGAAATCATGAGGACAAGTGAGCACAGCATTAGAAAAGGAAAAAGATGAGAATCTTGTGGTGTTTGTTTAAATCTCAAACGTAGTGCTGATTTGTAGACAGGAAACTTACCTGTTTGATTGACTTGCTGTAAAGACTCCTTTAGGTAGGCAAGGAGAACAGCTGCCAGTGCTTGTTTGTTCATCTCTGGGATGTTGGCAGAAACATCGCTCAATCCTTGAACACTGAAAGGAAGAAGGAGATCTGGCTTTAAAAAACAAAAAACAATTACAGAGGCACAAAGAGTACAAAGGAACAAGAACTTGGTCCTGGATCCCTTCACTACAGCTAGAAAGGGATGGAGGAGAGCGTTGAATCTGATGCTGGCCAACAAAAATTCACAGGAAAATGTCTAAATGTTAGAAACAATTGTCACCAACTTAAAAACCATGGTTTGAAGATAGTTCTGCAACAAGAAAGTACTGAGTGAGATGAAATATAATCAAGAGTGGACAGGGGCACCTTTATTCTAAGTTATGTCAACTGTAGTATTTAGTTTTGACAAACAACTGCACACTAGTTCTCAACATGGATGAAGCTGTGTAAATGTAGATTTTTAATGTAAAGGTGTTTTGTAAGTAAACTGAGAACAAACGCCATCCACTGTACACATTTAAATTCACTTACATTACTTCATAGTTGGTGCATGAGATATTTGAGATTGTAATAGTGAGCATCTCTGAAGTGATACTGGGGAGGAGAGGGATCAGATTTCCAGTAAACCACGAAATCCAGGTGGAGGTCTCAAACTCTGGAAAATGGACGCTGATGATCTTGAAGGTTTGGTTCATCATGAAGTCTCTCACAGAAGGAGTGATATTAACAGTCTGCAAAGAAACAATGCAAGAAGTGGCCATAGGACTTTAAGAATGAGTTTTCTTTTAGATCTTAATTTCAACATCATTGCAACCTTTATTAATTCGATATTGTCACCACAAGCTAATCATGTCAGTTACCCCTTGAGATGTGAGGGCTGTGAGAAACACATCCACATTTGTGAAAGCATCGCCTGTCTCGAGTCGGTTGAAGACTCGGATCATCTGAATTGTGCTATTCAGTGCTCCAGAGCTGAGAGTGAGTTCAGCTACTTGGGTGGGGCTCAGAAGGTCCAGTGATCCAAGCTGCAAAAGCATACAGCAACAAGTCACTGTTAGATCTGCTACATCATGGGCTGTCCACCCCCGTATGGATCAAACGAACATAAATGACAAGCGCGACGCGAATGCTTGAGGGAGAAAGCAGTGTTGAGTATCAAACAGTCTGCACATGTTTTTATTTGACAGATTTGATATTCAGGTTCTAGAGAATTCCATACATGGACAAACAAAGACTTAAACCAAGATTGTTATTTCTCACAATGAAAAAAATGTCTGTAAAGTTTGAACCTTTTCCACATTGGCCTTAACAGGTTTGAGAGACAATGTGTGCGAGTGTGAGAGAATAGGAGAGTGTGATTATGAGATTGAGCATGAGAGAGATTAAGGCAGTGTTAAAAAGTGAGTGTGATTGTCAGTTTATTTGTGTTGCTGTGAGAGAGACAGACTGACAGAGAATCAATGTATCTCAGGGAGAATGGTTGTGTGTGAGTGACTGAGCATGGTATGTATATAAAAAATCAATAAAACAGTTTTTTACAAAAGATAAGTGTCAACATTTGTTCCTATAAGACAAATGTTGCATGTCATGTGCTGAGTAGTGTTCAAAAGATAAGTAAGGAGAATGGTGCATAACAGGTTTCAGTTCTCTTCAACATAATCCCTATTTACAACAAAATAATAAATCATTCAATTTTCTCTGATGTCGGTATTAAAAATACTACATGCTCTGTAGAATGGAGAGTGACATACCCCACTGATGTTGAACTGTGTCAGATCAAGGTACGACACATAGCCGGATAGCTTGCCAAAGTTCTGGGAGACCCAATTTGCGTCTGTCTGGTTATTCCACCGGCAGGCTGCATGAAATCGTGAGGACAAGTGAGCACAGCATTAGAAGAGGAAAAAGATGAGAATCTTGTGGTGTTTGTTTAAATCTCAAATATAGTGTTGATTTGTAGACAGGTAACTTACCTGGTTGATTGACTTGCTGTAAAGACTGCTTTAGGTAGGCTACCAGAACAGCTGCAAGTCCTTGTTTGTTGTTTTCTGGTATGTTGCCAGAAACATCGCTCAATCCTTGAACACTGAGAGGAAGAAGGAGATCTGGCTTTAAAAAAACAACAAAAAAAAATACAGAGGCAGAAAAGTACAAAGGAAGAAGGACTTGGTCCTGGATCTCTTCACTATATCTAGGAAGGGATGGAGGAGAGGGATGAATCTGATGCTGGCCAGCCAAAAATTCACAGGAAAATGTGTAAATGTTAGAAACAATTGTCATCAACTTAAAAGCCATGGTTTGAAGATAGTACCGCAACAGGAAAGTACTGAGTGAGATGGAATAAAATCAAGAGTGGATAGGGGCACGTTTATTCTAAGTTATGTCAACTGTAGTATTTAGTTTTGACACCAACAGCACACTAGTTCTAAAAATGAATGAAGCTGTGTAGCTAGTTGTTTAATGTAATGGTGTTTTGTGAGTAAACTGGGAACAAATGTCATCCACTGTACACATTTAAATTCACTTACATTACTTCATAGTTGGTGCATGAGATATTTGAGATTGTAATAGTGAGCATCTCTGAAGTGATACTGGGGAGGAGAGGGATCAGATTTCCAGTAAACCACGAACTCCAGGTGGAGGTCTCAAACTCTGGAAACTGGACACTGATGATTTTGAAGGTTTGGTTCATCATGAAGTCTCTCACAGAAGGAGTGATATTAACAGTCTGCAAAGAAACAATGCAAGAAGTGGCCATAGGACTTTAAGAATGAGGATTGTTTTAGATCTTGATTTCAACATCATTGCAACCTTTATTAATTCGATAGTGTCACCACAAGCTAATCATGTCAGTTACCCCTTGAGATGTGAGGGCTGTGAGAAACACATCCACATTTGTGAAAGCATCGCCTGTCTCGAGTCGGTTGAAGACTCGGATCATCTGACTTGTGCTCTTCAGTGCTCCAAAGCTGAGAGTGAGCTCAGCTACTTGGGTGGGGCTCAGAAGGTCCAGTGATCCAAACTGCAAAAACATACAGCAGCAAGTCACTGATAGGTCTTCTAGATCATGGACAATGCCAAAGATGGACAAACAAAGACTTAAACCAAGATTGATATTTCTCACAGTGGAAACATTTGTGAATAAAGTTTGAACACTGGCCACATTGGCCTTAAGAGGTTTGAGAGACAGTGTGTGATAGTATGAGATAATAAGACAGAGTCATTATGAGATTGAGCATGAAAGAGATTAAGGTCGTGTCAAACAGTGAGTGTGATTGTCAGTTTATTTCAGTTGCTGTGAGAGAGACAGACTGACAGAGAATCAATGTCTTACAGAGAGAATGTGTGAAGGCGAGTGACTGAGAAAGGTATGTATATCAAATATCAATGAAACAGTTTTTTTTCAGAAGAGAAGTCCCAATATTTAATCCTAAAAGAGAAATGTTGCATGTCTTGTGCTGAGTAGTATTTAAAAGATAAGTAAAGAGAATGGTGCATAACAGGTCTCAGTTCTCCTCAACATAATCCCCGTTTACAACATTATAATAAATCAATAAACCTACTATGAGGTCAGTGTTAAAAATGCAACATGCTCTGAAGAATGGAGAGTGACTTACCACATTGATGTCGAACCTGCAGGCTGCATGAAATCATGAGGACAAGTGAGCACAGCATTAGAAAAGGAAAAAGATGAGAATCTTGTGGTGTTTGTTTAAATCTCAAACGTAGTGCTGATTTGTAGACAGGAAACTTACCTGTTTGATTGACTTGCTGTAAAGACTCCTTTAGGTAGGCAAGGAGAACAGCTGCCAGTGCTTGTTTGTTCATCTCTGGGATGTTGGCAGAAACATCGCTCAATCCTTGAACACTGAAAGGAAGAAGGAGATCTGGCTTTAAAAAACAAAAAACAATTACAGAGGCACAAAGAGTACAAAGGAACAAGAACTTGGTCCTGGATCCCTTCACTACAGCTAGAAAGGGATGGAGGAGAGCGTTGAATCTGATGCTGGCCAACAAAAATTCACAGGAAAATGTCTAAATGTTAGAAACAATTGTCACCAACTTAAAAACCATGGTTTGAAGATAGTTCTGCAACAAGAAAGTACTGAGTGAGATGAAATATAATCAAGAGTGGACAGGGGCACCTTTATTCTAAGTTATGTCAACTGTAGTATTTAGTTTTGACAAACAACTGCACACTAGTTCTCAACATGGATGAAGCTGTGTAAATGTAGATTTTTAATGTAAAGTTGTTTTGTAAGTAAACTGAGAACAAACGCCATCCACTGTACACATTTAAATTCACTTACATTACTTCATAGTTGGTGCATGAGATATTTGAGATTGTAATAGTGAGCATCTCTGAAGTGATACTGGGGAGGAGAGGGATCAGATTTCCAGTAAACCACGAAATCCAGGTGGAGGTCTCAAACTCTGGAAAATGGACGCTGATGATCTTGAAGGTTTGGTTCATCATGAAGTCTCTCACAGAAGGAGTGATATTAACAGTCTGCAAAGAAACAATGCAAGAAGTGGCCATAGGACTTTAAGAATGAGTTTTCTTTTAGATCTTAATTTCAACATCATTGCAACCTTTATTAATTCGATATTGTCACCACAAGCTAATCATGTCAGTTACCCCTTGAGATGTGAGGGCTGTGAGAAACACATCCACATTTGTGAAAGCATCGCCTGTCTCGAGTCGGTTGAAGACTCGGATCATCTGAATTGTGCTATTCAGTGCTCCAGAGCTGAGAGTGAGTTCAGCTACTTGGGTGGGGCTCAGAAGGTCCAGTGATCCAAGCTGCAAAAGCATACAGCAACAAGTCACTGTTAGATCTGCTACATCATGGGCTGTCCACCCCCGTATGGATCAAACGAACATAAATGACAAGCGCGACGCGAATGCTTGAGGGAGAAAGCAGTGTTGAGTATCAAACAGTCTGCACATGTTTTTATTTGACAGATTTGATATTCAGGTTCTAGAGAATTCCATACATGGACAAACAAAGACTTAAACCAAGATTGTTATTTCTCACAATGAAAAAAATGTCTGTAAAGTTTGAACCTTTTCCACATTGGCCTTAACAGGTTTGAGAGACAATGTGTGCGAGTGTGAGAGAATAGGAGAGTGTGATTATGAGATTGAGCATGAGAGAGATTAAGGCAGTGTTAAAAAGTGAGTGTGATTGTCAGTTTATTTGTGTTGCTGTGAGAGAGACAGACTGACAGAGAATCAATGTATCTCAGGGAGAATGGTTGTGTGTGAGTGACTGAGCATGGTATGTATATAAAAAATCAATAAAACAGTTTTTTACAAAAGATAAGTGTCAACATTTGTTCCTATAAGACAAATGTTGCATGTCATGTGCTGAGTAGTGTTCAAAAGATAAGTAAGGAGAATGGTGCATAACAGGTTTCAGTTCTCTTCAACATAATCCCTATTTACAACAAAATAATAAATCATTCAATTTTCTCTGATGTCGGTATTAAAAATACTACATGCTCTGTAGAATGGAGAGTGACATACCCCACTGATGTTGAACTGTGTCAGATCAAGGTACGACACATAGCCGGATAGCTTGCCAAAGTTCTGGGAGACCCAATTTGCGTCTGTCTGGTTATTCCACCGGC
This sequence comes from Electrophorus electricus, assembly GCF_041902795.1. Classification (NCBI taxonomy): domain Eukaryota; kingdom Metazoa; phylum Chordata; class Actinopteri; order Gymnotiformes; family Gymnotidae; genus Electrophorus; species Electrophorus electricus. Next base: position 478,567 of record NC_137514.1, on the reverse strand, counting down.
AGGCTGCATGAAATCGTGAGGACAAGTGAGCACAGCATTAGAAGAGGAAAAAGATGAGAATCTTGTGGTGTTTGTTTAAATCTCAAATATAGTGTTGATTTGTAGACAGGTAACTTACCTGGTTGATTGACTTGCTGTAAAGACTGCTTTAGGTAGGCTACCAGAACAGCTGCAAGTCCTTGTTTGTTGTTTTCTGGTATGTTGCCAGAAACATCGCTCAATCCTTGAACACTGAGAGGAAGAAGGAGATCTGGCTTTAAAAAAACAACAAAAAAAAATACAGAGGCAGAAAAGTACAAAGGAAGAAGGACTTGGTCCTGGATCTCTTCACTATATCTAGGAAGGGATGGAGGAGAGGGATGAATCTGATGCTGGCCAGCCAAAAATTCACAGGAAAATGTGTAAATGTTAGAAACAATTGTCATCAACTTAAAAGCCATGGTTTGAAGATAGTACCGCAACAGGAAAGTACTGAGTGAGATGGAATAAAATCAAGAGTGGATAGGGGCACGTTTATTCTAAGTTATGTCAACTGTAGTATTTAGTTTTGACACCAACAGCACACTAGTTCTAAAAATGAATGAAGCTGTGTAGCTAGTTGTTTAATGTAATGGTGTTTTGTGAGTAAACTGGGAACAAATGTCATCCACTGTACACATTTAAATTCACTTACATTACTTCATAGTTGGTGCATGAGATATTTGAGATTGTAATAGTGAGCATCTCTGAAGTGATACTGGGGAGGAGAGGGATCAGATTTCCAGTAAACCACGAACTCCAGGTGGAGGTCTCAAACTCTGGAAACTGGACACTGATGATTTTGAAGGTTTGGTTCATCATGAAGTCTCTCACAGAAGGAGTGATATTAACAGTCTGCAAAGAAACAATGCAAGAAGTGGCCATAGGACTTTAAGAATGAGGTTTGTTTTAGATCTTGATTTCAACATCATTGCAACCTTTATTAATTCGATAGTGTCACCACAAGCTAATCATGTCAGTTACCCCTTGAGATGTGAGGGCTGTGAGAAACACATCCACATTTGTGAAAGCATCGCCTGTCTCGAGTCGGTTGAAGACTCGGATCATCTGACTTGTGCTGTTCAGTGCTCCAAAGCTGAGAGTGAGCTCAGCTACTTGGGTGGGGCTCAGAAGGTCCAGTGATCCAAACTGCAAAAACATACAGCAGCAAGTCACTGATAGGTCTTCTAGATCATGGACAATGCCAAAGATGGACAAACAAAGACTTAAACCAAGATTGATATTTCTCACAGTGGAAACATTTGTGAATAAAGTTTGAACATTGGCCACATTGGCCTTAAGAGGTTTGAGAGACATTGTGTGATAGTATGAGATAATAAGACAGAGTCATTATGAGATTGAGGATGAAAGAGATTAAGGTCGTGTCAAACAGTGAGTGTGATTGTCAGTTTATTTCAGTTGCTGTGAGAGAGACAGACTGACAGAGAATCAATGTCTTACAGAGAGAATGTGTGAAGGCGAGTGACTGAGAATGGTATGTATATCAAATATCAATGAAACAGTTTTTTTTCAGAAGAGAAGTCCCAATATTTAATCCTAAAAGAGAAATGTTGCATGTCTTGTGCTGAGTAGTATTTAAAAGATAAGTAAAGAGAATGGTGCATAACAGGTCTCAGTTCTCCTCAACATAATCCCCGTTTACAACATTATAATAAATCAATAAACCTACTATGAGGTCAGTGTTAAAAATGCAACATGCTCTGAAGAATGGAGAGTGACTTACCACTTTGATGTCGAACCTGCAGGCTGCATGAAATCATGAGGACAAGTGAGCACAGCATTAGAAAAGGAAAAAGATGAGAATCTTGTGGTGTTTGTTTAAATCTCAAACGTAGTGCTGATTTGTAGACAGGAAACTTACCTGTTTGATTGACTTGCTGTAAAGACTCCTTTAGGTAGGCAAGGAGAACAGCTGCCAGTGCTTGTTTGTTCATCTCTGGGATGTTGGCAGAAACATCGCTCAATCCTTGAACACTGAAAGGAAGAAGGAGATCTGGCTTTAAAAAACAAAAAACAATTACAGAGGCACAAAGAGTACAAAGGAACAAGAACTTGGTCCTGGATCCCTTCACTACAGCTAGAAAGGGATGGAGGAGAGCGTTGAATCTGATGCTGGCCAACAAAAATTCACAGGAAAATGTCTAAATGTTAGAAACAATTGTCACCAACTTAAAAACCATGGTTTGAAGATAGTTCTGCAACAAGAAAGTACTGAGTGAGATGAAATATAATCAAGAGTGGACAGGGGCACCTTTATTCTAAGTTATGTCAACTGTAGTATTTAGTTTTGACAAACAACTGCACACTAGTTCTCAACATGGATGAAGCTGTGTAAATGTAGATTTTTAATGTAAAGGTGTTTTGTAAGTAAACTGAGAACAAACGCCATCCACTGTACACATTTAAATTCACTTACATTACTTCATAGTTGGTGCATGAGATATTTGAGATTGTAATAGTGAGCATCTCTGAAGTGATACTGGGGAGGAGAGGGATCAGATTTCCAGTAAACCACGAAATCCAGGTGGAGGTCTCAAACTCTGGAAAATGGACGCTGATGATCTTGAAGGTTTGGTTCATCATGAAGTCTCTCACAGAAGGAGTGATATTAACAGTCTGCAAAGAAACAATGCAAGAAGTGGCCATAGGACTTTAAGAATGAGTTTTGTTTTAGATCTTGATTTCAACATCATTGCAACATTTATTAATTCGATATTGTCACCACAAGCTAATCATGTCAGTTACCCCTTGAGATGTGAGGGCTGTGAGAAACACATCCACATTTGTGAAAGCATCGCCTGTCTCGAGTCGGTTGAAGACTCGGATCATCTGAATTGTGCTATTCAGTGCTCCAGAGCTGAGAGTGAGTTCAGCTACTTGGGTGGGGCTCAGAAGGTCCAGTGATCCAAGCTGCAAAAGCATACAGCAACAAGTCACTGTTAGATCTGCTACATCATGGGCTGTCCACCCCCGTATGGGTCAAACGAACATAAATGACAAGCGCGACGCGAATGCTTGAGGGAGAAAGCAGTGTTGAGTATCAAACAGTCTGCACATGTTTTTATTTGACAGATTTGATATTCAGGTTCTAGAGAATTCCATACATGGACAAACAAAGACTTAGACCAAGATTGTTATTTCTCACACTGAAAAAAATGTCTGTAAAGTTTGAACCTTTTCCACATTGGCCTTAACAGGTTTGAGAGACAATGTGTGCGAGTGTGAGAGAATAGGAGAGTGTGATTATGAGATTGAGCATGAGAGAGATTAAGGCAGTGTTAAAAAGTGAGTGTGATTGTCAGTTTATTTGTGTTGCTGTGAGAGAGACAGACTGACAGAGAATCAATGTATCTCAGGGAGAATGGTTGTGTGTGAGTGACTGAGCATGGTATGTATATAAAAAATCAATAAAACAGTTTTTTACAAAAGATAAGTGTCAACATTTGTTCCTATAAGACAAATGTTGCATGTCATGTGCTGAGTAGTGTTCAAAAGATAAGTAAGGAGAATGGTGCATAACAGGTTTCAGTTCTCTTCAACATAATCCCTATTTACAACAAAATAATAAATCATTCAATTTTCTCTGATGTCGGTATTAAAAATACTACATGCTCTGTAGAATGGAGAGTGACATACCCCACTGATGTTGAACTGTGTCAGATCAAGGTACGACATATAGCCGGATAGCTTGCCAAAGTTCTTTGAGACCCAATTTGCGGCTGTCTGGTTATTCAACCGGCAGGCTGCAGGAAATCGTGAGGACAAGTGAGCACAGCATTAGAAGAGGAAAAAGATGAGAATCTTGTGGTGTTTGTTTAAATCTCAAATATAGTGTTGATTTGTAGACAGGTAACTTACCTGGTTGATTGACTTGCTGTAAAGACTGCTTTAGGTAGGCTACCAGAACTGCTGCAAGTCCTTGTTTGTTGTTTTCTGGTATGTTGCCAGAAACATCGCTCAATCCTTGAACACTGAGAGGAAGAAGGAGATCTGGCTTTAAAAAAACAACAACAAAAAAATACAGAGGCAGAAAAGTACAAAGGAAGAAGGACTTGGTCCTGGATCTCTTCACTATATCTAGGAAGGGATGGAGGAGAGGGATGAATCTGATGCTGGCCAGCCAAAAATTCACAGGAAAATGTGTAAATGTTAGAAACAATTGTCATCAACTTAAAAGCCATGGTTTGAAGATAGTACCGCAACAGGAAAGTACTGAGTGAGATGGAATAAAATCAAGAGTGGATAGGGGCACCTTTATTCTAAGTTATGTCAACTGTAGTATTTAGTTTTGACACCAACAGCACACTAGTTCTAAAAATGAATGAAGCTGTGTAGCTAGTTGTTTAATGTAATGGTGTTTTGTGAGTAAACTGGGAACAAATGTCATCCACTGTACACATTTAAATTCACTTACATTACTTCATAGTTGGTGCATGAGATATTTGAGATTGTAATAGTGAGCATCTCTGAAGTGATACTGGGGAGGAGAGGGATCAGATTTCCAGTAAACCACGAACTCCAGGTTGAGGTCTCAAACTCTGGAAACTGGACACTGATGATTTTGAAGGTTTGGTTCATCATGAAGTCTCTCACAGAAGGAGTGATATTAACAGTCTGCAAAGAAACAATGCAAGAAGTGGCCATAGGACTTTAAGAATGAGGTTTGTTTTAGATCTTGATTTCAACATCATTGCAACCTTTATTAATTCGATAGTGTCACCACAAGCTAATCATGTCAGTTACCCCTTGAGATGTGAGGGCTGTGAGAAACACATCCACATTTGTGAAAGCATCGCCTGTCTCGAGTCGGTTGAAGACTCGGATCATCTGACTTGTGCTGTTCAGTGCTCCAAAGCTGAGAGTGAGCTCAGCTACTTGGGTGGGGCTCAGAAGGTCCAGTGATCCAAACTGCAAAAACATACAGCAGCAAGTCACTGATAGGTCTTCTAGATCATGGACAATGCCAAAGATGGACAAACAAAGACTTAAACCAAGATTGATATTTCTCACAGTGGAAACATTTGTGAATAAAGTTTGAACATTGGCCACATTGGCCTTAAGAGGTTTGAGAGACAGTGTGTGATAGTATGAGATAATAAGACAGAGTCATTATGAGATTGAGCATGAAAGAGATTAAGGTCGTGTCAAACAGTGAGTGTGATTGTCAGTTTATTTCAGTTGCTGTGAGAGAGACAGACTGACAGAGAATCAATGTCTTACAGAGAGAATGTGTGAAGGCGAGTGACTGAGAAAGGTATGTATATCAAATATCAATGAAACAGTTTTTTTTCAGAAGAGAAGTCCCAATATTTAATCCTAAAAGAGAAATGTTGCATGTCTTGTGCTGAGTAGTATTTAAAAGATAAGTAAAGAGAATGGTGCATAACAGGTCTCAGTTCTCCTCAACATAATCCCCGTTTACAACATTATAATAAATCAATAAACCTACTATGAGGTCAGTGTTAAAAATGCAACATGCTCTGAAGAATGGAGAGTGACTTACCACATTGATGTCGAACCTGCAGGCTGCATGAAATCATGAGGACAAGTGAGCACAGCATTAGAAAAGGAAAAAGATGAGAATCTTGTGGTGTTTGTTTAAATCTCAAACGTAGTGCTGATTTGTAGACAGGAAACTTACCTGTTTGATTGACTTGCTGTAAAGACTCCTTTAGGTAGGCAAGGAGAACAGCTGCCAGTGCTTGTTTGTTCATCTCTGGGATGTTGGCAGAAACATCGATCAATCCTTGAACACTGAGAGGAAGAAGGAGATCTGGCTTTAAAAAACAAAAAACAATTACAGAGGCACAAAGAGTACAAAGGAACAAGAACTTGGTCCTGGATCCCTTCACTACAGCTAGAAAGGGATGGAGGAGAGCGTTGAATCTGATGCTGGCCAACAAAAATTCACAGCAAAAAGTCTAAATGTTAGAAACAATTGTCACCAACTTAAAACCATGGTTTGAAGATCGTTCTGCAACAGGAAAGTACTGAGTGAGATGAAATATAATCAAGAGTGGACAGGGGCACCTTTATTCTAAGTTATGTCAACTGCAGTATTTAGTTTTGACAAACAACTGCACACTAGTTCTCAACATGGATGAAGCTGTGTAAATGTAGATTTTTAATGTAAAGGTGTTTTGTAAGTAAACTGAGAACAAACGCCATCCACTGTACACATTTAAATTCACTTACATTACTTCATAGTTGGTGCATGAGATATTTGAGATTGTAATAGTGAGCATCTCTGAAGTGATACTGGGGAGGAGAGGGATCAGATTTCCAGTAAACCACGAAATCCAGGTGGAGGTCTCAAACTCTGGAAAATGGACGCTGATGATCTTGAAGGTTTGGTTCATCATGAAGTCTCTCACAGAAGGAGTGATATTAACAGTCTGCAAAGAAACAATGCAAGAAGTGGCCATAGGACTTTAAGAATGAGTTTTGTTTTAGATCTTGATTTCAACATCATTGCAACATTTATTAATTCGATATTGTCACCACAAGCTAATCATGTCAGTTACCCCTTGAGATGTGAGGGCTGTGAGAAACACATCCACATTTGTGAAAGCATCGCCTGTCTCGAGTCGGTTGAAGACTCGGATCATCTGAATTGTGCTATTCAGTGCTCCAGAGCTGAGAGTGAGTTCAGCTACTTGGGTGGGGCTCAGAAGGTCCAGTGATCCAAGCTGCAAAAGCATACAGCAACAAGTCACTGTTAGATCTGCTACATCATGGGCTGTCCACCCCCGTATGGGTCAAACGAACATAAATGACAAGCGCGACGCGAATGCTTGAGGGAGAAAGCAGTGTTGAGTATCAAACAGTCTGCACATGTTTTTATTTGACAGATTTGATATTCAGGTTCTAGAGAATTCCATACATGGACAAACAAAGACTTAGACCAAGATTGTTATTTCTCACACTGAAAAAAATGTCTGTAAAGTTTGAACCTTTTCCACATTGGCCTTAACAGGTTTGAGAGACAATGTGTGCGAGTGTGAGAGAATAGGAGAGTGTGATTATGAGATTGAGCATGAGAGAGATTAAGGCAGTGTTAAAAAGTGAGTGTGATTGTCAGTTTATTTGTGTTGCTGTGAGAGAGACAGACTGACAGAGAATCAATGTATCTCAGGGAGAATGGTTGTGTGTGAGTGACTGAGCATGGTATGTATATAAAAAATCAATAAAACAGTTTTTTACAAAAGATAAGTGTCAACATTTGTTCCTATAAGACAAATGTTGCATGTCATGTGCTGAGTAGTGTTCAAAAGATAAGTAAGGAGAATGGTGCATAACAGGTTTCAGTTCTCTTCAACATAATCCCTATTTACAACAAAATAATAAATCATTCAATTTTCTCTGATGTCGGTATTAAAAATACTACATGCTCTGTAGAATGGAGAGTGACATACCCCACTGATGTTGAACTGTGTCAGATCAAGGTACGACATATAGCCGGATAGCTTGCCAAAGTTCTTTGAGACCCAATTTGCGGCTGTCTGGTTATTCAACCGGCAGGCTGCAGGAAATCGTGAGGACAAGTGAGCACAGCATTAGAAGAGGAAAAAGATGAGAATCTTGTGGTGTTTGTTTAAATCTCAAATATAGTGTTGATTTGTAGACAGGTAACTTACCTGGTTGATTGACTTGCTGTAAAGACTGCTTTAGGTAGGCTACCAGAACTGCTGCAAGTCCTTGTTTGTTGTTTTCTGGTATGTTGCCAGAAACATCGCTCAATCCTTGAACACTGAGAGGAAGAAGGAGATCTGGCTTTAAAAAAACAACAACAAAAAAATACAGAGGCAGAAAAGTACAAAGGAAGAAGGACTTGGTCCTGGATCTCTTCACTATATCTAGGAAGGGATGGAGGAGAGGGATGAATCTGATGCTGGCCAGCCAAAAATTCACAGGAAAATGTGTAAATGTTAGAAACAATTGTCATCAACTTAAAAGCCATGGTTTGAAGATAGTACCGCAACAGGAAAGTACTGAGTGAGATGGAATAAAATCAAGAGTGGATAGGGGCACCTTTATTCTAAGTTATGTCAACTGTAGTATTTAGTTTTGACACCAACAGCACACTAGTTCTAAAAATGAATGAAGCTGTGTAGCTAGTTGTTTAATGTAATGGTGTTTTGTGAGTAAACTGGGAACAAATGTCATCCACTGTACACATTTAAATTCACTTACATTACTTCATAGTTGGTGCATGAGATATTTGAGATTGTAATAGTGAGCATCTCTGAAGTGATACTGGGGAGGAGAGGGATCAGATTTCCAGTAAACCACGAACTCCAGGTTGAGGTCTCAAACTCTGGAAACTGGACACTGATGATTTTGAAGGTTTGGTTCATCATGAAGTCTCTCACAGAAGGAGTGATATTAACAGTCTGCAAAGAAACAATGCAAGAAGTGGCCATAGGACTTTAAGAATGAGGTTTGTTTTAGATCTTGATTTCAACATCATTGCAACCTTTATTAATTCGATAGTGTCACCACAAGCTAATCATGTCAGTTACCCCTTGAGATGTGAGGGCTGTGAGAAACACATCCACATTTGTGAAAGCATCGCCTGTCTCGAGTCGGTTGAAGACTCGGATCATCTGACTTGTGCTGTTCAGTGCTCCAAAGCTGAGAGTGAGCTCAGCTACTTGGGTGGGGCTCAGAAGGTCCAGTGATCCAAACTGCAAAAACATACAGCAGCAAGTCACTGATAGGTCTTCTAGATCATGGACAATGCCAAAGATGGACAAACAAAGACTTAAACCAAGATTGATATTTCTCACAGTGGAAACATTTGTGAATAAAGTTTGAACATTGGCCACATTGGCCTTAAGAGGTTTGAGAGACAGTGTGTGATAGTATGAGATAATAAGACAGAGTCATTATGAGATTGAGCATGAAAGAGATTAAGGTCGTGTCAAACAGTGAGTGTGATTGTCAGTTTATTTCAGTTGCTGTGAGAGAGACAGACTGACAGAGAATCAATGTCTTACAGAGAGAATGTGTGAAGGCGAGTGACTGAGAAAGGTATGTATATCAAATATCAATGAAACAGTTTTTTTTCAGAAGAGAAGTCCCAATATTTAATCCTAAAAGAGAAATGTTGCATGTCTTGTGCTGAGTAGTATTTAAAAGATAAGTAAAGAGAATGGTGCATAACAGGTCTCAGTTCTCCTCAACATAATCCCCGTTTACAACATTATAATAAATCAATAAACCTACTATGAGGTCAGTGTTAAAAATGCAACATGCTCTGAAGAATGGAGAGTGACTTACCACATTGATGTCGAACCTGCAGGCTGCATGAAATCATGAGGACAAGTGAGCACAGCATTAGAAAAGGAAAAAGATGAGAATCTTGTGGTGTTTGTTTAAATCTCAAACGTAGTGCTGATTTGTAGACAGGAAACTTACCTGTTTGATTGACTTGCTGTAAAGACTCCTTTAGGTAGGCAAGGAGAACAGCTGCCAGTGCTTGTTTGTTCATCTCTGGGATGTTGGCAGAAACATCGATCAATCCTTGAACACTGAGAGGAAGAAGGAGATCTGGCTTTAAAAAACAAAAAACAATTACAGAGGCACAAAGAGTACAAAGGAACAAGAACTTGGTCCTGGATCCCTTCACTACAGCTAGAAAGGGATGGAGGAGAGCGTTGAATCTGATGCTGGCCAACAAAAATTCACAGCAAAAAGTCTAAATGTTAGAAACAATTGTCACCAACTTAAAACCATGGTTTGAAGATCGTTCTGCAACAGGAAAGTACTGAGTGAGATGAAATATAATCAAGAGTGGACAGGGGCACCTTTATTCTAAGTTATGTCAACTGCAGTATTTAGTTTTGACAAACAACTGCACACTAGTTCTCAACATGGATGAAGCTGTGTAAATGTAGATTTTTAATGTAAAGGTGTTTTGTAAGTAAACTGAGAACAAACGCCATCCACTGTACACATTTAAATTCACTTACATTACTTCATAGTTGGTGCATGAGATATTTGAGATTGTAATAGTGAGCATCTCTGAAGTGATACTGGGGAGGAGAGGGATCAGATTTCCAGTAAACCACGAAATCCAGGTGGAGGTCTCAAACTCTGGAAAATGGACGCTGATGATCTTGAAGGTTTGGTTCATCATGAAGTCTCTCACAGAAGGAGTGATATTAACAGTCTGCAAAGAAACAATGCAAGAAGTGGCCATAGGACTTTAAGAACGAGTTTTCTTTTAGATCTTAATTTCAACATCATTGCAACCTTTATTAATTCGATATTGTCACCACAAGCTAATCATGTCAGTTACCCCTTGAGATGTGAGGGCTGTGAGAAACACATCCACATTTGTGAAAGCATCGCCTGTCTCGAGTCGGTTGAAGACTCGGATCATCTGAATTGTGCTATTCAGTGCTCCAGAGCTGAGAGTGAGTTCAGCTACTTGGGTGGGGCTCAGAAGGTCCAGTGATCCAAGCTGCAAAAGCATACAGCAACAAGTCACTGTTAGATCTGCTACATCATGGGCTGTCTACCCCCGTATGGATCAAACGAACATAAATGACAAGCGCGACGCGAATGCTTGAGGGAGAAAGCAGTGTTGAGTATCAAACAGTCTGCACATGTTTTTATTTGACAGATTTGATTTTCAGGTTCTAGAGAATTCCATACCTGGACAAACAAAGACTTAGACCAAGATTGTTATTTCTCACACTGAAAAAAAATGTCTGTAAAGTTTGAACCTTTTCCACATTGGCCTTAACAGGTTTGAGAGACAATGTGTGAGAGTGTGAGAGAATAGGAGAGTTTAATTATGAGATTGAGCATGAGAGAGATTAAGGCAGTGTTAAAAAGTGAGTGTGATTGTCAGTTTATTTGTGTTGCTGTGAGAGAGACAGACTCACAGAGAATCAATGAATCTCAGGGAGAATGGTTGTGTGTGAGTGACTGAGCATGGTATGTATATAAAAAATCAATAAAAGAGTTTTTTACAAATGAGAAGTGTCAACAATTGTTCCTATAAGACAAATGTTGCATGTCATGTGCTGTGTAGTGTTCAAAAGATAAGTAAGGAGAATCGTGCATAACAGGTTTCAGTTCTCTTCAACATAATCCCTATTTACAACAAAATAATAAATCATTCAATTTTCTCTGATGTCGGTAGTATTCAAAATACTACATGCTCTGTAGAATGGAGAGTGACATACCCCACTGATGTTGAACTGTGTCAGATCAAGGTACGACACATAGCCTGATAGCTTGCCAAAGTTCTGGCAGACCCAATTTGCGTCTGTCTGGTTATTCAACCGGCAGGCTGCATGAAATCGTGAGGACAAGTGAGCACAGCATTAGAACAGGAAAAAGATGAGAATCTTGTGGTGTTTGTTTAAATCTCAAATGTAGTGTTGATTTGTAGACAGGTAACTTACCTGGTTGATTGACTCGCTGTAAAGACTGCTTTAGGTAGGCTACCAGAACAGCTGCAAGTCCTTGTTTGTTGTTTTCTGGTATGTTGCCAGAAACATCGCTGAATCCTTGAACACTGAGAGGAAGAAGGAGATATGGCTTTAAAAAAACAAAAAAAAAAAATACAGAGGCAGAAAAGTACAAAGGAAGAAGGACTTGGTCCTGGATCTCTTCACTATATCTAGGAAGGGATGGAGGAGAGGGATGAATCTGATGCTGGCCAGCCAAAAATTCTCAAGAAAATGTGTAAATGTTAGAAACAATTGTCATCAACTTAAAAGCCATGGTTTGAAGATAGTACCGCAACAGGAAAGTACTGAGTGAGATGGAATAAAATCAAGAGTGGATAGGGGCACGTTTATTCTAAGTTATGTCAACTGTAGTATTTAGTTTTGACACCAACAGCACACTAGTTCTAAAAATGAATGAAGCTGTGTAGCTAGTTGTTTAATGTAATGGTGTTTTGTGAGTAAACTGGGAACAAATGTCATCCACTGTACACATTTAAATTCACTTACATTACTTCATAGTTGGTGCATGAGATATTTGAGATTGTAATAGTGAGCATCTCTGAAGTGATACTGGGGAGGAGAGGGATCAGATTTCCAGTAAACCACAAATTCCAGGTGGAGGTCTCAAACTCTGGAAACTGGACACTGATGATTTTGAAGGTTTGGTTCATCATGAAGTCTCTCACAGAAGGAGTGATATTAACAGTCTGCAAAGAAACAATGCAAGAAATGGCCACAGGACTTTAAGAATGAGGTTTGTTTTAGATCTTAATTTCAACATCATTGCAACCTTTATTAATTCGATAGTGTCACCATAAGCTAATCATGTCAGTTACCCCTTGAGATGTGAGGGCTTTGAGAAACACATCCACATTTGTGAAAGCATCGCCTGTTTCGAGTTGGTTGAAGACTTGGATCATCTGACTTGTGCTGTCCAGTGCTCCAGAGCTGAGAGTGAGTTCAGCTACTTGGGTGGGGCTCAGAAGGTCCAGTGATCCAAACTGCAAAAAAAAAAAAAAAAAAAAAATACAGTTATGTCTTATTGTGTACAGCCAATGATGAACACACCACAACCTTACAGTATCCATTTTATGTTACTTACACTGGAAAAATTTCCGTTTAGATTCTGAAGTTCTGTTAAGGTTGCGTATGCACTGAAGTTGCCAAAGTTCTTTTCAAGCCAGTTGTTTATGCTTGTCATATTGGTCGCACATTTTGGATCTGAAATTGTCACAGCGTTTCTGTCATTTTCCATGTCTAATATCTACTAATGACATTCAGCTGATATTGTTTAAAGACAAGACTTATCAAATGTCACCTTATGTAACATGGTTTAATTACCTGACAGGTCATTTCTTGACAGGAAGGGATAGATAAAATTATTAACAATGGCCTCTTTTTGAACCTCTTCCATGAGTGATGTCTGCCTGCTCAGAGCATCCACCCTAAATGAAAAGACATATGATCATATGTTGTTTACATTTGTCTTCACATTCTATAAATAACACCTGTGTTGTTCTGAAATTCAATCTCCATTCTTACACAATTTCGTAGGTCTGACAGCTGAAGTTCTTGGAACTTAGACTGAAGAGAAAGTCAGTGGACACTAAAGACAGAAATGGTCTAAGTCTTATCTGGAACGATGTAGTGATGAAAGCAGCATCCGTCAGCTGTGTCGCACTAAAGTTGTTAACTTTCACTTCCCCAAGAGCATCAAGTACATCAGGGTCAGGTCGCGTGAGGGTGACCTTCTACAGAAGAAATTAAATGTCACCTTTCAGTGAACCCAAGGTCACTTTACAATTGACACTACCAGTCACACAATTGCACACAACCAACATACTTTCAACCAGAGACCACAGTCACAGATGTACAGTTCAATGTACAGATCTTGAGTAATGTGATTTCTAACATCACTACTAATAAGCTTTCTGTACCATGCCGGAGAAAATATCCAGAGCACCATCCAGGGATACAGCAAATGTCTGGAAGAAAAGCTTCCAAATATCTTTGGAGTAGATCACACTGCCTGACAGCTTGCATGCCAGCAAAGCAGCCAGCTCGTTGGAGGACAAAGTCACGGCCTTGAATGAGGAACAAGCAGGTAAAGAGAAACTGATCATTAGTTGTATGGAAAAATTCCCTATTTTCCTCAACCCTGTCCCTCTGGTCCCACCATCTGCCTCGCCTGTGTCTGATTGTCCTTCCTGGGGCACATTTCTCAGAATGAGTGACAATGACTGCTAACACACATGCTTTATTCAGAGATACATGAGTATATATAGATGCTTTATTCAGAGGTACATGAGTATATTTTACATTTCTGGCATTTAGCTGATGCTTTTATCCAATGATTGAGTACAACTTAAGCAATTGAGGGTTAAGGGCCTTGCTCAGGGGCCCAACAGTGGCAATTTGGCAGTGGTGGGGCTTGAACCAGCAACCAGCAAAGTCAAGTACCTTAACCATATATGGATGCTTTATTTAGAGATATATGAGTGTATATATATATATATCAACTGTATATGGCAGCATAACATGAGAGAATAAAATTGTATCACTACTGATTAAAGGATAGACTGTTTACAGAAAAGGGATTCACAATGTGGGAAATTCAAAAATCCGTTATTGATCATTAATTAGTTAATTGTTTAGTACCACAACATGACATGTTTGGACATGTATTTTAAATCTGATTGATAGTGTACTTACAGATGAACATGCATAGTCACAGATGCTGAAGTTGCATAGTAGTACAGAAATATTTCCAGATGGGAACAGAGTGTCTAGCACATAGCTGCAAAAGTGTAATTAACAAATAAATTACATAGTAATTAATTAACAAATGATTAATGAGAATAATATTAACCTTATACCATTAAAGGTAACAATGTTATAATATTAACAGACTCTGGTCTGTGATGTCCTTGTCCTACTCTACTAACATAGTATCATATAGGCAGTATAATATGCATGTTCAAAACTCTTCTTGATCTGTATTTCTTACATAAAGTCTCACCAAATCAACCTTTTTGCCATTAAAATCCACCCACTTTTATTTTGAGCCAATTTGCATTTTTCCCAAAAGCTGCACATTTAAAAAAAAAAAAGTACTTTGGGTGAATGGCTGAATTTCACAAATATTCTTGGAGGTTGTGGCTACATCACAAAATGAGTTCTAAATCTACAGCACTGTAATAAGCTGGTCAGCTGTTATAAGCTGGAGAGCTGGGTACATGGTGGGCCTCTTTATCATCGTTCCAAGAGTTTTGCACTTTGGTCAAAATAGGACAATACTACAAGAAAAAAAAAACGGTTTCAAAAAAGTTTAAACCCATCCAAAGTAGACTCTGAGTCAGCACCTGGTGTTTGATGATTGCATCAGTAGGGGGCGATATAAGATGAAGATGACTGTTCAAACACTGCAGAGACTCATGAACTCCTAGGATGATGTGTATCACATGTATCACGTGTATTGTGTGTATCATGTGTATCTGTGTAACTGTTATATAAAGATAATATTTCAGCAAACTGTTATGTAAAGGTTATATTTCAAAGTACACTTTAAAAAAAAGTGGTGGGACAAAATCAGCCATTTCATAAACAAATGGGCATTATGTCCCCAGCGTCAGCAACATAATTTATGCCTATGATTGACAGCATATGTAAAAATGTTATTATTCTGCTGTTATTTTGTATAGTTGTGCATAAATACATAACTGCAACCATTCTGAGTTACAATGCAATAAAAAAATCTGACTTTGTGCTCTCTTACCACAGTTTTGCAGCATCCCGTACCATTATATAGGAATATCAATGCCATTCTATAACCACTCACACAAAACACAGGTAAAGACTGGAGATTACGCACCTGCTGTTCACACTGCATGCCTGTGTATCTGGGATGAGGGAAATAAATATAAAAGCTGAAGACAAATGTCCAGAAATGGGCAATACATTTATTATATCTATCTAAAATTTACAGAGGTGTTTTCAATTTTAGTGCATTTCAGATTTCACCAATGACATAAAGCATATTTAAACTTTCAATAGCATATATGAAATTAAACATGAGATACTTTTACTATAATCTGAGACTAATAAAAATCTATTTAAATGTATGGTCTTGTCAAAACAACTGTATTATGTAGCTTTTCCTTCTTTTTTCTATGTGTGCGAAATAATGAACATATTACAATACAGCAGGAATAACCACAATTTTAGCATGTTAATCATCAAATTTGACCTTTTACCAACACTAATTTCTCACATAAATGTCAAAATCACACATGCAAGAATTATGGTGTCATTATTCGAAGTATCTTAAGATGAGACATTTTTGCATTTAGCACTGAATGTTTGTGAATTCTTACCATTGGCTTGAATTGAATTGCACTGAAAGAAAATCAACAGCAAAACATACTTTTAAAGTTTGATTTTGCTCTTAATTCTTTTCTATGTTTCTGTTACATTCTGTGTAAATCGTACCATGTTTATTCGAACTGTTAGTGATAATTTTTCATGCTAACACATTTATACATTCATACATTCCAGGTGTACAAAGCAAACACTCAAACTCCTAATCTTTACAAAAACAAAGAAAACAAAAAACAAGCAAGCAAATTAATCTTAACACTATGAAGACAACAAAGTGACGGGTTTTGCCACAGGACCTTTGGCCTAATGGGTGAGACTGTCTTACCAGTGTGCTATTTAGTGCAGTGCAGCATCCTGGGACACGAAGAATACGCATGTTATTATTAACATTCGTACAGTCTGACTCTGTATCCAACATGAATAACTGCAAGACGTATCCCTGAATGATTTTAGTTAGTTGATTTGTACTGCTTTGTAATGCTTATTGCAAATCCAATTTTAATCCCCATATTCCAGTGTTTTATGCTGAGGGGTTTCTGGTTCTGTCCTACCTGTCCAAAGAGCAGAAAGGATGAGCACGCTGAAGGTGATTTTTCTTCTCATTGTCGTTTCACCACCTGCTCATTGTTCACTAACCCTGAAGGAAACAGAAGAAACTGCCTTAATAACATGAAGCAATGTTGCAGCTGTGGTTGGCGTAGCGTAGCAGGTAACAATGCTGCTGCTCTTGTGGAGGACTGGCATTCAAACCCTGCCTGGCCAGGTGCTGTATTCTATACCAATAAAGAATCCTTGTGCAAATATCTTAATGCAATGTTCATCTGCCATTCAACATGCTTGAAATTGTAAGTCACCCTGGAACTGACAGTCTGCCAAATGTGCAAAATGCAAATATATTTGAAATGACTCTAGTGATCAAGAAAAACAAGAGGTTCATGAGTGTTCTTAGTGCATATCAGATTTCACCAGTGATATAAAGCATGTTTCAACTCACTCACATGAGTTTTTTCATCTTACACACACTGATGTCAAACCATAGAATATAGGTCAAAATTTGTAACACAACCTGTCTAAGTACTTATGTGTGTACATTTGCTGCTCATATATATGTCCAGTGTATGTTCTTTTTTCTTGTTCACTGATGTGTTACAACTTGATGTGTTTGTTGTGCTTATGTTTAGAACTTTGTTAACAGGCCTAATACCAATCCTGTACTCTGTCCTATAGCCAAGACGAGATTAAAATAATCGAATATTTTGTGAGTAAAACATACATGCATAAACGGGAAATATTTAATCCTAATCCTAACATACTAAATGGGAAAGATCTAACCCTAACCCTGGCCCTTAACCCTAAACCTAGGATAACAAAATGGTAAAGACTTACATCAACTCATAATTTTGACCTTGTGTACACAAGGCAGAACCACTAAGCTGCACCCAGAGAGCTACACCAGCATAGGTCTGTGTGAACTATGTCATCAGAGGTCTGTTTGAGCAATGTCACCAGAGGCCTATGTGAACTACTTCACCAGAGGTCTGTTTGAGCTACATCACCAGAGGTCTGTGTGAACTACTTCACCAGAGGTCTGTTTGAGCTATGTCACCAGAGGCCTGTGTGAACTACATCCCCAGAGGTCTGTTTCAGCTACATCACCAGAGGTCTGTGTGAACTACGTCACCAGAGGTCTGTTTGAGCTTTGTCACCAGAGGTCTGTTTGAACTACATCGCCAGAGGTCTGTGTGAACTACATCACCAAAGGTCTGTGTGAGCTATGTCACCAGAGGTCTGTGTGAGCATCAGTCTTAACACAACAATGAGTTTCATTTTTAAGGCTTAAATTTCAAGCATATTTTTATACTCTAATTTCTAATATCATATAAGTAAAACATATGGCACAATATTCAACCTTCCTAATAACTATGTAGAAATCAGTTAAAGTTAGTAAAGTTAGTATAACCATGTCACTAGCCAACATGTAACTTTCAAAGTGCATAAGTTGCTTCTTTAACCTGTCATATCTTTATGCTATACACAACACACACACACACACACACACACACACACCAAGATCTTTGAGTTCAATTATGTCCTAGGCGTGGCATACAGAATGTCATATTTCTCATATTTTAATGTATTTAACATCACTAATACCCAAGTGTTATGCTGTAACTTTATTCCCTATAATTATGTGAACTTGACTAAGTTCAACAACATTCTCCCATTTTATTCAGTTTAACACTACAATTGTAATTATGTGATGTTATAAAGCAGAGACTCAAAATAAAATTCTATTACTGATGATAATAATAATAATAATAATAATAATAATAATAATAATAATAATAATAATAATAATAATAATAATAATAATAATTTGTTGAATATGGCTATTTGCTTTATCTGTAAACTATTTTTCTGTATTTTGGAAGTTATTGAAGCAATTGATCATTTCAGTCTTTGGTAGCTGCTTTGCACACATAGTGTGCAAAAGTAGAGAACACATGTCTAGATTATTTAAACAAATGGTTATAATGCTGATCATTTATTTATTCTAAATATTTTAAAATATTTTTCAGTAAACAACAAAATGCTACCTATCCCCCAATGTCACACACACACACACACACACACACACACACACACACACACACACATATATATATATATATTCTCACGGTGTGAGCAGGAGCAGGAGGGAAATGGGAAACGGCCACTCCTGCTCCAGACCACATCACACACCTGCCGTGTTCACAGTCACCTGCTTTTTAATTCAACTCACCTGAACCTTGTTTCTGTTTTCAGTATTTAAGCCCACAGGTACCTGAAGGCACCTTAGAGTTGTTCTGAATGACTGCTAATAAAGAACTCTTATTTTCAACCTCACCTCTCACTCCCTCTGTGCCACCACTGTAACATATATATAGAGAGTACCATTAACCATGTGTATTAGTGATTGGTATTTTAATGAAACCCCAGACAACACTTTAACTATTGCCTGTTGGTATTCCTTCAAACAACATTAATTTCTTAAAATTAAAACAAGTAAAACAAAAACAAATGATGCATTACCTTGTGTTTACAAGTGTATAGTGGCAGAGATTTGTAATGCAGATACCCCAGAAATAATGATGAAAGAGGATGTCCACTCTGATGTTTGTATCCTTGCAAGGGAGAGAAGTGCTTATCTGTTCAATGGTACAGTGCAGGTATGAGAATGGCAGCATGCAGGGAGAAGAGTGACTGCTTGAGTCTGTACAGGGTGGGGCTGGTCACATATGGTATCAGTCTGCTTAATCCCCAAGGCCTTTTCTTCACTACACACCCAACAGCACCGACCAGTACTGCTTCAATTTAAAAACATTTATTTTTGTAGCACACAAAACACTTTTACTCTATCATTTACCATTTATAAATTGCTGTTTGAAGAATGAATGGAAAGTCTGAAATATAAATAAACAGAAACACAAACAGATGGTGTCTTGAACTGTCTCTTCGTTGTGTTCCCCTGGATCAAACTCTTTCTGGGTTTCTGGGTAAGAACTCTAGTGCTCCGTCATTCAGCCGTCTGCTGTTTCCTTCCTCCCAACCGCTCTGCTTGCCCACTTTTCAGATAGACACATGACAGTTTGTTCAAAACTTTAAACTTCATCATCTTCCAACCATCTGTTCATAGTTTTCAGAGTAAACCAGTCCCGCATCTGTAATTGAGCCAACATCCATCTCATCAGGACAGACACCCTCAGTTACAAGTTCTGTGTATGTTACCAGTAAAGAGATGTAACCTATTCATTACCAAAGTCTATTTATAGTTGAATTTATTAAACCTTTCAATAGTCTTCTTGCCATCTCAGAGACATTTGAACTATTTGCTGTAGGACAGTGGTGTTGCAGCCCAGACAGGTTCAATCTGCTTCCCCTCCCTTAGTGACTCACCCAGCAGCTGAACTATGTCCCCCACATTCACCCACCCACCCCTCCTGGGGGCTGCTGCAGTTTCTGTGTTCAGATTCACATCAAGCCCAATACCGCTCCATCACAGGAAAACCTTATGACACCCAGCAAAATCTCTCTCCCCCCCTCCACAAATATCTTCAACAGGAGATAAGAAGGTAAAAGAAAGAAAAAA
This sequence comes from Electrophorus electricus, assembly GCF_041902795.1. Taxonomy (NCBI): domain Eukaryota; kingdom Metazoa; phylum Chordata; class Actinopteri; order Gymnotiformes; family Gymnotidae; genus Electrophorus; species Electrophorus electricus. The sequence continues at coordinate 458,554 of NC_137514.1, read as the reverse complement.
AAACACTGCAGCACATTGCTTACAACAATAATTGTCTAAAAATATAAAATATAAGATCCATGTTGACTGCAGCTGAACTCAAGGTCCAAGGTGACAGCAAAATGGACGCACAGGGAAAGGGCTTTACTCATGCGCCCTGGTAGAGGGCCTGACCCAGAGCAGAGAGCACCAGTGAGTGTAGTGATCACTGTGGTAGAGGGCCTGACCCAGAGCAGAGAGCACCAGTGAGTGTAGTGATCACTGTGGTAGAGGGCCTGACCCAGAGCAGAGAGCACCAGTGAGTGTAGTGATCACTGTGGTAGAGGGCCTGACCCAGAGCAGAGAGCACCAGTGAGTGTAATGATCACTGTGGTAGAGGGCCTGACCCAGAGCAGAGAGCACCAGTGAGTGTAATGATCACTGTGGTAGAGGGCCTGACCCAGAGCAGAGAGCACCAGTGAGTGTAGTGATCACTGTGGTAGAGGGCCTGACCCAGAGCAGAGAGCACCAGTGAGTGTAGTGATCACTATGTTGACTGACTCTCCAGCTACTTCATACAGTAGCCATACCCGACCAGGAAATATCTTACTCAGTTTACAATGGTGGCCTTGAAAACATCAATTATAATAGTGTAAAGACTTAGGAATCCTTTAATGGCCACAATGACTTTATAAATCTTGAATAGTGTAGTAAAATAATATAAGGTAAAGTTTTAGTAATGCAAGAAGCTGCACAAATGATGACAGGAGATATGTTGACATTCCTCTGTATTTAGACTGAGGGCTTTTAATAGGAGTCTTAAAATGAAAGGAATGCTGTCTTTCAGGTGTTGTAAATCAGCCCTTTCTTGAATGTTTTGGGTGGAGTGTACCTGACAGTTGCACACCTTGCACTGGTTTGTCTTATGATGGCAGTTCTTAAAGGAAGGGATTGGAAGCTACTGTGCTGTCTGTCTCTGCACAACTATGCATGTATGCATTTCATCCATCCATCCATCCATCCATCCATCCATCCATCCAGCTATTTGTTTGTTTGTTTGTTTGTTTGTTGTGGTTTCAGCATGGCATAAAAAACAGATTGGAATGTTACAAGAAAATGACCGATATTTGCAAGGGACTTTCTATTTTTTACATTCTAAAATCAGACTCGTTAACATCTTCTAAAAATGCCAGAAAAGAAAAAGATTCCTTAGCAGAAAGAACCAATGCAAACTCAAATATGGCATGATGGACAAAACATTGTCCATGATGTCATTCATATGTGGTGAAAACTCTTGCTCACAGAGCAACTGAGGGGAGCCCCTAAACTCTTTTATAGTTCCTCTCCAACTTTGTGGGCAGCTTTCCCTGCCCCCCTAGCTATTCTTCCAAGTGCTCCCTTCTTGGAAGGCAGCCAAATCACACTTGCTGTCACATTTTTACTGCTGTAAGGACACACATGATTACTAACATAGTTATTCAGATCTTGTGTTCTGTCCCGCTCAGTGTGACAGACTAAAATTCCTTGATTATTAAACAGACATGATTTATTGGGTCAGACAAATACATTCATTGCTATAAGATTTATAAATAACATAAAGTAAGCAATATATGTAAAATTCCTTCACATCTCCTTTTTTTCCAACACATAAGGATTCCTATCGTAATACTTACACAGTTAAATATTTAAGTGAATATTGATATATACATGACTAAATATTGAGTATTAATATGACTGGAATAAGAGGCCAACAATAACAATGTATTTCTACTTCAAATTACTGTTTCACAAATACTCCATAGAAAGTTTAGCCGAGGGAGTATTTATGGCCATCCTAAATTTGAAGCAAGGTAGTAGATTAGAAAAAAACTTTTCAGTAAATCTTCTTGCACTCTGGTATGCATAGTCTCGCACTTATTATCATCGGAGTCGTGAAATGGTGGAACTCAAAAAACTACCAGATCAAGTTCAAATGGATCATTATAAGGGTCTTAATCATTAGCTCCATGTATAAGTGGTTGTCTCTGCAAATGCAAAAACGTTTGATGTGATAGCCTCCTAACAGTTGCTAGTGTGATCTCATGAAACAATTTTGTGGGAACAGTTGCTGGAAACCACCTGGAATCTGGAGCTGTCGGTTCTAGGAGTATGTCAGGTTCTTTTCCCAGGTGTTGTCAGGCCACAAGATCTCAGCCATCGACGTGTCAGTTTCGCTGGTCGCCCTGAGGGCTCCTTGATTCCAGTCCTGTCATCACCTTCAGGCTCTGGAGCATTGTCTGCTGTGGCACGTGTGTATCCATGGTATACACTAAATACATTATTTTTCTCAGCAGCACTTTAGCAACTGTTGTTGCATCCTCATTTGCTGTCGGGAAAACTTCTACCTATTTTGAGAACATGTCTACAATTACCAAGCAATATTTTTTAAGGCATGTTTTTTTTTCTCTAGCTACAGTGCTAGTTGCGCATATCAAGTAAAATTTGTCGTCAAATGTATTTATATAGTGCTTTTTACAACAGCCTCTGTCACAAAGCAGCTTTACACATATCCAAGTCCAAGCCCCCAGTGAGCAAGCCAAGGGTGAGAGTGGCAAGGGAAAGCTCCCTAGAGCATGAGGAAGAAACAATAAAGAGTAGAATAAGTAGTGTGAGAGAAAAAATAACAATAATAATAGACATAAAGAAATAAGCAATCAATGTCTAGTCTGGTTTTCTAAAAGTCCTAGTCTGGTTCTGACGGTGGCGTGTGTCTGAAATCCATCTTGCATGAGAACGTCTTAGAAGGGCAACAGAGAAGTAGTTGGCTTGGATGGAGGTGTGGTGGACTACAGTAGGGAGCATCAAGGGCTAATGGGAGGAGCCATGGCATCTGAGATGGGTAGAGGCTCAGTAACAACATGACATCAGGGGTACCTTGGCAGAAAGAGTGAATAGGTTATTAGGCATGTCCAGGCATGAAGGTGTCTAATTTAAGGAACTATAATGTGCAAAGATGGACTTCGGCATATCGTGCATCTTTCACATAATTTTTGGTAATATTGTGTAAACCCTTGTGCATTCCAATGTTTAGAAAAATAGACAACATCCCCACCTTTCACATTCACAAAATGTGAAAAACAGTGTCTGGGTAGACAGGTCTAACCTAAACCCCTTGTTTTAACTGACAGTCTGCACAAGCCCACAATGTCTTCTCATCTCTGAAAGTAATGCTCTGAGGTTCCTGTGAAGTTAAGGGAACTATGACAGGAGTAGGCAGGAGTACGAGGTGTGGATCACATGCTGCCTGTTCTGGTGTTGCATCCGCACGTGCACTGCCTCATGACACAGGGTCATTGCAGGCTGTGTGGGCACTGCAATTGCATACTGCATACTGCAATGGAAGAGGGATGTAAAAGTGCATTGAGCAAGGATGACACCAGGTCATGTAGTGAAATGCACGTTCCTGAGATCCAATCTCTTGGTCCAAGAATCCTGGTCTTTTCACCATCATCAGCCTTCATTGCTTGTGCACTGACATCCAGACGAATTCAAGAAAACGCTCCCTCTCAGAGCCATCAGACTCTCTCTGCATTAGCCATTCTGGCAGTGTGATAGAGACTGAAATTCTCTCTGTGTCATTCAGACAACTCCCAGGAAAAGGACATTCTCTTTCTATCCAGACAGCTTTGATGGGACATACTCTGCCTATGATGCACAAAACCGCTTCTGAAGCAGGTGAGAACCTGGCCAGCAGGAGCTGCTCTTCAGGACTGTTTAGGACTCTTTAGGACATGGATCACATTCAAGGAGGCTGCTACTGACAGTGACACTGTTAACCTGGAGGAGTATACAGCATCAGTAACTGGCTACATCAACAAGTGCATTTATGATGTTACTGTCTCCAAGACCATCATCACACGCCCCCAACCAGAAGTCATGGATGACTGCTGAGGTGCGCACGCTACTGAGCACCCGCGAGTCAGCCTTCAGAACAGAGAAAAGCAAGAGCCAAACTGTCACATGCGAAGTGTGCACACGCACAGAGGATCCATGGACACTTCAAAGACACTAGCGACACACGACGCGTGTGGGAGGGCATTCAGGACATTACAAACTACAGGAAAACATCTTCCTGACAGACATCTTCAATATCTCTCTGAGCTGCACCGTTGTCCTAACATGCTTGAAGATTAGCACCATCGTCCCCGTGCCAAAGAAGTCCATGGTGTCATGTCTCAATGAATACCGTCCCGTCGCACTCACATCCATCATCATGAAGTGCTTCAAGAGACTCGTCATGAGATGCATCAAGACCCAGCTTCCCCCTTCTCTGGACCCCCTGCAGTTTGCGTACCGCTCAAACTGCTCTACGGATAATACCATCTCCGCTACACTCCATCTGGCACTAACACATCTGGATAAAAAGGGCACCTACGTAACAATGATGTACATAGACTTCAGTTCAGCATTCAACACCATTGTTCCTCAGCACCTGATTGGAAAGCTGAGCTTACTTGTCTTGAACACCTCCCTCTGCAAATGGATCCTGGATTTCTTAACTGGTAGACCTCAATCAGTCAGGATTGGGAGCAGTACTTACACCACCACCACACTGAGTACTGGTGCTCCCCAGGGCAGCGTACTCAGCCCTCTGCTGTTCACACTACTGACTCATGACTGTGCAGCAATGTACAGCTCGAACCACATCATCAAATTCACTGATGACACGACCACGGTAGGTCTCATCAGCAAGAATGAAGAATCAGCATACAGAGAGGAGGTCCGAGAACTGGTGAGCTGGTCCAAGGTCAACAACCTGTATCTGAATGTTGACAAAACAAAAGAGATGGTTGTTGACTTCAGGAGAGCATGGAGAGATCACTCCTCACTTACCATCAATGGCTCCTTAGTGGAGATCATCAAGAACATCAAGTTCTTTGGTGTTCACTTAGCAGAGAACCTCACCTGGACCCTGAACAGCAGTTCCATTACCAAGAAAGCCAAGCACTGTATCTCCCATCACCCATCCTCACTACCTTTTACAGAGGTATTATAGAGAGCATCCTGAGCAGCTGCATCAGTACCTGGTTTGGGAACTGCAGTCTTTGACCGCAAGACCCTTCAGAGAATAATGAGAACAGCTGAGAAGATCATTGGGGTCTCTCTTCCCAGGCATCACGGACATCCACACAGCACCCTGCATCCACAAAGCCACCAGCATTGTGGAAGACCCCAGATACCCATCACACAAACTGTTCACCCTTTTGCCATCTGGAGAAAGGTACCACTGCATCCGGTCCCTCACCTCCAGACTGTGCAACAGTTTCTTCCCAGAAGCCATCAGACTCCTGAACTCTGACTAATTCCAATTCCAAACAAATGGACACTTCTTTTCACACACACATACACACATACTTATACACATTCATGCACACACACACACACACACACACACACACACACACACATACATACGCATGTATGCACATGTGTATACACACGTATACACACACACACACACACACACTCACACACGTATTGTGTATACACAATCACACACACATACATACATACATACATCCATATCCATACATACATACATACACCCACATACACACAGTTTTTTGTATTGGACTAGCTGCTGAAGTCAAATTTCACACACATATAATATGCGCTCCTTTTGCACTCTTGCACATTCTTCCTACTGGCTGCTAGAATATTGTACGAAATCAGTACTGTAGTCTGAACTGTTTCTGGCTGCTACCGGTGACTGCTATGTTCAGTATAACACGTCACTGACTCCTATGCACAAACGCACTTTACATATTCCCAGTACTGTGTACTGGTCAAAATAAATGCACTGTCTGCTCATTGTGTATTCTATTTATTTTTATGGTATTATTGCACTGCATTGTATTGTTGCACTCGTGTAGTATGTTGTCTGTTGCACTTGTTTTGTGTTGCACCATGGTCCTGGAGGAACACTGTTTCATTTTTGCTGTGTACTTGTATATAGCTGAAATAAAGCCTTTTGAACTTTGAACATGAACTTTGTAGGTAAGACTGTTCATATTACCCCATACTTATGATGATTACACTTATGAAGTTAGTGTCCTTGCAAAGCTTCAACTATTTCTTGCACCAACAAACCTGATCCAGCTCAACACCCAATTAGCAAGATGGATTAGGAGTGTTAGGGCAGGGAAGGGTTGAAACTGTGTAGGGCACAGACCTTTCAGGAACAGACTGAAGAAACTATACTATAGCATCATACACCATACATCATACATCATACATTAGTTGTTTGCAACTTTAATTCAAATCTTTGTGTTTTGCATTTTTACACATCAGAGTTCATCTGTATCTCTCTTTAAAGTGATATAAGTCAGTGATAAGTGTTATTCTAATCCTCAATTTAAGTTCTGTAATATTTTTTTTACTCATCTCCCTTTTTTTGTAACTACTAGCCAGGGTGATTACAATGAAGCTATATACTGGGTTAAAGAAGAATTTTCAGTCAAGAATATCTGTTCATGTGTCAGCATGTGAATGTCTAAGTATGTTCACATGGCAGAGCAGACCATGCAAAAAATCTGCACATAAACTGCAAGAAATCTGATAAGTTTTGTCATGCAGAGAAGGAGTGGAGCAGATTTTTATCAGTGGTGCTATACTGAAATATTTAGTAGATATGGGCACAGGTTTTTTTTATTGTGGTATAGACGATCACGTGCTTCAGTTTTGGGTGCTCCAACATGAATAATATTTTCTCCCTGTCCACTTTGTTTTTGAATTTTGGCAGTTTGAACAGAAACCACTGGAGGCTGCTGATTATTTGTTTTCCAGGACTGAACCCTCTTCAATAAAACAAGGCAAGGCTAGGTGAGGTAATGTAGTTATTTTAATGCAGTCTGGTTGTTATACTGAACACCTACTAGTTATGTTTCATAATTTTAGATGTATTGTTATGGTGCCATATTTTTTTCCTTCTCAGACCCTGTATCCTTGCTCTGGACTCTCTGGAAACATTTTGTAACATCAGAGGGTAACTGATTAGATCTATTTGCAATGTTTCATATCAATCATTTTTATAATAACTGTAATCTTTGCACAACCTGCTATTTCTGATCCCCAGCAATGTGGATCAACAGAATATGGCATTTATGTCATCTTTTTTGTGAGGAGATTCCTGGAGGAGGTCAGAAACAATAAGGAAGGTGAGAAAGCAATGAAAAGAAAAGACAAAAGAAGGAATAAAATGAAGGGGGAAAGTGAACTTTTTTATACAAACTTTCAGTTGTTTGTTATCTTTGCAAACAATAGTATATTTGTGATTTTACAGCACATTAGTAGCACAGACTTGTAATTGTGTGCTTTTAACTGGTTCTCATTCATTTTTAACAAATTTATCAAAAACAATGCTAACATGTCTGACCTTTACAGCCAATCACACCTGCTGCCATAATGTTCAGCAGAGCAGACATTATAGACCAATTCTAAAGCAGCTTCTGATGGCACATTGTATATAAATGTATGTTTGTATTGAATTTGCTTTACCAATCCAACCTTTTTCTTGCATTCGGCTTGCATATTTTAGAGTGTTTTCTTGTTCTGCCCCCAGAGGGTTTAAGACCCTTCCAACTGCCTGAAAATCCTGTATTATATTGAGGTATGTCTTTGTCTTCCCCAGAGGAACATAATTGAGGAAATCCAGTCTTTGATTTCTTATTCCACAAAGAAACCAATATGTGAGCCAGTAAAAAAAGCTTTAAGACAAATTTTGGATCTAAATTCAATATTAGATCCAAAATACAGCAAAATGTATTCATTAAACAGTCTCCCCCATCCTACTGAATATTTTAGACATGCATATTCTAGACCTTAGACAACCACAGTCCCCATTAAGGGAAAAATATTATCATGGATAAATTTTAAGAAAGAATTAATTTGACATCTGAGTATGACTATAAATGGATTAGCAATATAATCTACTCATACACAATGATAATATTATTTATCATAATAAATTAGCTGCTCTATAAGTAGCAATTTTCCATTCTATAAGTTTGTTGGTATCAGAGTCACCATGGTTATAACATAGACCACAATCTGCCCAGAGATGAGTAATGTTCTACCAGTTGTTTTGGAAGGATATGCATACTTCCATAAACCTGAAAAACTGGCCAATGAATACTTCTGTTGTTTCTTTAAGTTCTTCTTTCTATCAAACACAAATATCACAAATGTTGATATTTGACTTTACATTAATCTTTATTAAATATTTTTTTTAATTTATCCAAACAAACAAAAACAATACATACTGTAGAGCATGATTTCAGTTTTGTGAAAAAAATGTATGATGTTCTGTCTTGTCTTGTTTTATACAAAGAAACATATTTTTTTCCCTTTTATAATTGCACATTTTATTCTGAGTATACTGAAAATTTGGTTTAAAAATTCCATTACTCAGGCAGACAGAAAAAGATAGATAATAGTATGCTTTATACCAGGGGTGGGACTTTAACGCGTTAATTTATATTAATTCATTAATTACAGGGAAAATAACGAATTAAAAAAAAATAACGCATTTTAATCACACTTTTGCACCGTGGAACGTTTCTCAGTGCACGAGTTCCAGGCATACAGATTATATTGACGCACAATGTGATGAGCATGATGGAGATGACGGCAGAGGCTACGCTGGTGGATGGGAAATTTAAATACAAGAAACCTCCAGATGGAAGTACAAATAAAAATGTTGTTATTTGCACTATATGCAGGAAGGAGTTTGCTTATCACAGGAGCACTTCCACCCTTCGTTAGCACCTTAACGCAAAACATGTTGGGGCTAGCGCGCAGGTCAGTAATGTTAACTTAGCTGCTAAATGTGATAGTATTCCTAGTACGAGCAAACAGTGTCGCCAGTCAACACTCGACGACATGTCGGGGTCCACGTCAGACAATTTGACCAATTCACTGGCGAGATGGATTGCTGTTGACTGTAGACCGCTCTCTGTTGTCGAAGATAAAGGGTTACAAGAGACACTGCAAATTGCGACAGCTGATGCAAGTTACGAACTGCCGTCCAGAAAGACAATGTCGAAAAAAATCCAGCAGTTGTATGATGAGGAAAGGGAAGTAAAACAGGTTATTGTGAAGATTAATTAATTCGATTAATTAATTACAAAGCTTCTAATTAATTAGATTAATTTTTTTAATCGAGTCCCACCCCTACTTTATACTAATATACTTTTAAACTCATAAGAATTATTTTTTATAAAAAAGAACAAGCACTTATGGTTGTCTGAAACAAAAGTAACAATATCCATCTCATGAAATACTTTCCAAAGAGAATTAATTTGTCCCTGGTCAGTGTCCACCATAAAGCACATTTACAACAAAAAAAAATTATTGCTTTTTTAACATTGTATTTCATGGCAACAGAGAAGTAAATAATTTATAAAGAAATATTTGCTGGAATAATTTTCTAAAATCAGACATTTATACTTTTGCATACATGCATTATTACCTTGGTCCTATATGTGAAAACAGGCCTCAGTTTTTCTAATGCCATCTTAAGTGTAGCGCAAGTGTGGCTTGAGCTGTCTAATGGGAAGTGTCAATAAAGGAAAGTCTGTTACTGATTTACACAGTAGGTGGTGTCCAGGAACATAACAGCTTTCTTATATTTCTGACAATTATTCTACATAAATGGTGTTTGCAAAACAAAGATAAGATCTGTGCAATCAGTGTAGGGTTGACAGAAAAGGAGATCTTTTGATGTGCCTTTTGATGTGCTTTGGGCATCATCTTTGTGTAAACGGCATCTATGTATCAGACATGTTTGGATGCTTTCAATGTCCTTTTGTGCAACAAAATATGCATGACTGTTTTGATATCCTTTCCTCATTCATGAGCTTTGACAAGAATGGCTTCTGGTTTTACCCCAACTGTAAAAACCAGCTCAGGACTAATTCTTTGTGAATGTCCCTCTGATTGGTCATATGGCCTGTGGACTGAATACACACTGAAGTTTTATACTACTGCAGTATAATTTACCCATTTTTTGTTTTGTTTTTTATTTTAAATAAAATTTAGGCTTTATATCCTTGTGCCTTTCAGCTTCTAGGTTTACATTTTATCTTAGCTAATTTAAATTTTGTTTGAAAAGAAAACAGGCTCACATTGATGTCATGGGTTTTAAGGGTTTTTGAGTCATCAAAGTTGTTGCCCTCAGGACAGTTGCGGCTTGACAAAATATGGAGGGCTGTGGGGACTGTTTGAAGGGCCCCTTTAAGATCCTTAAATGCTTGTTCTACCTCATGTGTTCATTGGACCATTGAATGTGCTGCCAGGCCTTTCCAATGAGTAATGCTGATCAAGTGCATCAAATACCAGCTGTATTCCCTATCTCGCTTCCCTGCAAAGCGGATATTGTGGAGATTTTGGCTCAGCTCCCTTTATTAAAACCACAACGTACTTTCCCTTTGACCACAGGCTTTCAGGAACTGAGTTTAAGGCTTCATCTATTTATGTAGGATCTGCAATTTGAACTGTGAGACAACGGATATCCGGTTTAATCTTGTTCAATTCTACTAATTCTATTGTCCTATGTACATACAATGCTGCAGAGTAAGATGTCCTGTATACTCCAAAGGCCTCATTGTACAGTCGTGGCCAAAAGTTTTGAAACTAGTACAAATTTTGGTGTTCAAAAAGTTTGCTGCTTCAGTTTTTATGGTGGCAATTTGCATGAACTCTGCACTGCATTTCAGCCCTGCCATAAAATGGCCCGCTAACATTATTTTAATAATCTTCTCATTAGCTCAGGAGAAAGTGTTAACGAGGACAAGGCAGCTGATATCACTCTGTCATGCTGATTAGAAGAGCAGACTTTCAATTGCAGTGAAGAAAGCATCAGGGCTTCAGAAAGTCAAGCAAGCACCAGGACTGTCTCCTAAAAAGGATGCAGCTATGTGATCAGGTCACCACCAGTGTAGAGCTTGCTCAGGAATGGCAGAAGGCAGGTGCATCTGTATGCAAAGTGAGGTGAAGGCTTTTGGAGGATGGCTGTAAATATTAAGTCTTTGCTTAAACTGGATGTATTTGTCAATAAAAAGTTAAACTTTTGAAATGCTTATAATTTATAGTTGTACCTCATTATACCATATAAACATCTAACAAAAGGATCTAAACAAAACTTTGTGAACACTAAAATTTGTGTGAGTGTCAAAACGTTTGGCCATGACTGTGTATGTATGTAATAATACTAGCATAGAACAACATAAGATAAAGAAAAATTTATGTTATCTTTGAGAGAGAATGAGAAAATTGGTAACTTGGACTGTAGTGTTTGCTTGCTACAATTACTTTATTTCTTTTTTTAAATTGTTTTTAATTATATTATTTAAATCAATAATCTTATTTTGTTTTTATTAATTCCACCAAGAGTGTTCAATTTTATTTTTTATTGTACCTCAAACATTGCACGTGAGACAGTCATACCAATAAAGCTAAACTGAAGTAAACTGACGATAATCAAGGAGTCACATCTTCATCACTGCATAGCTGGTGTATAGTTTATTCTCACACAATAGCCCTCTTCTGGGGGCTACAAATAGTTTTTAAATCAATCCAGTACCTTGATTATCACATGTTCACGCATGATGCAGTTATCTTTTCTGAGCTGCAGTTTATAAACATCATGATCTGTTGGAGTTTAATAATTTCCTCAGACATAAAGTCATAGAACACAGCCCTGTAAATGGCTGGCAAGCAAGAAAGACACAGACAGACCAAGCGATGCACTATCCAGCTACTACAGAGACAGAGTAGAGAGATGTACTGCATGCCAGCTCATCAACTTAACATTACAGAAATATAACTTGGAGATGAGAGAACAAAATCCTTTTTGTGACCACAAGGATGGTTCTGCTTCTTCCTCTCCCTGAAGTTGTAAACACTGACACCTGCTTTGTTGATAGGGAGTCGTGGTCCTGGAGGTGATTACTGGTGCCCTAATCTTAACCTTAACTCTACTTTAACCCCAGCTCTAACCCAAACCTAATCTGTTTGAGTTGTCCACTGTTTCATGGCTCTTTACATCTGAACTGTGTGGACAGCTGGTCCAAACAGCTATATATATATATATTTTGCTTAATACCAACGTATTTGGTCAAATTCAGAAACTTGGCAGTCAAATAACAAGATGGGTTCTCAGTGTGTAAATTAAAATCTTCTAAAACTTTAGTAGATGCAGTGCACAGAAATGTAAGAAACTCCTGGATCTCTAAAATTAATGATGCATTATATTTGAGAGGACGATAAATGAGAAGCAGTGTCAGGATGTATAGGCTCTTGCACTTAAGAGCAAAGTGTTTAGAAGATGACGACTTGGGTAGAGTCACTGTAGACACTTCCAGCTAGGACTAATGGAGGATGGCTAAACAACCACCATGACCACAGACCACATGACCACACTTTTCAATGTATTTATGCCCAGAGTAGCATGCTTCATTTAGCACACTGTAAAAATCCATCTTGATGCCAGGTTTCTGTTAGGCACATGAAATCAAATCTCTTGTCCAAAATGTGATCATATACTAGAGTGGATTTATTAATGATGGACTGTATGTTTAAAAGCTCCAAGCATATTGCAAACTGCTTGAGGTGGTTGTCGCAGCAGAGTCCTCAAAACACTATCATCCAAAAATCCACTCCATGTTTATCAGGAGACCCTGAATCACACAACACCATTCATGAAAACAGTAGAATCCACTCTGCCCTTTTTGTATTGCTTTGGAAAAGACTTCTGGAAATTTCCTATAATAACAGCAGATTTAGATGAACCTGGTGCAGTCGGAGTAGATGTCACAGCCCAGTTAGCATCACACCCCAGTTTACACTGGCAATTATAAATCCAACAAGTTGAGCAGGTAGAGCATTAGCATTTCCCAACTAATGCAAACTCCACATGTTCTTGTGAATCCCAGTCTGTTACATTTTTAAATGCATAAAGGTGCAGTAAAGCATATATATGTTATTTTTAAAAAAACACATTTCTAAGATAATGGACACAGCTAAAATGCTAACTTAATCTAGAATTACATTCATTATTTGAATTATCAAGAGGAGCAGCCAGTATGTGCCAGTGTTCCCTCTCCCACCCAATCACAAAGTGTACAATATGTGCCAGTGTTGCCTCTCCAAGCCAGTCACAATGTGCGCAGTATGTGCCAGTGTTCCCTCTCCTAGCCAATCACAAAGTGTGAAGCCATTAACCAAAGTGGTGTTCATCACCACCTTCCTCTACACACTGCACAACATACTCAATCCCCATCACCAAGGGTGTGGAGCAGAGCACTTCAGGTTTGCTGTCATCTGGCAGAATGTTTCAACCAGGCTGTCTGGTACACAACTGGTTCAATGAACCCAAAATTTGTTTTGTTTCACCTGCCAACACACTCTCCATTCCTCAATCCTATTGAAGAGTTTATTTTGGCATGGAGGTGGAAGGAATGTGATTGCCAAAACCAGCCACACATTTCCCTTCTCCAGACGATGGAGGAAACTTGTAGTAACATCGATGAGGGATCATGTCAGGGTTGTATGTGTCACTCCAGATGGTACTATCCCTACTGTCTGGATGCACCATAATTTTTTATGTCAGAGGGTCTGAGACCCATCCTGCAAGAGGACGTCCATTAAGGGCAACGGAGAAGTAGTTGGCTAGGGTGGAGGTGGCCATGGCAGCTGAGACAGTAGAAACATGACATCCCACAAGAGAACATTTCCATTCTCCACTCTGCTCCGCTCTCAACTCTCAGAAAGAGAGAGAGAGAGAAAGACAGTAAAAGGGAGGGAGAGAGAATGAGAGTAACAAAGAAAATGAAAGCAAGAAAGAGAGATAGAAATGAAGATCGCTTCCGGGTTGCAAGTACACTGTGCGCGTTTGGCTGCTGCTTTGCTCTGGCTTGGAGTTGTTTTTCCCTTTTCCACTGATTACTGGTTTATTGTCCACATTGATTTAAACCTCACTTTTCTGGTGTGGCATACTGGTTGGGCTTCACTAACCACACCTTTAAACATAGGTGCACTGCTGGATTCTTTGACTGCTACCTGTTGCACTCATGTAGGAACAGCCTAACATGAACTTTCCCTCTTCACATTCCCACCTGGTGTTTGTGTTGGTGATTGTGATCTGTAAGGCTAACATGGTTTATCTAACTTGGCTGATTGATTATGTGGCTGATTATGTGGCTTCACTAGTCAACTTTTAGCTGTGGTGGCTGTAGTGTGGATCCTGGGGTTTATCACTGGATTAGGGTTAGGGTTAGGGTTAGGGTTAGTGTTGGTTAGCCAATGATGCTGAGCTTGTCAAGTGAGTTAGTAAAACTGCACTCCATAAGGATATGCTGTACTATCTCTTTTACTGTCATAATTAAAGACATGTCAGTTAATGACAACTTAATGGCATGTCAATTAATGACATCATGTGTCCTTCTAAACACTACACTAAACAAGTACACAGTATATTGCTATAAATACCAATCTTTGTAATATTGTCACCTAGCAACTTCAGTGTCTGCTTAGGAATTTTCTTGTGCCTTTCAGAACTGTCAGGCCATCTTAGTGATCCTTTACATGTACACACGTGTAATTTATGCTTTTTAAAAGTGTACTCTGAAAATATTAATTTTTCCTCTACAAGCTGCATTTGCTTCCTTTATTCAATAATAATTTGAATATTTGAAGTTGTTTAAATAAAAAAGAATTGTACTACAAATATACTTTAAACCATAGGGCTGATACATCTGCCAATAGGCCATAAAGCCTTCTGTGGACCTCCTCCTTTCAGTCTCAGTGCTGACATTTTATCAGTGCCCAAGGACTTCATTTCTTAAAAGAGCGAGAATTTGAAGGGCATCTTAACTGAATGCTACCTCCGGTCCGCATTCTTGTCCCCAGCAATTTTGAAAGCAAAGGTATGTCCATGCCCCCCTGCCCCCAAAAAACCCTGAGTGTTGTAGTTATTGCATAATCGATTTGTAACAGCCCAAGTGCCGCAGGGCAAGGAGCAGGACGTACAGACTCCCTTGAAAGTGATAGACGTTTATTAAGAGAAGTGAAAGGCAACGGCACTCACAAAAACAGTGAACATGGATACAAATAACAGAACATTGTGAACAGAAAAACACAAACACTAACACAGGCTATGACAAATGTAACGACTCACAAAGACACACACACCAACAGCGCTTTAAATACACAGACATCACAACACTAAACCATGTGCAGGTGTGTGCTAACAACAGGGGCATGGTTACAAACAAGACTAACAATAAACTCCTACTGCACGCGGCGGGCCAAAACACGTGACCAGTGGGAAGGGGAGCATACCGTGACACAATTTCATAATCAAACCAACTCTACAAATTCAGGTTTTGGCTATCCAAAGCCCACTGTCATAGTAACTCTATTTTCCAAATTGAAAATGATCATTATTATATCCACATATGTAAGAAAACAAAACTGAACATGAATGTGCACAAAAACCACAACTAAAGAAATCCAATGTGACTGACAATTGGTCATACTGACAACTGGTCATACAGCATAACGACACACAGGTGACATAGCAAAGGAGAATAAAACACATGCCACCTGTGTGGGGCACAAAACCAAAACATTCAGCATGTGCAACAGAAAAGCATGACACAAACAAAGTACGGTTTGTTAGAGCAAGTGTAAAAGTCTAAACACAAAACAAGGAGAAACAACAACTGTACAAAACAACCTGAGTAGGTCAGTCTGGGTCCACTTATGATGCAGTTCATTTAAACTATGAACACAGGATATGATCTCAATCAATCAAAAAGAAAAATCTAAATATTTATTTATATAGTGCTTTTTACAACAGATTTACAAAATGTTCAAGTCCAGGCCCCCAGTGAGGAAGCCAAGGGGGTGATGTCACACAGGATTGTCACGCCCCCCCCACAAGTCACGTTTCACCCCATTTGTAACCACGCCCACCATAATTGCACGCACCTGCACAGGGTTTAACGTCTTGTGTTTCTTTGTCTATTTAAACCTTTGTTAGTGTGTGTATTGTGTTGGTTATTGTTAGTCTGCTGCTGTATGTTAACACACGTATGTAGTCATTGTTAAATGTTATTGTAGTCTGTGTTTCATTAAATGTGTACATTATGTCTGTCGTTAATGTTGTGTGTGAGTGCCATCGTTATTCGTATGTTATGTTAATAAATGTATCACTTTCTCGAGGGAGTCTGTGCGTCCTGCTCCACACCCTTCGGCACTTGGGCCAGCAGAATCATTACAAGGGCATGATGTCACAAGATGCAACGCTAAACATGAGAGAACAAAGTGATGATAGTGAAAATGAGCAGAGGGAATGTAAAAAATGCCCAAGTATTAATGGATGGATGATGGATGACAGCCCACCACTTGAAGCTCAATCCCAGTAAAACTGAGCTTCTGTACATCCCAAGAACTCCCAGTCCTTATCATGACCTCACAGTTTCCTTTAAGAACTCCCTGGTATCACCATCTGAAGCTGCTTGTAGCCTGGGCATAACTTTGGACAACCAGATGTCGTAATTTTCAACTCATGTTTCAAATCTAACCCAGTCTTGCAGATTTCTCCTTTGTAACATACAAAGGAATCGGCCCTTTCTCTCACAGGAAGCTGCCCAGGTGCTTGTGCAGACTGTTGTAATCTCAAAGCTAGACTACAGCAATTGTTTGTTATATCGACTTATCATTGTCTGGGATAGATCTTGGGATAGATCTTATATGTGCTTTGCACTTATAGGCATCAGAATTGATCCCTGTATTTCAACACCATTCTAGTTCAATGGTATCTTAAACTATAACCTATTGTACTGGCTAGGATGTATTCCATGAGTAAATGATAAAGCACTTTAGTAAGCCGCTCTGGATAAGAGCGTCTGCCCAATGCCGTAAATGTAATAGTTCCTTTAATAGTTGTGTTTTATGAAAAGGAATTTTATAAAGGGGTACATGTTGTAACAATGGTTATGGGTAACACAATTCTGCATGAAAAAAAAAAGTTATTATTGTGCTGTGTTGTGTATCCTGTATTTGTTCTGTGGAGTAGCCAATCCTGTGACATTTACACTGATCACATGGGCAGGAGCAAGAGTGGAAAGAAAGAGAAGGGAGAGTCTCGGGGAAGAAAAAAATCAAAAGGTAAAACAGTTAAGTAACCAAAGATTGTCTTTGATCAAGACTTTTGATATAGTGAGCTTAACTGTTTAGTGAGAGTGCTTAGTATTTTCACACTAAGAGTCAGTACTAAAGTAGCATTTTAGAGTTCTTGATTTTTTTTGCCAGATGAGGGTTTACAGAACCCTAAAACATCCATGTTGCCTAACTAGCCAGCTGGTAGTCAGGGGCGTAGAGACAAGTGAGAGCTGAAACATAATTACAGGCATCGCTCAGTTGGTCAGAAAGTTAAAGCTAACATCTGAGAAGCTAACGCAGCTGTAACTGCTGAGAACCTCTGTGCGTGGGAAGATTCAGGGTTCAAGTATAGGAAAAGGGACTGGAGTAGTCTGGGAGGCGCCATTGTATATGCTGTGCTAAGAGAGGTTAAAGGAACTGGGTTTGGAGAAGGAGTGTTTTATTACTAAGGTCTGATGTTATTTTACTGTGTTATCTCTTAAAGTAAAAGCTGTTAATTTTCATTTAATGAGGTAGAGTGGACGTTATTGATGGCGGTTTATTTGATGTTTAACCTATCACAGTGATGGAGTTGTTTGATAGGTGTTACTCATTACCCATAAGTTGGATGAGGTAAGGGCAAACTCTTGAATTGGGAAGCCTGTTATATAATACAGAAGAGGATAAAGCTCTGAAAATGTATTATGCTTATGGATATGTAATGCCTGAAGCAAATACCATTTTCGCTAGACAAGTTTTAGGCAAAGGTTCAAGGCTCTAGTGAAACATTCAAGCATTTTGACTAAAAAGCTAAACTTGCATGTGGAGGACTGTGCTTTTGCAAACAGTGAAATGGTCAGAGAAATGGTCATGTTTGGCGTGCATACCTCTTCTGTAAGAGAAACTCCCAAGTGTTGGCTCCAAGCTGCCAACATTGCTAGGTCAGGCTCAGCTAAAGACCATTACTGGTGGTGCAAGCAACCCGAGCTTTGCACATGGTCATGAGCAAACTTTGCAGGCAAGAAACTCGACTATAATGAATCTGAGGAGAAGAGAATTTCAAAATGTGTAGGTTTTGTGGCAAGAAAAGGTAGGACTCCAGTGAAAGCTGCCCAGCTAAAGAAAAGTTGTGTGCCAAGTGTAGGAAAATGAACAACTTTGCAAAAGCATGCCTGGACTTAATTAAACTTGTGCTACACCAAACAGAACAGACAGGACAGATGGAACAGAGAACAAACAGGACAGAGAACAGGCAGAACAGAAAACAGACAGATAAATGGAAGATTTTCTTTAAGCACAATTAAAATAATATCATAAATACAATTAAATTAATGTCATGAATAAATGGGTGAAATAAATGGGTGACGCTTTACACACCAAGGCATAAACTACATAAGAGTGAAGAATTCACTGTGTGGCCAAAGAGACAAAGAAATAAGGAAGAAAATTATAAGCAACTTCACTCACCCTTAACTGACCTGGGTAAATTTAATATATAATCATGTCGTTATGCTTTTGAGATTTTTACCTAACTTAACTACCATTCTTTAATTTATTACACAGGTTCACGAAGCAACCTAGATAAGAACATTGATTAAAAAAATACAGATGTAATATTTATATAAGATGAAAAAAAGAAATAAAATATAAATTAAAATGATAGGAATGCAGAACTAAAGTCAGTGGTAAATGTTTAATATAAAACGAAACAGCACAGGAAACAATAATAAAATACATAATTGTACTAGTGCTGTAATAAATTCCATAATCCAGAGAAAGATTACCAATCCTGTCACCAGGTGCCTCTAGGTAGTCCACGTATTCTCTGTGTTCTCGCTCACACCTTGGCCAGGTATTTAAAGAGATATTAAAGGAAAGAATAATTAAATAAATGTAAATAAAATGTTAATGTAAATATATAAACCACAAGTAATGCCAGATTTCCACCCATTAAAGAAATAATACCTCAGATGCATCGAAAACCAAAGTGCAGTTAAGAAGAACATGTTAGAAGTAGTTATGCTTGATGGCATACCCCAAAGCTTTTTACACTCATCATGGCTTTTCCTCATGGAAGTGTTTTGTCACAAACTAATCTCTTTCCTCTTTGAACAGCAACTCAGTCCTCTCCAGCACCTCTGTCCCTCCCTTGCTGGTCTGATAGGTAGGTTTCCATTAATCTTTCCCTAAATTAATTGGAATTTTCTCATCAGTCGTGGTGAGGTAACAGGATCACAACCATAAACAGCTATAGCTGAGAGGTTAGTAGTCTTCTCTCAACCCCTTAGAGCACATCTGACTTTCTTCATTCCCTAAGAGGAGGCAGAACAGCATAATTAAAGGCCTTACAAAATAGAAAAGTCTTAACTTTCTTCTTGAAAGTATGTAAGTTATCAATGGCCTTCAGGTCAGGGCTATGGCAGCAGAAGGCAGCCTCAGAACTCTTTAGTCTGAAGAAACCATCAGCATGTTTTTATCATCTGATCTGAGGGCCCTTGAGGGTGTGTGCCTCATGATCATATTGCTAAGGTTTAGGCGGAAAGACCATATAAACACTTGCAGTAGTATGTAAAGTAAAGTAAAGTAAGCAGTAGTATTTTAAAGTCAGTTCTAGATCATTCTGTTCTGTGATGAGGTCCATAGCCAGACTGGGAGGTCCATAGCCAGACACTTTCCACTTTGAATTTTTTTTTTAATGTGTAAACTGACCTCATCATGAAGGTCAGAAATTCGAGGAGAGCCTACCTTTCAAGCCTAAATAACAGCTACCAAAATAATCCTATATTCCTGTTCAGTATAATTGACAAACGGGTTAATGGAGTTTTAGAATTATTGAGTTTGGTTTTTAGAGGTGCTATTCAATATTGTGTTCAGTTGATAGAACACAGCAATTTTACTTTCTAATTACAACCAATATAGCTGTTGTCTAGGAGGGTGATATAGGATTGACTGCTTGCCTCACAACCTAATAGCAAGATATTCAAAAGTTCTGTATTCCCCAAAACACTGCTGTGTAAAATACATGCTACCTCCCACTTCTTTTATTGAGAAGGGAATCTCTGCAGACCTGCAGACCGGAGCCAGCTACAGAGCTACACTACAGCTCCAAATAAGTAGGACTGGCTGCAAATGGATTGGACATTACACCAAGGGGCGTGGCCAATAGTCCTGCTCCAACTAGATGGGACATGTGTTAGCGCGTCAAGTTAGTGGATTATGGAAAACCTCAGACAGATCAGTGCGTTTGGTAGGCATTGTGTAAGTTAAGTATTGGTTGTAATTAGAATGTGAAATTGCAGTTTCACACACTATTTAGCATGACTAATGACTAAACATCTAAAATAGTTTTGTTAGCTTTGTATACACTGTAATGTATGATCAGTATTCCATTTTTTGTGTGTGTGTGTTAACCTTGTTTTAATATTAGGTTAGCAGTAATGTTGACCAGTACTTTAGCTATATTGTTAATTTAGAATGCTTAAAAATTGTACAAACTAAGCTAAAGTTTTTAAGGCTTGTTGTTGATGTTGTTGTCGTCAGCTTTGGGGAGATGTCTCGGGTAATTTCTTATTAAAAATCATGTCAAAGGTCAACTCAAGCATGTCACTATATGAATTATTTACCACATGTTCAGTGGAATATATCCAAATGCCCATTATATGTGTGTGTTTATCAGCTCCCCCTTCAGTAGGTTCTAGGACTGTTTCAGGCAGCCCCTCCGTCCTCCAATATCTCCTATGGTATGTATGTCACTCTCACTCTGATCTTGTTGGTGAATCAGAAAGACTTTTACTCCGGAGATAAAGTATGATCTACACAGATTGACTTTTGATTCTTAAGGCACTAATTCTGATTATTTATTTATTATTTTAATTTTGATTATGACTGAGATGACCAAAGTCTGGTTATAACTCTAAACATTTAATCTGCCTCTGATGCAGGAGCCAGCAATTGCAAGGGACCTGTCCATTGCTATGATATGGGTAGACAGAAATCAGACAGTTTCATGGTCATGTGACAGAGCAGAGATGTTTGTCTATGCCTGAGTAGGACCATCAGAAAGCCCTCAGTGAGGTCTTGCAGGGAGATAACCCAGAGGCTAAAGAACCCTTTCAGTTTATTTTTTAATACAGAGAGGACATGGATATGGTTTTTGCAAGCTTGTCTTGATGAGCAGAAGCTCCAGGTCAACACCATATTCACTGGTACGCATTGCCCTTCGCCCCATAGTGTCTGAGGCACAGGCACTGGGCTTCAGCGCCCCTCACCACACACTGCCTGAGCTTTTCTTTCATACTGTCGTTTATATGTTGATGAACATCTGAAGAAATAATATTCATTACACTATTTACTTACTTTTTACTCAAGGATTTGTTGGTCCATTAAGTCAAGTTCAAGTTCAAGTTCAAAGTTCATAGTCATACACAGTATAATTGACAGTGAAATGCTTTTGATGACTGCTTTGCACATAAACAAAAGAAAAATACAGAAAAATATATAATGGAAATAAAAAATTGAACTACAATTCTAAAAATGTTTTTGAAAGGAAAAAGAGAAAATACTTATAAGATTAACAAAGTTTGTCTGAAAAATAATGAATATGGATGAATAAATAAGATAAATGAATATAAAATAACTGAATAAGTACAAATGTGATTATATTCAAATACCCAGCAAGGGTGTAGATGTGCAAAATGGCATAATGCAACTAGCAGAAATATGGGTGTGTAAAATATGGCTGTGTATGAAAATTATCACAGGTAATATTGAGGGTAACTATTTGAATACATCGGGTCCACCTGAAATGTATTAAGAGTGGAAAAATACTCTTAGTTTTCAGATCTTGTCAAGTGACGTGAATGTAAAGTTGGGTCTGAAGAAAGCCTGGGAGTTGTACACTGTACACAATTATTAGGCAAGCGAGTATTTTGATTATATCATCATTTATGCATTTATGCATATTTTCCAACTACAAACTGTATAAACTTGAATGCTTATTGGATTTAAGTATATCAGGTGATGTGTATTTGTGTAATGAGGGATGTTGTGGCCTAAGGAGATCAACACTCTATATCAAGGTGTGCATAATTATTAGACAGCTTCATTTTCTCAGGCAAAATGGGCCAAAAAATAAATTTAACGGACTTTGAAAAGTCAGAAATTGTAAATAGTCTTTCAGAGGGATGCAGCACTCTTAAAATTACTAAAATATTTGGACGTGATCCCAGAACCATTCAATGTTTTGTTGCAAATAGTCAACAGGGTTGCAAGAAACGTGTTGAGAAAAAAGACACAAATTAACTGCCAAAGATTTGAGAAGAATCAAACATGAAGCGACCAGGAACTCAATATCCTCCAGTGCTGTCATATTCCAGAACTGCAACCTACCTGGGGTACCCAGAAGTACAAGGTGTTCAACTCAGAGACATAGCTACGGTAAGGAAGGCTGAAACCTGACCACCACTGAACAAGACATAAGGTGAAACGTCAAGACTGGGCCAAGAAATATCTGAAGACAGATTTGATGAGACATGAGTGACTCTTCATGGACAAGATAGATGGGCTCGTAGCTGGATCAGTAATGGGCATAGAGCTCCACTTCGACTCAGACGCCAGCAAGGTGGAGGTGGGGTACTGCTATGGGCTGGCATTATTCAAAATGAGCTAGCTAGACCTTTTTGGATTGAAGATGGACTACAAATCAACTCCCAAACCTACTGGCAGTTTTTAGAAGACACTTTCTTCAAGCAGTGGTACAGGAAAAAGTCTGCATCTTTCAAAAAGACCATAATTTTTATGTTTTATCCTTAAAAAGGAGATTTACGGTGAAGGAAAACAGTACAGCTCTCTCAACAGTGTCTGGGAGGTTGTGGTTGATGCTGCACAAAAGGTTGATCATCAACAGATTTAGAAACGGACAGATTCCATGAATGGAAAAGTTATTGAAAAGTAGGATGGCTATATTGGTCACTGATTTTTTTTCTTTCTGAAATGTTTATTTGTAAATTGAGTTGTTTATTATTCTCACTTTAACAGATGAAAAACAAGTGAGATGGGTAAATTTCCATTTTTCATTTAGTTGCATAAAGATTCTGCAAACTAATAGTTGCCGAATAATTATGCACTCTGGTAGAAATCTTCCTGGACAGATTAGAGAAACAATATAATGATTGCTGCAATTGCTGTGCTATGAATTAACTTGGAGGCAAGGGTAAAAAAAGAAAAATAAAGTTTATTCAAAGATTTAGCCTGAGGGCATCTCAGTTACACACACGCACGTGTCCGTAAGGGACAGCAGGTGTTTGGCGTGTGTAAGGGAGAGGATGACTTCCCCTCTCTCACAGCCCACCTTTATACTGTTCATCCAAAGCAGTGAGAAAAAGAACCAACTCCCAACTAGGAGTTGTTTTGTCCTGCTGCCCCTATCTTCCCAGCACCAGTGTCAAGAACCTGGGTGGGCCAGATAGTGGGCAAGGTCGAGGTCAGAGACAAGAGGAAGTGCCTGTAACATCTTAACTTACTGCACAAACTGTTCAGGAGCTTGATTAACTATACATTTTCCATAACAGCACACACAGATATACTCATAAGAAAGCCAAAACCTCACATTTACTTTCTTAAATATTCAGGCTTGAGGTTTATTTACATTTTGGATTAACCAAGAGCACTGTAGTTGTTCAATAACAAAATGAATACTAAAAAAATACAACTTGCCTAATAGTTGTGCACATTATGTGAAGATGTAGCCTACATTAACATTGAATAAGACAGAAGTTGATTTAAAGTGCTTGTGTAATTTTGACTGATGTGAAATACTGCCTTTGTTCATTTAAATGATCACCTTACTTTGTTTCAATCAAAAATATTTATTTCATTTGAATAAAACCAGTTAAACTATTAAGTTTTGTTTTGATAATTATTGTGCTCATGTTGTACATTTAGCCAGGGTTTCTTCCATGACATAATGGCTTGACTGCGAGCTGGTCGCCCAAGGTCATCTGCTCCCTCTTCTTGTCTCCTTTACCTTTATATCTATCTATCTATCTATCTATCTATCTATCTATCTATCTCTCTCTCTCTCTCTCTCTCTCTCTCTCTCTCTCTCTCTCTCTCTCTCTCTCTCTCTCTCTCTCTCTCTCAGCACAGGAGTAGCTCATGGTGGGCACGGGAACAGCTTGTGGCTCCTTCATGCAGAGAACATCTAATCTTTACTAACCTTGTCTCTTTCCTTTCTATGTAGACCCTTACATGCCTCACTTTTCCCCCCCATCATCATGTAGATTTAGATATAGGATATAGGACACTTATATACTCTGTGCTTTCCTCAATGAAGTGGAACGCTCTTGATTCACTACCTTGGTGTCAGGGTCTCTTGACTTCCGCGGATCCAGCTACAGAGGATGGAGGGCAGAGGGTAACTTGAAGGAGATCGAATCTGAAGGACTGGTCACTTTGAACCAGTTTCTAACAACTGGGGCTCCTTATTGCCCCTATTCTTGCCCCAAATAGGAGTCCAGGCTTTTTGCTAGCCTGCTGATTGTTGAAGCAATAATTACTTCAGCTTAGCTCTTTCTTTTAGGCACTTTGAAGACAACAACCCATCACTGCTCAGGCCAATCCATGGCTGTAAGATTGACTGCTGCTATAGTGTTTATAGCAATTTGGGCATTTGGTACCAGTGTCAAGTCTAAGTACTGTTCATCCTTCCATTAAATGGAACATGAAGAACCTAGCTTGGACTTCTGGATGTTGATTTCATATGCTAATAACTTCTGATCTCATTGACCACCTCAGTGGGGGGAAGGGGTGGAGAGCTCTATATTTACAAAACTGAACTGAAACAATGCCCTCAGAATGTTTATTCAAGAGGAGCAACAGGTTTCTTCAATGTGACATCACATCATCCAGCAAATCCAATCAGTGGGAAAATGAGGTTTTGTTTTGTTTGTCACCTCTAAGAGGCTGTGCAAATTCAGCTGTAATTCACTGATGGCAACCATGGCATGATAGTTTCTCTTAATGTTTTTGTATCAAATTCTCTCACATTGCTGCAGATGCTGCCACTCTGTCTTTGAGAACTACACCTTCAGATTCCCCTAAGAAAACATAATAAATAAGGCAGTCAATTCCTGAAATAACATTTATCTAAGTGAATACCCACATCCAAACAAGGCCATATCCTGTCTCTAAACCCACCGGGTAGAACTGGGCCTGCAGGCTAGCTGCAGGGCCGGAGCCAGGCTCGAAAAATAGAGGTCCGGGCTGTGGGGGTTTTAGTCAAAATTACACATAAAAACATTACATAATTAGAAAGAGACCTGTTCCTAAACAATGTTTATTCCTCTCTTCATGGTGCCATTTACTATTTCTCCAGGACCATGGTGCAACACAACACAAAACAAATGTAATAGACAACACACTACATGAGTGCAAACAATACAGGGCAAAATGTCATACAATAAATAAATACAGGACAGGACCAATACACAATGAACAGACATTTATTTTGACCAGTACACAGTACTAATGAGGGTTGTGCATAGGAGTCAGGGACATGCTGTACTGAACATAGCAGTCACCTGGGGTAGCCAGAATAGTTCAGAGTTCAGTGCTGATTTTGTACATTACTCTAGCAGCAAGTAGGAATAATGTACAAGAGTGCAAAAGGAGTGCATATTATGTGTGTGAAGTGTGACTTCAGCAGTTAGTCCGATACAAAAACAATGTGCGTGTATGGATATGTATGTACAGCAGATGAAATAAGTATTGAACAAGTCACCAATTTTCTAAGTAAATATATTTCTAAAGGTGCTATTAACATGAAATTCTCACCAGATGTCGGAAACAACCCATCCAATCCACACATGCAAAGAAATCAAACCATAGATGTCCATAAATTAAATTGTGTGTAATAATGAGAAATAACACAGGGAAAAAAGTATTGAACACATGAAGAAAGAGAGATGCAAAAAGTCATGACACCAGCTGAAATCTACCAGTAATTAGAAAGCAATCCTGCGACTTGGTGCAAATTAATATCAGCTGGTTCAACTGATGGCCTATAAAAAGGTGTCTACCAAGATGCCACACAAGAAACATCTCATGATGGGTAAAACCTGTGAGCGCTCTCTCATGACCTTTGCAACCTTATTGTTGCAAAACATGCTGATGGCATTGGTTACCGAAAAATTTCTAAACTACTGAAGGTTCCAGTGAGCACTGTTGGGGCCATAATCCGGAAGTGGAAAGAACATCATTTCACCATAAACTGGTCAAGAGTTGTCCAAGAGCAAAGGACCACCCGTGGAGAGCTACAGAAAGACCTGGAATCAGCAGGTACAATTGTTTAAAAGGAAACGATAAGTAATGCACTTAACCTCCATGGCCTGTACGCTCTCCATGCAAGACTCCATTGTTGAAGAAAAAGCATGTTGAAGCATGTTTAAAGTTTGCTCAACAACATTTAGACAAGCCTGTGAAATACTGGGAGAATATAGTCTGGTCATATGAGACCAAAACAACTGTTTGGATGCCATAATACACACCATGTTTGGAGGTCAAAAGGCACTGCATATCACCCTAAAAGCACCTTACCAACAGTGAAGTTTGGAGGTGGGAACATCATGGTGTGGGGATCTTTTTCAGCATGCAGCACTGGCACGTTTTATATAATTGAAGGAAGGATGAATGGATGAATGGGTTGTTACCGACATCTGGTGAGAATTTCCTATCAATAGCACCTTTAGAAATATATTTACTTAGAAAATTGGTGATGTGTTCAGTACTTATTTCACCTGCTGTATGTGTGTGCACGCACGCGCGCATAGAACAGTGCATAGAACTGTCCATTTGTTTGGAATTGGACTTAACCAGAGTTCAGGAGTCTGATGGCTTCTGAGCAGCTGTTGCACAGTCTAGAGGTGAGGGACCGGATGCTGCAATACCTTTTTCCAGATGGCAAAAGGGTGAACAGGTTGTGTGATGGGTATCTGGGGTCTTCCACAATGCTGGTGGATTTGCAGATGCAACGTGTTGTGTAGACGTCCATGATGGAAGGAAGAGAGACCCCAATGATCTTCTCAGCTGTTCTCACTATTCTCTGAAGGGTCTTGTGGTCAAACACTGTGCAGTTCCCTAACCAGGTAGTGATGCAGCTGTTCAGGATGCTCTCTGTAGAAGGTAGTGAGGATGGGTGACGGGACATGGGCTTTCCTCAGCTTCCGAAGGAAGTAGAGACGTTGCTGAGCTCTCTTGGTAACGGAATGGTGTTCAGGGTCCAGGTGAGATTCTCCGCTAAGTGACCACCAAGGAACTTGATGTTCTTGACGAGCTCCACTGAGGAGCCGTTGATGGTAAGATGGGAGTGATCTCGCCTTGCTCCCCTAAAGTCAACAACCATCTCTTTTGTTTTGTCAACATTCAGATACAGGTTGTTGACCTTGCACCAGATCACCAGTTCTCCCACGTCCTCTCTGTATGCGGACCTGTGATCCTTGTTGAGACCCACCACAGTCGTGCCATCAGCAAACTTGATGATGTGATTTGAGCTGTGCATTGCTGCACAGTCATGAGTCAGCAGTGTGAACAGTAGAGGGCTGAGTACGCTGCCCTGGGGAGCAACAGTGTGGTGGTGTTGGAAGTGCTGCTCCAGTCAAGAAATCCAGGATCCAGTTGCAGAGGGAGATGTTCAAGCCCAGTAAGCTCAACATTCCAATCAGATGCTGAGGAACAATGTTGTTGAATGCTGAACTGAAGTCTATGAACAGCATTCTTACGTTGGTGCCCTTTTTATCCAGATATTCGAGTGACAGATGGAGTGTGGTGGAGATGGCATCATCCGCAGAGCGGTTGGAGGGGGACACGAACTGCAGAGGGTCCAAAGAAGGGGGAAGCTGGGTCTTGATGCATCTCATGACGAGTCTCTGGAAGCATTTCATGATGATGGATGTGAGTGCGACGGGACGGTAGTCATTGAGACACGACAACGTGGGCTTCTTGGGCACGGGGACGATGGAGGTAGTCTTGAAGCATGTTCGGACAACGTTGCAGCTCAGAGAGATAATGAAGATGTCCGTCAGGATATCTGCAAGCTGGTCAGCACATTCTCTGAGCACACAACCTGGGATGTTGTCTGGACCAGCAGCTTTCCATGGGTTAACTCCACACAGAGTTCGCCTCACATCAGCCACAGTCAGGCACAGCACATGGTCATTTTGCAGAGGGATGGACTTCTCCACTGCAACGTTGTTCTTCGCTTCAAACCGTGCATAGAAGTCATTTAGTGTATCTAGGAGGGAGGCATCACTGTCACAGGAAGGTGATGTTTCCTGTAGTTAGTAATGGCCTGAATGCCCTCCCACATGCGCCGTCTGTCACCAGTGTCTCTGAAGTGTCCATAGATCCTCTATGCATGTGCACACGTTACTTCCCTGATCGCACATGACAGTTTAGCTCTCGTTTTTCTAAGAGCCCTTCTGTCACCTGCTCTGAAGGCTGAGTCACAGGTCCTCAGTAGCATGTGCACCTCAGCAGTCATCCATGGCTTCTGTTTGGGGTGTGTGATGATGGTCTTGGAGACAGTAACATCATCAATGCACCTGCTGATGTAGCCAGTCACTGTTGCTGTATACACCTCCAGGTTAACAGTGTCACTGTCAGTAGCAGCCTCCTTGAATGTAATCTGCTCAAAACAGTCCTGAAGAGCAGAGATGGCTCCTGCTGGCCAGGTCCCCACCTGCCTCAGAAGTGGTTTCGAGCATCTTGACAATCAGTCTATATGCAGGGATCAACATTATAGACATGTTATCAAGAGTATTCAAGGTGGGGGCGGGGCTTCACCCAGTACGCACTGGAGATGTTTGTGTAAACAAGATCCAGCGTGTTCGCTCCTCTCATTGCAAAGTTGACATGTTGATGGAATTTAGGCAGTACTGACTAGAGATTTGCGTAGTTGAAATCTCCGGCAACAATAAACAGTCCGTCTCAATGAATGTTCTGCAGTTCACCAAGTCACTCCATACAGCTCCTGGAGAGCCTCTCGTGCGCTAGGTGGAATGTACAGCATGATGATAAACACAGACGTGAATTCCCGTGGTAAATAAAAAGGTCTGCATCTAACAATAACAAACTCCACCAGAGGTGAGCAGTACTTAACAACAAGCACAGACTTTACACCAGGTCTCATTGATATAAACGCATACTCCCCCGCCGCATGTTTTGCCAGAGAGTGCATCGTCTCCATCAGTACGGATTGAGGTTAATCCCTCCATCTGAATGGCAGCATCTGGAATATTGTCACTGAGCCACGTTTCAGTAAAGACTAAAACACAGCAGTCTCTGAACTCTTGCTGTATAGTTTTATATTAATCTTATACGAATAAGCAGTCATATTTCACCTGCCCACCTTCCGTTGCGATTGACACACAGGCTGTCTCATCTGCTTTGATATTTCTCAATGTTTTTATTAATATCTGTGATAACACAATGTAGGAATATGGTTCAAACATTTCCTGGATTTACAGAATCTGCTCTTTCAATTGTGTTGATAGTAAGAGTTAAGAGCCTATGGTTAGGTTATCTATGGTTATTTAACCTAGAGGTTAGGTACAAGTTAAGATGCATGTCTCCTGCCTCTCACCATGTGAATGAAACTAGCTAGCTAGTTTACATTTATGCACAGATGAACATCTCTACCACACTTCATCTGGCACTCATCTGGCACACATCTGGATAAAAAGGGCACCTATGTAAGAATGCTGTTCATAGACTTCAGTTCAGCATTCAACATCATTGTTCCTCAGCATCTGATTGGAAAGTTGAGCTTACTGGGCTCGAACACCTCCCTCTGCAACTGGATCCTGGATTTCTTGACTGGTAGACCTCAGTCAGTCTGGATCAGGAGCAGCACTTCCAACTCCACCATATTGAGTACTGGTGCTCCCCAGGGAAGCATACTCAGCCCTCTGCTGTTCACACTGCTGACTCATGACTGTGCAGCAAGGCACAGTTTGAACCACATCATCAAGTTCGCTGATGACATGACCGTGGTGGGTCTCAACAAGGATGACGAGTCAGCATACAGAGAGGAGGTGCGAGAATTGGTGAGCTGGTGTAAGGTCAACAACCTGTATCTGAATGTTGACAAGACAAAAGAAATGGTTGTTGACTTCAGGAGAGCAAGGCGAGATCACTCCCCGCTTGCCATCAATGGCTCCTTAGTGGAGATCGTCAAGTTCCTTGCTGAACATCAAGTTCCCTCGTGTTCACTTAGCGGAGAACCTCACCTGGACCCTGAACACCAATTCCATCATCAAGAGAGCCCAGCAACGTCTTCCTTTGTTCAAGTTCAAGTTTGGTTCAACTTTGGAATCTCCCATCACCCATCCTCACTACCTTCTATAGAGCTACTATAGAGAGCATCCTGAGCAGCTGCATCATTACCTGGTTTGGGAACTGCACAGCCTTTGACCACAAGACCCTCCAGAGAATAGTGAGAACAGCTGAGAAGATCATTGGGGTCTCTCTTCCCTCCATCACAAACATCTACACAACACGCTGCATCCGGAAAGCCACCAATATTGTGAAAGACCCCACACACCCCATACATGAAGTGTTCACCCTTTTGCTATATATATATATATATATATATATATATATGCTTATACACAGTCTCACACACACATGCATGCATGCATGCATACATACATACATACATACATACATACATACATACATATCGATATACACACATTGTTTTGTATCGGACTAGTGCTGAAGTCAAACTTCACACAAATAAAATATGCACTCCTGTTGTAGTCTTGCACATTATCCTACTTGCTGCTAGAGTAATTTGTAAGCTGGAATTGTACATTGTGTACATATGTACAATGTACATACACATATATCCATATATACATTACTTTACATATTCCCAGTACTATGTATTGGACTAAATAATTGCACTGTCTATTCATTTTGTATTTGTCCTCTCCTGTATTTATTATTGTTTATTTAATGTTTATGACATTTTGCACTATATTGGATTGTTTGCACTTGCGTAGCATGTTGTCTGTTGCACTGTTGTTTTGTGTTGCACCATGGTCCTAGAGGAACATCGTTTCATTTTTGCTGTGTACTTGTATATAGCTGAAATGACAATAAAGCCTCTTTAAACTTTGAACATGAACTTGAAAGGCTGTCATTTGATGACATGGAGTTGGATTACGCTTGGTGTGTTTGTTGATGCTGCTGTTGATTCTTTGTTGATTCTTTTTACTTTTTGCTGCAAATATATATATATATATATATATATATATATATATATATATATATATATATATATATATATATATATATATATATATATATATATATATATATATAATTTTTATTTATTTTTAATTTTTTTTTGAGGACCGCTTTCTTAAGGGTATTTTTTCCTTTCCTTTCACTTTTCTTCATCTTTTGAGCCTCACTATTGCACTAAAATGTGCATATGTATACAGTGTTGCTTAAAAGTAAGACTTACTTAAACCATCATTAACATCTTATTATTTTCCAATCTTTACTGTCTATGAGCAATATTCACTTTTTAGGCATTGTAAAAAAGTTGTTGCTTATTATTTAAGTAAAGAATAATATATAAAACATTTTCTCTTGAGAAACACACAAGTGTGTGTGTGTGTGTGTGTGTGTGTGTATATATATATATATATATATATATATATATATATATATATATATATATATATATGCACACATAATAAAAAACAGATGGCATTTTCATTTTATTGAGCATGATTGAGAACCAGTTTGTTAATGGTTTGATAGATTTCATTGTTCGTATAATAAATTTAAAAAAGAAAGAAAATATTTTTGTCCCAACACAAATATTTCGAATTAATATCAATATCACAACGTATCAATTAGCACAACCTATAAATGAATACAACAGCTTTGCTATACTAAAATATGATCAACATTTACAATTCTAAAATTTTATTAGTATTTATATAGCTATTTTTTAGATTGCATAAATATAAATAAGCAGATTTATATGTAATTATACTTTGGTAAAAATTAAGTTAATTTAATGTAATAACATTAAAAAGACATGGTGAGATATTATGGCAGTGATTATTATATGTTTCACTATAGGATCCAAAACATATAATCACTTTAGATACTGGTTATATTCAGGGTCATTGGAGTGAATTTAATGTGCAGTGTGACACAGTTATCACACTGCATTTTTGGTAACTGATGTGTATTTGCAGAGTTTGATGGTTATAGCACTGCATGCAACGTGACCAACAGGAGTCCGACAAACAGAGAGAGACACCACGGTCCTGCATCACGATGAACTGTTGCATATCCTGTAAGCATATATGCACACACATTAAGTAGTGAGACAAAATTTAAAATAACTTCTGCTTTCCTTAAGTAGTGCATCCTTATATGCATTAGTCCCTGTAATGGCAATTAAGGTCATCTTTATAGTAATATCATTATGGACTAAGGTAATAGTTACATTAATGCCATTATGTGCTACGGTAATCGTTACAGTAATTGCATGGACTACGGTAATAACAGTAACAGGTAATCGTTACAGTAATTATGGACTAAGGTAATCATTACAGTAATGATATGGAATAAGGTCATCGCTGCAGTAATGATAAGGACTAAGCTAATAATTACAGTATTGATATGGACTATGGTAATCTTTGCAATAAAGACACTGACTCAGGTAATCATTACAGTAATGATATTATGGACTAAGCTAAAAATTACAGTATTGATATGGACTAAGGTAATCATTACAATAACTAATGCAGCACTTGTCACTGCAATAATATGCAATAAAACATTTACAGTAAAGATATTGTGTAATATAGCACACATTTTATTAATACAAAGTAATACTCATATTAATGAAAAGCTTATTCATATAGCTTATAGCAGAGGCGCAATTTGTATAATTTCAAATGATGTTACCTCCTGTGCTGTTGGTAGTTGTCAAGATGGTTTGTGTGGTGGTGCTGTTTATAGGTGAAGATGTGGTGGGGTTTTGTTTTCCTCCAGTCAGTCCGATGCCCAGGGTGTCCAGATCAGACTGGTACTGCTGTGTCTCCCAGAACTGGACCAACGTGCTGCTCTCAAACATCTTCAGAATAGGTAGATTCACCCCCAGTAGATCACGAACTGTATTCACATTCAGGTCCTGAGACACAAAATGTAGAAACTCACAAATACACACAAAAAAATGTTTTTTTCATTTTTGTAAACTTTTAAAACCTTTAAAATAAAAATGTAGTTTAATAGCAAATTCCTTCCTATTTCTCCAATGAGAATGCAGACAGCTGTGCCCTACTATGGTATCTAGGAAGAGCACCTAGGTCAGGAGCCAAGCTCTGCAGAATAGATCTCAACTCTGCCCCAAAGAAACAACTGGTAAAGATGTTGAGGACACGTGCATGCGTGCACATACACACACAAAATCCCCACCTGTGCTTATTCTAGTCAGTTGTTTTGTTATATCATACCTTGACCACATCACGGTTCAGATTAATGAAGGTGGTAATGTCCATATTGATGTTCTGAGTAGCGAGATTTATTATATCCGACCGAGGAGCTCCACCTACAAACACATAGACATGCAGTGATGTATTTATTTTGGATGACTGAGTGAAAACTAATTGGAAAAAAATATCCCAAGGCACTGATAAAATGGAACTTAAAATATCAGTCCTACCCGTGTTTGCAGCTGAGTCTGAGAGTGTATGTATACATGAGAATTTTAAAGCCTGTAGTGGATATTCTTTGTTCATGTGGGGAATACCTGTTGTGTATGTATATTATGTGTGTTTACCTAGGAAAGATCTGATGAGCAGGAAGAACTCTGTGGCATTGCTGTGTAGAGAGCTGAACGAGATGTCGGCGATGTTATACAGAGCTGTTTTCTGATCGATGGTGCAGTTGGACAAGTCAATAGGGTTTGCATATCTGCAGAAAGAAAAACAGCAAGGAGACACAGTATTTTACCATTATATTCCTGTATTGTTTTGTTTTTAGCATTGATGTAAGAAACATCATGGAATTCTGACATCTATTGGATTTATTTAATTTTTCTGACTGGCCACAACTGGCAAGATATGTGACATCAATATCATGTAATGTCCTGCAGCATCATGTGTCATACAAACTCCTGCAGTGTCATACAGGGTCATGAAGTGCCATACAATGTCATATATTCATGACTGTGTGTGAGTGTATGTGTTTGTTGTGTGTGGTGGAAATGCTGTTCTACTGTATACAAGCAGCTGTGAAGGGTGAACTACTGTAACCAAGAACAAATTCCTTATATGTGTGAGGATATTTGGCCAATAAAGCCAGATTCTGATTCTGATAGTGTCATACAGGGTCCTGCAGTGTCGTAGAGGGTTATACAGTGTCATGCAGGGTCCTGCAGTGTCATGCAGGGTCCTGTAGTGTCATACAGAGTTATACAGTGTCATAAAGGGTCCTGCAGTGTTGTACAGGGTCCTGCAGTGTCATACAGGGTTATACAGTGTCATGCAGGGTCCTGCAGTGTCATGCAGGGTCCTGTAGTGTTATACAGGGTCTTGCAGTGTCATGCTTGTTATGCAGGGTAATGTGATAAGCTACCAAGTCAATTGCCCCAACTTGCTGTGTCCTTTCAAACAGGTAATGATGTGGTGCAGCCTTATGTCATCACAAATCTGGGCAGGGGTTGCAGAAATCTGCAAGTTTTTCTACTTTATTATATGTATTTCTATGAATTACATATGTTTCCATCCAATATGTTGCTTAGTTACTGTAGTTCTGATTGAAACATTTTTTCCCTCTCTTCAACCTGGTCAAGCCAGAACTCTTAACAGACCTCCTAACAGATACTCAGAAAATACTCAGATACTCAGAGGCTGACTACCTCTACCTCTGATTACTTAACAACTAGCTCAGGCCTGGGCTGGGTCATTACCCTGTTCTTATTTGCTGCATTCTGTATTGGCTTGTTTGCATATTCACCCTGTTATGGATTCTTGCATTCAATGTTGATGAACAAAAAAATTTCTAAGACATCCTTTAAAATCTTAGGGCATTTTCTCTGGTTTTGCATATTTTGTTAAATTCACTTTAAAGGTTCTTATTTATAGTATGATACACATATGTTTCATATCAAAATGTTCAGAACAATCTCAGCTCTCTTCCTAATGAGGTACCATTTGACCTAGACCACTGCATAAAGAAATATGGCCATAAAGCTGAAAGTTTGAGGACCAATTTTAGAAATATAATATATCTCATGTGAAAAAATACCTTTTCTAGTGTGAACCAATTGTTTCGGTGTTTGAAATACATTTACCAAAGTGATTGGTTAACAAAAGTCATTAAATATGAATAAAGTAGTATAGAAATGTGTGATAAATATCCAAAAAGTATATTTTTTTCAATTGTTTACTGAGTAAAGGTCTGATGTCTCAATCTTAGAGGGACTTAGAGGAAATGAAACTAAACAATGTGATTTTATATTATATATCAAGGCTCATAGAATATCAAAAATATCAAGCTTCATGTGTGCAGGTGAGAAATGAGCATTACAACAACTATAATCAAAATATGGCAAAAAACAGAAGACTCAGCTACACAGGACAGTATTGCGTATGGTCGAAACATATCCATTCATCTGCACTACACTAGCTTACTTTCACATAAAAAAAAAAAAAAACATTTAACGAAGCAAACATTTACTAATGGACAGTCAAGTTTGTCAAACAAATGTCATGACTGTTGTATTACAAATCACTTACATGAATTTTGCACCGAAGCAGCACTTAGCTAGATAGCTAGTAGCAGACATTGTGTCTACATATGATTAGTTATCCAAGTCCACTATTATATACTATTTTGTATTGTAAAATAACATTAACTTAGCCATCATCATAATAATTGTCACGGAATCCCCCCACAAGTCATATGGTATCGCCCTCCGTGTGCAGGGGGATTCATATGTGTACTGTTTTGTAACCACGCCCCCCAGGATTGCACACATGTGTGTAGGGTTTAATGTTACGTGTTAGTTTGTCTATTTAAACCCCTGTCTGTGTGTGCACCATTGTTGGTGATTGTAGCTATGTAGCATAAGTAGCTTTGTCACTACTTATGTGTTAAAGTCGATCTATGTAAACATCGCTGTAGCCGTAACGTTAGTCTGTGCACTCACCGTTAATGTGTATGTGTTCTTCGCTCAATGTTAGTGTAATCATGTTCACCGTAGATGTATGTGAGTTCCACCTATGTTGTCCACGTAATGTCAATAAATGTCATTCACCGTCGAGAAAGTCTGTACGTCCTGCCCCGCTCCCGCCGTACTCGGGCCAACAGCCTTACTATGCATCAAGTGTGCATCAAGTGTGTTATGATTTAGCACTAGAATGGCTAAAGACTACGTTTTTGTAAGGCAAACACACCCTGCTACTGGCCTGCCACCCTGCTTTGAAGCGTTCAGTGCCTATTGTAAGGACAGAGAGTAAGGACAAAACACTGACCGCCACATAC
Source organism: Electrophorus electricus (assembly GCF_041902795.1). Classification (NCBI taxonomy): domain Eukaryota; kingdom Metazoa; phylum Chordata; class Actinopteri; order Gymnotiformes; family Gymnotidae; genus Electrophorus; species Electrophorus electricus. The sequence continues at coordinate 421,837 of NC_137514.1, read as the reverse complement.
AAAGAAAGCTTGTATTTAATTTTTTACTCAGTATTTGTTTGCTTATTTACTAATGAGCATGCATGTGCTTGCGTGTGTGTCCATGTGTGTTTGCATGTGTCTACTTACCTTAGGTTTTCAGCAGTTATTTTGCTGAGTGCACTAGTGTTCAAAGAACAGATGTCCGACATGATAGCATTTATTTCAGAGTGTGGCCAGGAACGCGAAGATAATTCATAATCACTGCATTAGTCTACACACACACACACACACACACACACACACACTCACAAAAGTGAACACATTATTTCTCTAGCAAAAAAACATCTAAAATAACATGGGTATATTGACACTAGTACAACCTTATGACTGACTATTAAATCCCAGCCAATATATGTTAACACATGTTTGATATTTAAGTTCCCTCTTCTCAATACATTCAACACACAAACACTGATGGATTTGTTACCTGATCTGAAGTCCAGGCCCCATTAACTGGGTTCATTAAAGTGGCCAGAGTGTCTAATGAGGTGATGTTCCAACTGTTGATTTCACTGACATTGGCCACACGAGATGTGGAGCCCAGTAACTGCACCACACTGTCCCCAAGGCCTGATGGGTATGCCTGCAACACACACACACACATACCAGCAAATCTGAAACAACATTCCTTTTGGAAGTAAGCCGTGAACACACCCAGACCTCCCAAAACATACATCCTAAACAAACTAATGTATTCTATTAGTAATATCTAAGCAATATCAGAAAACTATGTTGGAAACACACAAACAGACACATACACACTCTCATCAACTCTACATTATTAAATAGTATTTAAAAAGGTACTTAGCAAAGCTGACCTGGTTTAGTTTGTTCAGAATGACCATTTCCATGCTGGGATCCACCACTATCTGAGTGATAGCTACCAGGTTGTTTATTAGCACAGTTACATTCAGACACAAATCAAACTGAGTGGAAGTGTAGCTCAAAATGAACGACTGATCCGCAATTGTTGTGTCTGTGATGTAACCCGCAGTACATCCTGACAGACACAGAGAGAAGAAATTAATTTATTTACTGTCTTTCTGTGACAGTTATACTACATTGCAAAAAACCCTAAATCTAAGACTAACCATTGTTTGTTTTTGTCTGTAATGAAGACCCAGAACTATACTTGTACTGTATTTGTGGAGACAGTTTATGGATTGGAGGACATAATCCTATAACCTGTAGTCTCTGTCAGTGTGGGCATGTTTGCACTGATACCTGTATCACATCTGCGTCTGAGATTTTGCTTGGATGCATTAAATAAACTTTGTAGCTTTGTTACTGGGTTGTTCTTGGCCCTCAGGGCTGACATGAATATGTAAGTACATGAAAAATATGTAAGTACATGAAAGAATTTAATAAAATGTATACAACACACCCTGCCTCATTTAAGAAAAGAACAGGTTACATACAAAGTTAAATTTGTTCCAGAAGTATTGGTTTAAGTAGAGAGGCAGGGGGCCTAACTGTTGTAGTGTCTGCAGATTCCATGTTGATAGATTTCTGAAAACAAAAGTACAACCTGTGAGACGCAGCTCCTGATGAACTAATGAACAATGCAATGTGTGAGATCTCCCACAGGTGTTCACATTACACATAAACATTCTCTTAAGGAAGTAAAGTATTTTCATTTTAAATTATTTTTAAATTGTATTTATTAATTTATTTGCATTTTTATTATATATATATATATAATATATATATATATATAAAGACTCTCAAATATAACAATTTATCAGTAAAGATTCTGTCATTTGCTTTATAACAGCTTTGAATCCTCTTTCCTCATCTATACACTATAAGTGCATTATTCATTGTTTAATGTCTCTTACCCATAGTTTGTGTTGCCACTGAAGAGCAGTGTCTGTATACCCGAGACCTGAGAGTCAGTCAGGTCTCCACAGTTCTTTAACTTCTCTATGATGAGTGGGTCAGACTTCTGGATGTAGGATGAGTTTAGTGTGCAGGTCATATTACCCAGAATATCCACCTGAGTCTTGTTCAGATTGAAGCCAGAAATACCCTTGAACAGCACAAAAGACATAAATGTGAGAGTATGTGTGTGTGTGTGTGTGTGTGTGTGTGTGTGTGTGTGTGTGTGTGTGTAGCTCTGCCTGTATGCTTTTACTCTTAAAGAAAGTTGATTGTTTTAGGTGTGTGTGTGTGTGTGTGTGTTTGTAGTTCTTCCTGTTTGATGTGTACTTTTAAACAAAGTGAATTGTTTGTGTGTGTATGTGTGTAGCTCATGTGTACTCTTAAAGAGGAATGTTTTGTGTGTGTGTGTGTGTGTGTGTGTGTGTGTGTGTGTGTGTGTGTGTGGTTTACTAGGCAGGTATGTGAATGGTTAAATAGTGTGTGTGTGTGTGTGTGTGTGTGTGTGTGTGTGTGTGTGTGTGTGTGTGTGTGTGTGTGTGTGTGTGTGTGTATGCATGTGTGTGTTTACCAGGCAGCTCTCTGCATTGTTGAACAGGATGTTCTGTCTGTTGAGGAAGCTGGAAGGAACAGAGAAATCTGCTCTGCCCAGAGCACTGAAATATGAACTGCAGTTCACCTTCGGCACCATCTCATAGCTAGAGCACACACACACACACACACACACACACACCCACCACCACCACCACCACAAATCAAATACACAGAAACAAACATTACAGAGAAACAAAAACAATATATAGGAGTATCACCTATTAACAAAATATTTCAGTCAAACAAAACTAACATGCAGAAATGAAAGTGCATTTATTTGAATTTTACTCAGCGGACATATTAATGTGTTTGATGCTAATTCAACAAAAAAGAATACTTCAAAAAAGATACAGCACCACCTGTCATATAGTAGTTTGAATATATGCTTGAGAGTTAATTTGTTATTCTGTTTATTTATGTTCACACAACATTCAAACCGTTTTGCTTATATTGTGAAATGTTATAAAATGCATATACATTTGTCCTAATGTGAATACTGTGTGTGTGTGTGTGTGTGTGTGTGTGTGTGTGTGTGTGTGTGTGTGAGTGAGTGAGTGTGTATTACACACTCATAATAAAGAAGCATGTCAGGAGGGACATCACTGAAGGTCAAAGATGTGTCGTTTTTCACATAAGTGTACATGCTGGTCAGCTGCAGTAGAGAACACACAGTGAGTCACTCCACTGTTACATCAGACATCCTCTTTCATTTACTCCAATATACCACCTCAGTGTCACAGCAAGTATCAATTTGAACTTTTAAAAAAATTTATGATGGTCTTAATGCCAATGTTGATAAACTTTCGTTTGACATGCTCAGATATATAACAGGTTCTTTTACACCTAAATCAGGGATCTAAGGCTACATTTTACACATTTCAGATTTTAAACTTACTGAAATTCCTTTGTTTTCTAAATGAAAATATACATTTTTAAATCTAATTACTAAGATTATATTTACACATATAATAAAAAAAAGACTGAAGTTCAAAGCACAGATAATCATAAAAGAAAATAGCTTTTACAGATATGCCTAAACTTAGAATTGGTAGCATACACAATTATTGATACATTTTGCAGCAATTTATTTAAGACTTAATACTAGGAGCAATAAATGATTTTACCACCAAAAAGTAGCAAACATTATTTCTGAAATCTGAAACATCCAGGCCACTAGGTGTCAGTATAATGGGTATTTCATAATGTGAAGAAGAGTCATTAGAAATATGACTTATTGTTCCTTTAACTGATTAAATATCTGTGTACCTGTGACTCTTGCAGAGGGACCTTGCTCCTGCCTGGACGTAGTCTACAAGCGTGCACCAACTGTATGACTTTTTGCACAGGGAGAGCCTGAGCTGAGGTGCTAGTAAATCCTTGGAGTATTAACTCTGGAACACTGCAAACACACACACACACACACACACACACACACACACGCACACACGCACACACACACACACACACACACACACACACACACACAAACAAACCTAAAAAATCTGTTTTGATCACTAAAAAGTGTAAAGAATCATCCAAGATTTACAAACTTTTGTATTCTGCCCTTTGTCTATATGATCTCTCATTATACACTATTTGTAGTGTGTGTGTGTGTGTGTGTGTGTGTGTGTGTGTGTGTGTGTGTGTGTGTGTGTGTGTGTCTGTGTGTGTGACAGAATTTAACTCACTTGTCTGCATTTCAAGTGGCACTAGCCACTGAACCAAACAACACCACAGCCTAGTAAAATACAAAATAATAAACAGACATTTAGACAGACAAACCAGCACAACTGGACCACTATTACATATTACTTGTTAGCATGTCAATGTATTGAAGGGGAAAAGTACACAATATGGAAAATGACTAGTCATATATGAATTTATATAGTGTTACCTGGCCTTGATTCCAGTTCTTTTGGTTGACAACTGAAATTTTTACAGTGTTCAGAGATGCCAGTAGCACACGTGGGATGTATGTTGCCAGTTCATTTGGAACGTTCACGACTGCTTCGGTCTCATCTATAGAGATAATCTGGAAGAAAGGGTAGAAACCTCAGTCTTTCCAGATTCTGGCTACATGGCATTTAATGTAGTGTTTGTATTGCAGCGCAGTAATGACATGCTCCACTGTCTGTTTCTCTACAGTGCCTCTACCCACTGACCACTGCCTCCACACAGTGTCCCCATCTACCCACTAACCACTGACCACTGCCTCCACACAGTGTCCCCATCTACCCACTGACCACTGACCACTGCCTCCACACAGTGTCCCCATCTACCCACTGACCACAGACCACTGCCTCCACACAGTGTCCCCATCTACCCACTGACCACTGACCACTGCCTCCACACAATGTCCCCATCTACCCACAGACCATTGACCACTGTGTCTACCCACAGACCACTGCCTCCACACAATGTCCCCTTCTACCTACTGTCCACTGCCTCCACCCAGTGTCCCCCTCTACCCACTGACCACTGACTTCACCAGTGTCCCCCTCTAACTACTGGCCACTGCCTTCTGTTTGTACCTTCTGGACAAATGTCTCTTGCAGAACCTCTGGTGCTTTCAGAATGTTGTTGACAAATGTTGGATTCTGGGATAAAGTCAGAAGTTGAGGGGATGGAATACTGGACATGGTTGCTGTGGAAACACCTCGAATGAGCTTGCCCAGAGTCTCCAGGGCAGAGCCACTGTTGATCTGTCAATCAAAACATAATTCAATGAAAATACATCCAGTGAGGTTACCAAGAAAAAAAAAGTCCAATTGTATTAAGTGTTTTGAATCTGGCATTCTGATCTACTGTTTTGTAGGCTTCATTTCAGACTATACTGTGTACGATGTAGTATGTAAGGTGTAGAGTGTAGTATGCAGACTATACTGTGTAAGATGTACTGTGTAGGGTGTACTGTGTTTTATTGGGTAGGGTGTAGTGTGTAAGGGGTATAGTGTAGTGTGTACTGTGTTTAATTGTGTAGTGTGTATGGTATAATGTGTAAGATGTACTGCATTTTATTCTCTAGTGTGTAAGGTTTGCTGTGTTTTATTACGTAGTGTGTAAGGTATACTGTGTTTTATTGTGTAGTGTGTAAGGTGTACTGCTTTTTTTGTGTGATGTGTAGGGTGTAGTCTGTAAGGTGTACTGTGTTTCACTGTGTAGTGTGTAGGGTGTAAGGTGTAAGTTGTACTGTGTTTTATTGTGTAGGGTGTAAGGTGTACTGTGTTTTATTATGTAGTGTGTAGTGTCTAACGTGTACTGTGTTTATTGTGTACTGTGTAGGTTGTAGTGTTTGGTGTGTAAGGCGTACTGTGTTTTATTGTGTAGTGTGTAGGGTATAGTGTGTACTGCGTAAGGTGTACTGTATAGTGTGTAAGGTGTACTATGTTTGATTGCATAGTGTGTAAGGTGTAAGTGTACTGTTTTATTATTTATAAATAAACTGAAATTTTACCTTTTAACTTCATTATCATAGTTCAATTTCATATCCAACTTAGTGGAGAAGTGAGACAAAAACAGTGTTTTGTGTGTTAGTGTAGTGTGTAAGGTGTACTGTGTTTTATTATGTAGTGTGTAAGGTGTGCTGTTTTGTGTAGTGTGTAAAGTGTACTGTGCTTTATATTCTATTGTGTAGTGTGTAAGGTGTACTGTGCAACATGTTGCATACACTTACTTTGAAGCCTGCATTAGTGATGCTCTGGACGATGGCGTTGGCCTGGCCTTGGTTCCAGCCAATGACTGAGCTGAGAGTCGCCAGAGAACTGTTTATGACAGCAGGAAGGGCGGAGCTTATCTGACCCTCCGTCAGGCTGATGCTCTCGTTGCCGAGTGACTGAATGATGGTTGCATTTAAAGTGGGAATGTTTGCTACTAGTACTGCTGTGACCTGTGAGGAGAAGAGGATTGTGGGTAACTCAAACAGTTACCTGTTTACTGAAGTGAACAGATTGATCACTCAGTTGGTCAGGAAGAAGACCTAACTGAGTGGGCCAGGCCCATTCAAAAGGCACAAAGCCACAGTTTTAAGCTTATGACACTGACAGCAGCAGAGAGGCCAATTCCTGTAATTGTGGTGATTTGGATACTTACAGTTGTCACAGTGATGCTGACTCTGGCAGTGGTGGTTTTTGTAGTGGTGGTGCTGGTATTCACATTGGTTCTGCTCATGGTGGTGTTGACATGAGCAGTTGTAGTTTTGCCAGTGACAGGGGGAATAGAAGTGGTGTTGTGCATAGCAGTAGCATTATTAGTAGCATTGTCTCCAGTGTGTGTTTTGTTGATGTTCATGTTGGTGTTGTTGAGACTGGTGGTGTTCACATGACCGGTTGTAGTGTGTGCAATGAAAGGGGGAATAGAAGTGGTGTTGTGAATAGCAGTAGCATTTGTAGTAGCATTGACACCAGTGTGTGTGTTAATATTCATGTTGGTGTTGTTGGTCGTGTTCACATGAGCAGTTGTAGTGTTTGCAATGACAGGGGGAATAGAAGTGGTGTTTTGAGTCGCAGTGGCATTTGTAGTAGTATTGACACCAGTCTGTGTGTTGTTGATGTTCATATTGGTGGTGTTGACATGAGCCGTAGTAGTGGTGGCATTGGCAGTGGTATTCACAGGACTTGTACTGGAACTTGTAGTAGTAATGATTGTGGTGTTATTTGCTGTTATGTTGACACCAGTAGTGACAGCAGCGAGTGTAGTGGTGGTTAAGTCCTCTATTCCTCCAGTCAGTCCGATGCCCAGTGTGTTCAGCTGAGACTGGTACTGCTGTGCCTTCCAGGACTGGACCAACGCTGTATTCTCAAACAGCTTTAGTTCTGGCAGATTCACCCCCAGTAGATCCATAACTGTACTGACACCCAAGTTCTGAAACACACAAACACACACAAAACACAAACAATTTTTGTTTTTTATCTGAGCTCAAAACTATTTCATATTCTCTTTCCTATTATTCAATACTGAAGCTCTATTTTTGGGTGCTTCATACCTTCACCACTGCAGGATTCAAACTCAAGAACGTGGTGATATCCATGCTTATGTTCTGAGTAGAAAGTTCTTGTATATCTCCAATAGGAGCTCCACCTAATAATCAAGGAGGAAAAACACTAGTCGGTTTAATGAAATGGATGCTATAGGCCAGCTGTGAGCTCCTGTGGCTGGACAACCAAAATATCATCACTTTTGATGGGTTATTGCTGACAAACCCAGTTCTTGGTCAAGATATGACTGTAGGAATTCTGAGACTGTAAGAGTAGGAGTGGAGCTGAGAGTGAAGCTAGAGGGGCAGAGCTGTTAGACTGAGGCGTTAGATTTGAACAAATCTATTCCTCACTCATAATCTACCCTCCCCCTCTCTCTGTTTCTCTTTCTCCAACTAACTCACTGTCTCTCTAACTCTCACTATCTCATATTCTCATATATATATATATATATAATGTTTAGATAAGCATTAAGATCATCATTATTTTTGAAATAAGTTATTAACTAGATTTATTATTGTAATTGATTCATTAAATATTTCTTAAAATATTTTTGAATATAAAATTATTATAATAAAAATAGGATTCTATGTTATTTGTTTTTCACTCTTTAATGCATGATTACGCATTTATATAGATTTTATTACTTCATTTTATAACTGTGTGTGTGTGTTACCGAGGTAAGGTGCGATGAACAGGTAATATATAGTGCTATTGCTGCGTAGAGAGCTGAAGGAAATGTTGGCGATGTTGTACAGAGCGGTTTTCTGGTCGATGGAGCATGGTGACAAATTCAAAGCATTTCCATATCTGCAGTGAAAAATAACACAAACTGCCTTCTATATTTGACTTAAACAGATTTTGCAGCAGAAGAGAGAATTCTAGCTGTGACTGAAAATTCTAGCTGCTGACTTTGAATATTTTGCAGGGGACATAAGAAAGACAAAGAGTGAGTTCCAGTAGTCAAGGTGGGAAAAGATGAAAGCAGAGTGTCTGCATCAGTCCTGATAAATGAGGGATAAAAGCCATGGAACAGAGATGAAAATACACACTTTTATTACACACTTATATAATTAAACACACACTCTTATCAGGGACCCAGTGTGTCACAGTTAGCCCCTCCCTGGCGTCTCGCTCTCCCTAGCAACCTGTCAGGTGCTACTTTGTTTGGTTTTTCTTCATGTGCACTGTTGTTTTTATTCTGTTAGTTCCGCAACTTGATTAATTCTCCGCTCTTCATTAGTTTAGCCTGTGCTTCATTTTTCCCTTGTTAGCTTGTGTATTTAACCCCAGTGTTTTCCTTGGTCATCAATGTTTCACATGTGGTCTGGTAGGTGTGCTGAGTTCTGTTAAATGCATCCATGTTCTGCCTGTTTGTTTGTCTGTTTTGTTTCATCCTCTGGTTTTCCTGTGTTACATTTCCTGTCTACAGTAGTTTTTCATTATGCATTGTGGTTTTGTTTCCTTTTCTAAGTTCCCTGGCTATTCAGCCATGGACTATAGACTCTGGTTATGGATTTGGCTTAAAGCATTTTGCTCTTCTCAGCATTTGTCTCTGCCTCTCAATTGCTCTGCATTAAATAATGTGTGGTTCAGAAGAGAGAGTGGGATCGAAAATTACATCTACATTGTGAACTTCTCAGGATGGTTAAACGGACACTCCATAAATGTTTACTGCCAAGTCTGAGAGACTTGCTACTATGGATTTATGAACAATTAGTAAAAATTCAGTTTTATTGGATTAAGTTCAATAATAATATAATGCATCCAGTGTTTGTCGTAACTGATTTACTGTATCATATATTTACTAGGAAGAGGATAATAAGGGCACCAAAATCAGTTGAAAGAAGGAAATCATTATGAACGTGCAAGAGCACTGATTCAGTTCAAAACCAGACTGTTTCAGTACTAAAACCAGGCTGTTTCAATGTGAAAACCAGACTGTTTAGCGTAGCAAGGTCACTTGCTTGTTAGCATGTTTGCCTTTCAGTGCTAGGGTCTTAGGTTCAAGTCCCTGTCTAAATAGCACTAAACTAAATGTGCCTTGTGTGTCTTTGTGGGTCCAAAAACATTGGATACTCTGAACTGTCCTGTATGAATGCAACCTGTGTGTATGTCCAGTGATGGTTGGTGCTCTGTCCTAGTCTTAACCTCCTCCACTTCCCCTGCAGTGTTTGGTAGATGTGAACACCCATCAAAATAACTAATGAGGTACAGAGAGGTCTGATAGCTTGATTGTAATTGGGAGTAGAATAACTACCAAGAGGTACAGAGAGGTCTGATAGCTGGATTATGATTGGGAGTAGAATAACTACAGAGAGGTCTGATAGCTTGATTGTAATTGGGAGTAGAATAACTACCAAGAGGTACAGAGAGGTCTGATAGCTGGATTATGATTGGGAGTAGAATAACTACAGAGAGGTCTGATAGCTTGATTGTGATTGGGAGTAGTATAAGTACCATGAGCTCTTTACACTGCAGAGTGGAAAGGCTGGAGTTGTTAATTTTTTCTTTGACGAATCTAAAAATACAATTTATTGCTCAGCCGAGCTGGGAGATATAGTTTGTGTGTTGGTGTGTGTATGTGTGAGTGTAAGTTTGTGTCTAATTACCTCAGGCTGTCCTCTGTGATGTTGCCACGTACACTGATGTTCAAAGAACACAGATTGGAGCCGATTGCATTTAATTCAGCAGTTCCCAGAGTGTTACCAGCCACGCTTAGATACCTCATAATTACTGCATTACTCTACACACACACACACACACACACACACACACACACACACACACACACACACACACACACACACACACACACACACACACACACACACACACACATACACATACACACACACACACCCCAATTGTTTAAAATGGGTTTTGTATGTCAGTGGTCTGTATGCAAAACATTGATCACCCACTGGAAATATTTTTTTCTCCAGTACCTCTAACCCCGGCTAATACAATAATAACTCTGATCCTACCCAGTATAATACTAACTCTAACCCCACCCAGTAAAATACTAACCCTAACCCTGCCCAGTACAATACTAACCCTAACCTCACCCAGTACAATACTAATCCTAACCCCACCCAGTACAATACTAACCCATACCCCGCCTAATACAATACTAACCCTAACCCCACTCAGTACAATACTAACCCTAACCCTGCCCAATACATTCAACACACAAACACTGATGGATTTGTTACCTGATCTGAAGTCCAGGCCCCATTAACTGAGTTCATTAAAGAGGCCAGTTTGTCTAATGAGGTGATGTTCCAACTGTTGATTTCACTGACATTGGCCACACGAGACGTGAAGCCCAATAACTGCACCACACTGTCCCCAAGGCCTGACGGGTATGCCTGCAACACATCCAGACCTCACAAAACATGCATCCTAAAAAAACTAATTTATTCTATTAGTAATATCTAAGTAATATCAGAAGACTATGTTGGAAACACACACACCGACACATTTACACTCTCATCAACTCTACATTATTAAATAGTATTTAAAAAAGTACTTAGCAAAGCTGACCTGGTTTAGTTTGTTCAGAATGACCATCTCCATGCTGGGATCCAACACTATCTGAGTGATAGCTGCCAGGTTGTTTATTAGCACGGTTACATTCAGACACAAATCAAACTGGGTGGAAGTGTAGTTCAAAATGAACGACTGATCCGCAATTGTTGTGTCTGTGATGTAACCCGCAGTACATCCTGACAGACACAGAGAGAAGAAATTAATTTATTTACTGTCTTTCAGTGACAGTTATACTACATTGCAAAATAACCCTAAATCTAAGACTAACCATTGTTTGTTTTTGTCTGTAATGAAGACCCAGAACTATACTTGTACTGTATTTGTGGACACAGTTTAAGGATTGGAGGACATAATCCTATAACCTGTAGTCTGTCAGTGTGGGCATGTTTGTAATGATACCTGTATCACGTCTGCGTCTGAAATTTTGTTTGGATGCAGTAAATAACATTTGTAGCTTTGTTACTGGGGTGTTCTTGGCCCTCAGGGCTGACATGAATGATGGCAGAAATATCTTTTTCTCAGTCTTTAAGGTTGCATAAACACACACAAAATATGTAAGTACATGAAAGTATAAATAAATAAAAGGTATACAACACACTCTGCCTCATTTAAGAAAAGAACAGGTTACATACAAAGCTAAATTTGTTCCAGAAGTCCTGATTTAAGTAGAGAGGCAGGGGGCCTAATTGCTTTAGTGTCTGCAGATTCCATGTTGATGGATTTCTGAAAACAAAAGTGCAATCTGTGACATGCAGCTCCTGATGAATCACTAATGAACAATGCAATGTGAGGTCTCCCACCAGTGTTCACATTACACAAACACACTCTACATTTTAATGACCTACATTTTAACTACACACTGGGCCAAATTATAATATATAAAGGAATATTTGTTTAAGTTGTCCCTTTATTTTCCTTTTGCCTTCCTTAAAAACCTAGCATTATGTTTAGAATTTTAAAAATATTTTCTAAATGAAAATTTTAAAGTCTCCTTATCTTTTTTATTTTACTAATATAAAAGCTACAGTCTTGTAGCTGAAGTCTAATATCACGGTTTTTCTTCCTGGCGTTCTTTTGGTGACGCCTTCACGTGTTTGTTTTGGTTTCTGTTCCTGGTTTTGTTTTGGCTCTGTTTTGTCAGGTTTCCTTCTTTTGGTTTTGTTGTTCCAAGCCCTTGCCTGTATCCTGGCCTGTAAATATATGTCTGGTTAGTCTTCATTTGCCTCGGTTATTTAAGCCCTGTGTTTTGTTTCCCATGTTGTCGGTTATTTTGGTTTGTTCAGTTATGTTTAGATTTGTTTTCACTATCGTTGTTGTCGTTTCTGTTTCCTGCTGGTTAGTTTCCTGAAGTCTCCCTCCTTCTGTGCTGTTGTTTTGTTTATCAACCTTTTGTCAGTTCTCTGCCAATGTTTTGCTTTGCTTCTTGCTTATTTCTTATTTTGGTTTGCCTAGTTTTTCCCACGTGTCTTACGTCTGTTTAAGCCTCTGTTAGCCTCCAAAATTTGTGTCCCTCGCGTGCTAAAGAACCTCATGCACTTGCATCCTGCCTCTCACCTTGTCCTTGCTACAACGTTACATATAAAGAGACTCAAATAATCCATTTTATCAGTAAAGATTCTGTCATTTCTGTCATTTCAACAGCTTTGAAACCTCTTTCCTGCTCTATACACTATAAGTGCATTATTCATTGTTTAATGTCTCTTACCCATAGTTTGTGTTGCCACTGAAGAGCAGTGTCTGTATACCCGAGACCTGAGAGTCAGTCAGGTCTCCACAGTTCTTTAACTTCTCTATGATGAGTGGGTCAGAGTTCTGGATGTAGGATGAGTTTAGTGTGCAGGTCATATTACCCAGAATATCCACCCGAGTCTTGTTAAGACTGAAGCCAGAAATACCCTTGAACAGCACAAAATGCATAAATTTGAGAGTATGTTTATTATGTGTGTGTGTGTGTGTGTGTGTGTGTGTGTGTGTGTGTGTGTGTGTGTGTGTGTGTGTGTGTGTGTGTGTGTGTACCAGGCAGGTCTGTGCATTCTTGAATAGAATACTCGGTCTGTTGAGAATGCTGGAAGGAATAGAGAAATCTGCTCCACCCAGAAATATGAAATATGAGGTGCAGTTCTGCACTTTGCCATAGCTGAAACACACACACACACACACACACACACACACACACACACACACACACACACACACACACAGAAATTATAGATATGACAAATGAGGAGGTATGATAGTAATATATGATCTATTTAATTTAATAGTTCAAACTAATTATGCTAACATGATTAGTAGCGATCAAAGGTATAAATTGGTCAGTTGAAAATGATGAGAAAATCACAAAATACTGTAATTATACAACAAGGCTACCAGTGGGATTCTGTAGTAAATTTTACTCAAGAGAAGCATGTGTTTAAAGCTTCTATTATAATTAAGGTTAAAGATTAAGTGTACATTATTCATATATGTACTGATTAATGTTTGATTACATGCAGCCCATTTTTGTTTGGATCACTTAAAAATATATATATTTTTTGCATGTGCGTTTTAAATGTCAATAGTATAGGCACATGTCAAGTGTGTGTGTGTGTGCACATTGGTGTGTGGTACACACTCATAGTAGAGAAGCATGTCAGGATGGAAATCACTGAAGGTCATAGAGGTGTCGTCTTTCACATAGCTGTACATGCTGGTCAGCTGTAGTAGAGAACACAGTGAATCCTTTTCAATGTTTTAAACTTGTCAAAAGTATTTGTTAGCAATGTCTCCAGCATTCTCTCATCTTTGTAACATATATAAGGAGTATCCTCACACAGCAGCGGATCATGAAAACTAGTCCATGCATGTATATCTTTACATCTGGACTACTGTAATACACTGCTCGCGGGTCTCCCTAAGAATGCCCTCTTAGAGAGGCACACACCCTCACACACAGAATTGGCTTTAAAATACTAATATTAATTTTATTTACTTCAAATAATATTGAATTTAATTTTGGCAAATACCTTCCTGAGGTGATAGTTCAAGAATGTATTAACCTTTATTATCCTTCTATGTATTCTCTGCTTTATGTAAAGCACTTTATAACCGTGTTTAAGAAAGTGCTATATAAATAGTTAATAATAATAAGTAATTGTGAATTAATTAATGATTCATGGCAATATTAAAAAATATTAATGTATTAGTATTGTTTATTTATTATTATATTTGATTCACTTGATGACTGTTGATCATTGCTTAAATTATACACAGTATTTCTAAAAAATGTTGCACCAGTCCTAATAAAAAGCAGGCATGAAATGAGTGTCACCCTGTGTACCTGTGACTCTTGCAGAGGGACCTTGCTCCTGCCTGGACGTGGTCTACAAGCTTTCACTACCTGTCTCGCTTTCAGCACAGGGTAATTACGAAATGAAGTGTTTGTAATTCCCTGGAGTATCGACACTGGCAAACTGCATACAGAAACACAAACACACACACACACACACACACACACACACACACACACAGCACATCTAAAGGCTTTTTGCAATCCTTGCATGTGTAATTGAAATCCACTGGGGTGCGTTTGTGTGTGTGTCAGTGTGTGTGTGTGTGTGTGTGTGTGTGTGTGTATGCATGTATGTGATAGCAGTTAACGCACTCATCTGGATTTGAGGTGGCACTAATCGCTGTTCCAATCAACATCTTAGCCTAATGAAATAAAAAATAAACAAATAAACATTACAATTGTTTTGTACACAGCACAACACAACTGGACCAGCACTGTGTTTTTTGTATGTCAATGTACTGATGTCAGAGAGAGAAAATGACTTTCTGTAATGCAGGAGTAATGCGGGAGTAATGCAGCAGTGTTGAACACAGTAATACTTTTATTCACACACAACGAAGACAATGTAGCTCACATGCTGACGTAAGGTTACACCAACAATCAACAACTACAAGTCTTTATATACATGAACCGTAACGACACGAAACGAGGAACAGGTGTGATACACGGGTAGGGCATGGCCATGCAGAGTGTATGTGTTCTGTTACCTGGTTTTGATTCCACAATTTGTTGTAAATGATTGAAACATTTGCAAAGTTCACAGATGTCAGTGTCATTGCTGGAATGTATGTTGCCAGTGCATCTGGAACGTTCACCACTGCTTTAACTGGGTCTAAAGAAACAAGCTGAACAAAAAGGTAGGACATCAACCTCAGATTCTATTTAAATTATCCCTAAAGATGGAGTTTTTTTACAGTTCATGATATTCTATAAATACAAAACATTCTGCAGCTTTTATTAACCAGTAAATAAAAGAATGGTTTGTGTATCACAGTATACACAGTGTTTCAGAGTGTATGTTTGTGGGGCAGGGTTTTGTGTGTGTGTGTCCATGTGCATATGCGCACCTTCTGGACAAATGTCTCTTGCAGAACCTCTGGTGCTGTCAGAATGTTGTTGACAAATGTTGGATTCTGGGATACAGTGAGAAGTTGAGAGGATGGAATACTGGACATGGTTGCTGTGGAAACACCTCCAATGAGCGTGCCCAGAGTCTCCAGGGCGGCGCCACTGCTGATCTGTCAATCAAAACATAATTAAATTAAAATGCATCTAGTGAGGTTACCAACAGCAAACAATTTTTTTCAAGATTAATTTAAATTATTTTGGATATGTGTGGGTTATATTTCCCAATACAAACATAAATAAACTGAAATTGTACATTTTAACTTCATTATCATAGTTCAATTTCATATCCAATTTAGTGAACAAGTAAGACAAAAACAGTGTTTTGTGTCTTAGGGTTTGGGGTTTGTGTTAGCGATAGGGTTAGGTTAGTTAGGTTATAGCAGCTCAGTCGTGTAGTGTGTAAAGTGTACTGTAATATACAGTGTGTAGTATGTAAGGTGTGCTGTGTTTTATTGTGTAGTGTGTAAGGTGTACTGTGCAACATGTCGCATATATTTACTTTGAAGCCTGCATTAGTGATGCTCTGGACGATGGCGTTGGCCTGGCCTTGGTTCCAGCCAATGACTGTGCTGAAAGTCGCCAGAGAACTGTTTATGACAGTAGAAGGGGCAGAGCTTATCTGACCCTCCGTCAGGCTGATGCTCTCGTTGCCGAGTGACTGGAAGATGGTTGCGGTTAAAGTGGGAATGTTTGCTAGTAGTACTGCTGTGACCTGTGAGGAGAAGAGGATTGTGGGTAACTCAAACAGTTAGCTGTAAACTGATAAGTGAACAGATTGATCACTCAGATGGACAGGAAGACCTAACTGAGTAATTACCTCTGGATTAATCGGACTGCAGAGGCTGTTGATGGTCTTTAGGATGCTCTCACTATCTTTTGCTCCAAGTGTCACAAAAGCAAAACCAGGAGCTGCACACAACAGTTGACCTGGCAAGCTACACACACATACACACACACACACACACACACACACACACACACACACACACACACACACTACTGATGAAGTATTTATTAGCAAATGAGTTCTGTCATGTGCATTTTCTGTGCAGAAGCAGAAGAAAAACATTCTGATCCATCCCCCTCTGATTCTGATCCATACTGACAAGCTTTTATTCATTTTGGTATAGTGAGAAGCGTCTAATATATTAAGTACATAGTGTTTAGTGTGGTATGTAGTATTTAGGGTACCGAGTGAGTATATAACCCAATATAGGGTTAGGGTTAGGGCTAGGATTAGGATTCTGCGTGTACAGCTGTGTGATGTAGTGTATTATATATAATGTATGCAGTTTGTAGTGAATGGTGTGTGTAGTGTATAACCTGAGGGGGTTGAAGTTAGGATTCTGGTTGTACAGCTGTGTTACGTAGTAGACAGTAACACTGGCTGCAATTCCTGAGGTGTTAAACAACTGAAGATTATCTGGGTTTGCCGCAAACACACCGATCTACAGGATACAATCAAAACTATGCATTAAAATCCGTGTGTGTGTGTGTGTGTGTGTGTGTGTAAAGCAAGTGCAACTGTCCTTACTGTTGAAGACTTCATGTGCACAGTCAAGACATCACACCAAACATCTCCACTTCCAGAGAAGGCAGAGTCAGCTGACCCTACAGTTAGTAACCCTAACTGTAACAGTGAGCGGTTAGGAGGTGGACGCATGTGTGGAGAAGAGCGATGGACAAATCCAGATTCAGAGTCATTATAATGGTCAAGGGTCATTGAGCCAATACGGAGAGTATGAGGATACATGATTAAACAAACAAAAACACACAAAGGCAAACAGGGGAAGCAAGCTATAACAGATGCTAGAAAGAACTCAGAGGCTAAGAAACACAAAGGCTAGGAAAAACAGTCAGACTAGGATACACACAATACAAACTTACAGGCATACAGATACAGGCTTTCAAACAGTCAATGAACAGTCAAGACACAGGGCACAAGACTGAGTTTAAATACATGAATTTAACAATACTAGAAATTATGAACAGGTGTGGAAAACCGAGAGAAGGGCGGAGAAAATGAAACTAGGGAATGGAACCAAAACACAAGACAAAGAAATCATGGAACAGGGAAGCTAGGAGGGACAAACTGTGACACTAACGCCAACTATGACACGGTCGCATATGGCAGGTCCACTGCTGCCGACAACAAGGCTCTCCAGAGTTTGGGGAACAGTACAGAGCTGCAGGACACCTGTAACAGGCCACCTATTACAGGACACCTGTGCAGGATGCCTATTACAGGAAAAGCCTGAGTAAAGCCAGTAGACTTACCTCTGACCACACACTCTGGACATGACCTCATAACGCCTCTAACATCTGACCTCACACAGTCCAGCTATTAAATTATGGATATTGGGACATACTAATAATAGCATGAATACATTTCATTATATGGTACATTTATGCAAAATGGCAATACATTTGAATAAAACAAAAGTCAGGGCTTCAAAAGAATGAACAATAAAAAGATTCATTAATCAACCTCAGTACGATGAAGATTGAGTTTATTTTGTCATTAGTAAATAGGAACATAAATGTAAGACTATTGTTCCCAAACTTATAAAGTCTAAATATCTAAAGATCTATATGCTCTTACATGATAGGATAGTTGTTGCAGTTCATGTATGATGTCACATTAAGAAATATTTCTGCGGTAACACTGGGGAGTAGAGGGACCAGCTTCATGAACAACCAGTCAGTCCAGTTGGAGGTTACAAACTGTGAAAACTCGGGGTTAATGATCTTGAAGGTTTCGTTCATCATTAGGTCTCTCACAGGAGTAATGATATTACTAACCTGCAAAGAAACACATTCAGAATATTTATATCATAATTACTTCTTGTTGCATGAGAGAGTTTTTGGGTAAAAAGTTTGTGTAAAATGATGCACGTCAGGTACCCCTTGAGATGTGAGGGCAGTGAGAAACACATCCACATTTGTGAAAGCATCGCCTGTCTCGAGTCGGTTGAACACTTGGTTCATCTGACTTGTGCTGTTCAGTGCTCCAGAGCTGAGAGTGAGCTCAGCTACTTGGGTAGGGCTCAGAAGGTCCAGTGATCCAGAAGGTCCAGTGATCCAAACTGCAAAAACATACAGCAACAAGTCACTGATAGGCCTTCTAGATCATGGACAAAGCCAAAGATGGACAAACAAAGACTTAGACCAAGATTGATATTTCTCACAGTGGAAACATTTGTGAATAAAGTTTGAACCTTTTCCACATTGGCCTTAAGAGGTTTGAGACATTGTGTGAGAGTGTGAGAGAATAGGAGAGTGTGATTATGAGATTGAGCATGAGAGAGATTAAGGCAGTGTTAAAAAGTGAGTGTGATTGTCAGTTTATTTGTGTTGCTGTGAGAGAGACAGACTGACAGAGAATCAATGTATCTCAGGGAGAATGGTTGTGTGTGAGTGACTGAGCATGGTATGTATATAAAAAATCAATAAAACAGTTTTTTACAAAAGATAAGTGTCAACATTTGTTCCTATAAGACAAATGTTACATGTCATGTGCTGAGTAGTGTTCAAAAGATAAGTAAGGACAATGGTGCATAACAGGTTTCAGTTCTCTTCAACATAATCCCTATTTACAACAAAATAATAAATCATTCAATTTTCTCTGATGTCGGTATTAAAAATACTACATGCTCTGTAGAATGGAGAGTGACATACCCCACTGATGTTGAACTGTGTCAGATCAAGGTACGACACATAGCCGGATAGCTTGCCAAAGTTCTGGGAGACCCAATTTGCGTCTGTCTGGTTATTCAACCAGCAGGCTGCATTAAATCATGAGGACAAGTGAGCACAGCATTAGAAAAGGAAAAAGATGAGAATCTTGTGGTGTTTGTTTAAATCTCAAATGTAGTGCTGATTTGTAGACAGGTAACTTACCTGTTTGATTGACTTGCTGTAAAGACTCCTTTAGGTAGGCTACCAGAACAGCTGCAAGTCCTTGTTTGTTGTTTTCTGGTATGTTGCCAGAAACATCGTTCAATCCTTGAACACTGAGAGGAAGAAGGAGATCTGGCTTTAAAAAAACAACAAAAAATACAGAGGCAGAAAAGTACAAAGGAAGAAGGACTTGGTCCTGGATCTCTTCACTATATCTAGGAAGGGATGGAGGAGAGGCATGAATCTGATGCTGGCCAGCCAAAAATTCAAGTTTTGCGCTGTAACTTTATTCCCTATGATTAGGTGAACTTAACCAAGTTCAACAACATTCTCCCATTTTACTCAATTTATCCCTACAATTTTAGTTATGTAATATATGTAATAAAGCAGAGACTCAGAACAACAATAAAACACTGATAATAATAATAATAATAATAATAATAATAATAATAATAATAATAATAATAATAATAATAATAATAATTAGCTGTATATGTCTATTTGTTTTATCTGTAAGCTATTTTTCTGCATTTTGGAAGGCATTGAAACACTTTTTCATTTCGGTCTCTGGTAGCTGGTTTGCACACATAGCAAGTAGAGAACACATTTCTAGATTATTTATACAAATGGTTATAACTCTGATCATTTATATATCGTAAATGTTTTTGAAATATTTTTCAGTAAACGATATGATGCTACCTCTCCCCAAGTGTCACACAAACACACACACACACACACACACACACACACACACACACACACACACACATATATATATATTTTTTTTTTTTTTTTTTTTTTTTTTTTATTATTATTATTAAACCCCAGACACCACTTGACTGTAGATAACCATTGCCTGTTGGTATTCCTTCAAACAACATTAATTTCTTAAAATTAAAACAAGTAAAACAAAAACAAATGATGCATTACCTTGTGTTTACAAGTGTATAGTGGCAGAGATTTGTAATGCAGATACCCCAGAAATAATGATGAAAGAGGATGTCCACTCTGATGTTTGTATCCTTGCAAGGGAGAGAAGTGCTTATCTGTTCAATGGTACAGTGCAGGTATGAGAATGGCAGCATGCAGGGAGAAGAGTGACTGCTTGAGTCTGTACAGGGTGGGGCTGGTCACATATAGTATCAGTTAGTCCAGCCTGCTGGATGCCTGATTAACCCCCATGGCCTTTTATTCACTACACACCCAACAGCACCATCCAGTACTGCATCACACAAAACACTTTTATTCTGTGCTTTACCAGTTATAAATTGCTGTTTGTTTAATAAAAACAGAATAAATGGAAAGTCTGAAATATAAATAAACAGAAACACAAACGGATGGTGTCTTGAGCTGTCTCTTGTTTGTGTTCCCCTGGATCAAACTCTTGTCCAGCTGGAAAGGTTTCTGGGTCATTCAGCCGTCTGCTCTTCCCTTCCTCCCAACCCTTCTCTCATGACAGTAAGAGTAAGAGAGAAAGTTTAAGAGAGTCTTTATTGTTATTATACGTGAGTATAACAAAATTTCATATACCGCTGTATAATGACGAAATATAATGGCATATACACACTTATAATGACAATTTTGTAATGTCACAATTTCAAGTCATTTAACCATGCACAGTAATGAAGCATCCATTCTCCTTTAATGTAACAGGGTGTCTGTAATACAGTGTCTGTAACAGGGTGTTTGTAATACAGTGTCTGTAAAACAGGCTGTCTTTAATATTGTGTCTATAACAGGGTGTCTGTAACAGGGTGTCTGTAACATGGTGTCAGTAATAGAGTGTCTGTAATGGAGTGTCTGTAACAGGGTGTCTGTGATGGTGTTTTTAACATGGTTTCTGTGACAGGGTGTCTGTAACATAGTGTCAGTAATAGAGTGTCTGTAATATGGTGTCTATAATAGGGTGTTTGTAACAGGGTGTCTGTAATACAGTGTCTGTAACAGGGTGTCTGTAATACACTGTCTGTAAAACAGGCTGTCTTTAATATTGTGTCTATAACAGGGTGTCTGTAACAGGGTATCTGTAATAGAGTGTCTGTAATAGAGTGTCTGTAACATGGTGTCTGTAACAGGGTGTCTGTGATGGTGTTTTTAACATGGTTTCTGTGACAGGGTGTCTGTAACATAGTGTCAGTAATAGAGTGTCTGTAATATGGTGTCTATAATAGGGTGTTTGTAACAGGGTGTCTGTAATACAGTGTCTGTAACAGGGTGTCTGTAATACACTGTCTGTAAAACAGGCTGTCTTTAATATTGTGTCTATAACAGGGTGTCTGTAACAGGGTATCTGTAATAGAGTGTCTGTAATAGAGTGTCTGTAACATGGTGTCTGTAATAGATTGTCTGTAACATGGTGTCTGTAACAGGGTGTCTGTGACGGTGTTTTTAACATGGTTTCTGTGACAGGGTGTCTGTAATAGAGTGTCTGTAATAGAGTGTCTGTAACATGGTGTCTGTAATATTGTGTCTGTAATAGAGTGTCTGTAACATGGTGTCTGTAACATGGTGTCTGTAACAGGGTGTCTGTAACATGGTGTCTGTAATAGAGTGTCTGTAATATGGTGTCTTTATTAAGGATCTCCTTTACATTAGTGAGTGATAAAAGACAAGTCAAATGGTTGAAATATTTGTCATCGTCATTTCTAACTGTTGTCTTTCTGTGTGCTTAGACAGCAACTCCCCTGCTCTAAGCAACTACTCACTGAGCTCTCGAAACCAATCTTGACAAATCATCTAATTTTTCACAAGCATATTTCATAAATCAAATAAATAAAACTTTACTTATTTCATATTTCATGTTTGTCTCAATAAAGTTTTATTTATTTTCAATTAAACATTTGAGCTTGACTCTGGTAAACACTCAACTGTTTGAGTCATAAGTAGACCTGAGTACCTTTGTGTGTGTGAACTGAATTTTGCACTGCATTGATTAGAATGACCTCGTGCCAACTTTTCAGCTTTCAGAGTAAACCAGTCCTGCATCTGTAATTGAGCCAACATCCATCTCATCAGCACAGACACTCTCAGTTACAAGTTCTGTGTATGTTACCAGTAAAGATATGCAACCTGTTCATTATCAAAGTCTATTTATAGTTGAATATTTTTAACCTATTCCATAATCTTCTTGCCGTCTCAGAGACATTTGAACTATTTGCGACAGTACAGTGGCGTTGCAGCCCAGACAGGTACAGTCTGCTTCCCCTCCCTTAATGACTCACCCAGCAGCTGAAATACAACTTGTCCAGAATGCAGCAGCATGACTGGTCTTCAATCTTTCAAAGTTCACACATGTTACTCCACTGCTGCGCTCCCTCCATTGGCTCCCTGTAGCTGCACGCATCAGATTTAAAACCTTGATGCTTGCCTACAAAGCCAAAAATGGACCAGCCCATTCATACACGAGGTCAATGGTCAAAGCCCGATCCATACCTCGAGTACTTCGAACCTCAAGTACAGCTCCACTTGAAATACCTTGCTTCAGGTCTCATGGATGACAAGCTTTGAGACTATTTTCTGTGCTGGCTCCAAGATGTTGGAATGAACTCCTGCTTGCTGTCCGGACAGCAGAGTCCCTTGCAGTCTTCAAACGCAGACTGCAGACCTATCTATTTGCAGAATATTTAAAGGACAACTGACACTGCTCCCTTATTGACTGACTAATTTAATACTTATTGTAGGGCACTGTTTATGTTTTTTAACAAACTCTAGCACTTATTGTTTATAGCACTTATCATTGTTTAAGATAGACCTTATGTATTTTGCACTTTTAGGTATCAGCATTCATCCCTGTATTCTACAGTATTCTAGTTCATTGGTATGTTTAATTCTAACCTACTATACTGTACTTGGATATATTCTATGAGTAAATGACAAAGCACTTTTATAAGTCGCTCTGGATAAGAGCGTCTGCTAAATGCTGTAAATGTAAATGTAAACTATGTCCCTCTCCCCCACTCCAACAAAATGCGAGCTCCCCATAGTCCATATGCGCCTTGAGAACTGCCGAGAGGGTTCTGTATCTGTGTGTTCCTCCAGCGTTACCCAACCTGTACCTGTGGCTATCCCAAAAGCCACCCAGTCTGTTCCTGTTCCCGGCGTGAAAGACACCATTCAGTCTGATCCAGTTCCTGCGTGAGAGATGCCACCCGTCCTGATCCTGTTCCTGGCGTGGAGGACACCACCTGTCCTGTTCTCAGGTTTGTTCCCATAGCCACACCTCCGGACCTCACGGACCTACTGCTGACCACCATAGCCGTGCTTCTGGACCTCCCAGACCCACCGCTGAACACCATAGCCTCGCCTCCAGACCTCCCTGCAGTGCCGCTGAACGCTGCAGCTGCACCCCTGGGCCTCCCAGACCTGCCTCTGAATGCTGCAGCCACACCCCAGACCTCCCAGACCCACCCCGGTCTGTGTCTTCTGCTGCCTCCGCCCCTGGGTCCCTGCCTGTCCCGCCCCACCCTGTGTCTTCCGCTGCCTCCGCCCCTGGGTTCCCACCTATCCCGCCCCAGCCTGTGTCTCCTGTTCCCCATGTGCCTCCTGTGTCTCCGTTGCTGCCTGCTCCGGCTGTCTCTTTATTTTTTCCTTCTCCATTTCCTGGTTTGGTTTTGGCTCCTGTTGTACTGTCTGTCCCAGTGTTTTTTTCATCCTCACTCTGTTTCTGTTGTGGGTTCTGCTCCTGCTCCAGCTTCTGCATCCGCTCCTGGTTCTTGTGCTCCCGTTCCTTTGGTTTCTGTATCTGTTCCCGCTTCTGTTCCTGGTTCTTGTTCTTCTGTTCCTGGTTCTGTTCCGTCTGCTTCTGTTGCCATGGTTTCTTTGTCCGCTCCTGTTGTGTCTCCTGTTTATGTGTCTGTTCCCTTGTCTGCTTCTGTTTGGTCTTCTATTCCAGTGCCCGCTCCTCGTCGTGTCTCGTGTTCTGCCCCTGATTCTGGCCTGTCTGTTCCTCATCTGGGTCCTGTCCCTGCTCCTCGTCTTGCTTGTTCTGTTCATGTCACATGCTAGTCCTTTTTTTTTCTCATGCTTTGGGGGGGTACTGTGATGGTTGGAGCAGAGCACCCCAGTGAGTGTAGTGCAGGGTAGGTCTAATGAATCTGCTGATTTTCCTCCATGGTAGAAGGTGATACAGTTGATATGGTAGAAGGAAGGTGATACAGTTGAACTCTATTTCCTTCATGTTCACTTTCATGCTTGAACAGTGTTCATACTGGTTTGCCAAGATCACTAATCTATGTTGTTCTGCCACTATGAATGCATATTGTCATTTAAGAATCATATCCTGAATAAAAATTTCATAATCTCTAGATTACACTGCTGCAGTATGTTGCTGCCGGAGTTGCTTACTGACTCTTCAGCTACTTTACAAACCAGTAGCCATATCCAACCAGGAAACGTCTTATTAAGTTTACAATGGTGGCCTTTTAAACATCAACAATAGTAGTGTAATTAAAGACTTGTGAATCCTTTAATGGTCACAATGACTTTAGAAATCTTGAATAGCCTGATATATTTGATCAATCTCGAGCTGTCACGGTCCAGCCCAACCACAGTGCTAAGGTGCAGACATATCAGTTTAACCTTATCCTTGGAGTTATGTGTGACTCAGCTGGTGAAGGTTTATTCTGTTATATAGCTAATAAATCCTGGAGTAGTGTTTCAGAGATAATTTATTATTGTTGTTGTTATAATTGTTATTATACTCATTGGTATTGTTGTTTTTGTTACCACAGTGATTGTTATTGTTATTATATTCTATAACAGTGATTTACAGTGATATTACTAATGCAAGAAGTTGTGCAAATGATCACAGGAGACATGTTGACATTCTCCACACATAATTCCCAGGGTATTTAGAGGGAGGCATTTTAATAGGAGTCTGGCATGCTGTTTTTCAGGTGTTGTAAATAAACCCTTTCCTGGATGCTTTGGGTGTCACAAACACCAGGACAAAGGCAGATGTGGATCCAATTGTGAGAGAGTTTATTATAGTAAACAAACAGGTAGGGGTTGTGTGGGGGGTTGGTAGGATAGGCGTCAGAAGCTGGGAGATCGCGATGCCGAGAGTTGTCAGTCCAATCCAAAACCAGTAGGCAGTAATCCAAAACCGGTAGGCAGAGTCCAGAGTGATCCAAAGGGCTAGGAGTGAGGCATGGTCTAGGACAGAAACAGAGGTCGGTAGCCAGAAATCGCAACTGGGGAATAAAACACTCGGTTTGCATCTGAGTGGAGCAATACTTCAGAAGGTGGACTGGGAAAAGGGGAAGCTATAAAGGAAACAGATGAGAACCAGAGGTGTAGCCTGTCAGTACTCAGGAGAGGGTGATCTATTCCGGGGTGTGCTAAG
Source organism: Electrophorus electricus (assembly GCF_041902795.1). NCBI lineage: Eukaryota > Metazoa > Chordata > Actinopteri > Gymnotiformes > Gymnotidae > Electrophorus > Electrophorus electricus. The sequence goes on along the minus strand of NC_137514.1, from coordinate 396,117 downwards.
ACTATTTGGCTGGATCGAATCTGACACATTGGGCAGAGTATACCTGACAACAAAACAGATGCACTAACACACCCTGCATGGCTTTGTCTTATGAGGTTATTGCTTATAGGAAGGGAATGAAAATAACTACTATGCTTCCTGTCTCTGCACAACTATGCATGTAATCCAGCTATTTATTTATTTGTTTGTTTGTTGTGTTTTCACTATGACATAAAAACAGAATGGAATGTTACAAGAAAACGACCGATATTTGCAAGTGACTTTCTATCTTTTACATTCTAAAATCAGACTCTTTAACGTCTTCTAAAAATGTCAGCAAAGAAAAAGATTCCTTAGAAGAAAGAACCAATGCAAACTCAAATATGGCATGATGGACAAAACATTGTCCATGATGTCATTCATATGTGGTGTAAACTCTGGAAATCAGTCACACCTCAGACAGATCATGGATTGTTAGCACTGTTGTTCTAGTGATTCTAGTAAACTCGATACTCCTGGTCATTGTTGATGTGATTGTTGTGCAAGTTTTACTTATCTATGCTTATTCAATAAACATACCATCTGTTTGTCTGTTTGTCAAGAGTGATATAATATTTGGTAGTTGAAAAACTGGCAATAAATTCATGAGTTGAGACTGAATTATTAATTATTAATAAATTAATTAAAATGAATACATTTTCCATGTGAGTCAGGGTGGTGCCCCAATTAACCACATTAACTGTAATTGACAATTTATTAAAAGTGTTAAAACTGCTACAGACAGCAACACAATTATGTGGTTCTCCATCAGCCTATGTTGGAAACAAGGTTGTAGGGTTACGTGTAAGTGTAGGTAAGACTGTTCATATTACACAATGCTTACGATGATTACTCTTATGAAGTAAATGTCCTTGCAAAGCTTTTTTAAACATCAGAGTTCATCTGTATATCTCTTTACAGTGATATGTCAATGATAAGTGTTATTCTAATCCTCATTTTAAGTTCTGTAACATTTTTTTACTTATCTCACTTGTTTTAGTAACTACTAGCCAGGGTGATTACAATTGAGCTATATACTGGGTTAAAGAAGAATTTTCAGTCAAGAATATCTGTTCATGTGTCAGCATGTGAGTAAGTATATGTTCACATGGCAGAGTGGACTAAGCAAAAAATCTGCACATAAACTGCAAGAAATCTGCCTGTATTAAGTTTTGTCATACAGAGAAGGAGTGGAGCAGATTTTTATCAGTGGTGCTATACTGAAATATTTAGTAGATATGGGCACAGTTTTTTTCATTGTGGTATAGAGATCACGTGCTTCAGTTTTTGGTGCTCCAACATGAATAATATTTTCTCCCTGTCCACTTTGTTTTTGAATTTTGGCAGTTTGAACAGAAACCACTGGAGGCTGCTGATTATTTGTTTTCCAGGACTGAACCCTCTTCAATAAAACAAGGCAAGGCTAGGTGAGGTAATGTAGTTATTTTAATGCAGTCTGGTTGTTATACTGAACACCTACTAGTTATGGTTCATAATTTTAGATGTGCTGTTATGGTGCCTTTTTTTCTTCTTCTTCTCAGACACTGTATCCTTATTCTGGACTCTCTGGAAACCTTATGTAACATCAGAGGGTAACTCACTGAATTTGATCTATTCACAATGTTTCACGGCCATCATTTCTTTGTATAATAACTGTTATCTATATTTCAACATTTTGTTTAAGTGCAGCCTGGGGAAAAACTAACAAAACTCCAAGAAGCTTTGTATAACTTCTTGCTATTTCTGTTACTGTTCCCTAGCAAAGTGGATCAAAAGAAGGTGGCATTTTTGTCAACTTGTTTACAAGGAGATTCCTGGAGGTGCCTTAAGAGATGTAATTTTTTTGTCCATATATATATGTTGTCCTATATACATGCAACACTGGAGAGTAAGATATACTCCTAAGGCCTCATTGTACAGAATAGTTGGATCATTAGATTGGAGCCAAATGGCAAACATTTGACTGTGTTATTTTTCTGCAAGTTAGTAGTATGGACTTGTAATTGTGTACTTATATCTGGAAAGTTTTTCTCATAATCATTTTTAACAAATTTATCAAAAGCATATGTTTACATGTTTGGCCTTTACAGCCAATCACACAGCTGCCATAATGTTCAGCAGGGAAGATAAACCTCTTCTAAAAAAGCCTTTTCTCACATTGTTTGCACATTTTAGAGTGCTTTCTTGTTCTGCCTCCAGAGGGTTTAAGACCTTCCAATTGTCTGCAAATCCTGTATTATATTGAAGTATGTGTTTGTCTTCCCCAGAAGAACAACAATAAGGTCATTCAGTCTTTGATTTTTTATACTCTTCTTGTACTCAGTCATAATTGTAAGTCGCTTTGGATAAAAGCATCAGCTAAATGTCATAAATGTAAATGTTAATGTTGAGGCAGTGAAAAAAGCTTTGAGACAAATTTTGGATCTAAATTCAATATTAGATCCAAAATACAGCAAAATGTGTTCATTAAACAGTCTCACCCACCCTACTGAATATTTTAGACATGCATATTCTAGACCTTAGACAACCATAGTCCCTATTAAGGGAAAAATATTATCATGGATAAATTTTAAGAAAGCATTTCTATGGCAGCTGAGTATGACTATAAATGGATTAGCAATATAATCTATTCACACACAATGATAATTTCATTGATCATAATGAATTAGCTGCTCTATAAGATTATAAGTAGCAATTTTCCATTCTATAAGATTGTTGGTATCAGAGTCACCATGGTTATAACAGACCACAATCTGCCCAGAGATGAGTAATGTTCTACCAGTTGTTTTGGAAGGATATGCATACTTCCATAAACCTGAAAAACTGGCCAAGGAATACTTCCGTTGTTTCTTTAAGTTCTTCTTTGTATCAAGCAAAAATATCACAAATGTTGATATTTGACTTTACATTAATCTTTATTAAATTAACATTTTTTATTTATCCACATACAAGCAAAAACAATACATACTGTAGAGCATGAGTTCAGTTCTGTGAAAAAACTGTATGATGTCCTGTCTTGTCTGTGTTATCAGGTTCAGCTTGATAGCCAGCACATCAATGCCTGTATTTTACAGAAAGAAACATCTTTTTTCCCCTTTTCTAATTGCCAAAAATGCTTAAGTGCATATTTTGTTGTGAGTTTACTGAAAATTTGGTTTAAAAATTCCATTACTCAGGCAGACAGAAAAAGACAGATAGCAATATACTAATATACTTTTAAACTGATAAGAATTAATTTTTTAAAAAGAGCAAACATTTATTATGGTTGTCTGAAACCTTTCACTGACAACAAAAGTCAAATGTACTGGCTTAGGTGACATGGTACCAGCAGAGCAAAATATCTCATACTTTCCAAAGAGAGCCTTTATCCACCATAAAGCACCTTTACAAGCAAAAAATACAAAGAAATAAAAAAGAAGTAAAAATAAAAAATTGTATTGCTTTTTATCATTATTATTATTAGTATTACATGGCAGAAGAATAAAAGTAAATAATTTATAAAGAACTATTTCTTGAAATAATGATCTGAAATCAGACATTTATACTTTTGCATTATTACTTTGGTCCTATATGTGAAAACAGGCCTCAGTTTTTTAATGCCAGCTTAAGTGTGGCTCAGGTGTGCCTTGAACTGTCTCTAATGGGAAGTGTCAATAAAGAGAAGTCTGATACTGATTTACACAGTAGGTGGTGTCCAGGAACATAACAGCTTTCTCATATTTCTGACAATTATTCTACATAGATGGTGTTTGCAAAACAAAGATAAGATCTGTCCAATCAGTGTAGGGTTGACAGAAAAGGAAATCTTTGATGTGCTTTGGGCATCATCTTTGTGTAAACGGCATCTATGTATCAGATATGTTTGGATATTTTCAATGTCCTTTTGTGTAACGAAATATGCATGACTGTTTTGATATCCTTTCCTCATTCATGAGCTTTGACAAGAATGGTTTCTGGTTTTACCCCAAATGTAAAAACCAGCTCAGGACTAATTCTTTTGAATGTCCCTCTGATTGGTCATCTGGCCTGTGGACTGAATGCACACTGAATGTTTGTACTACTGCAGTATAATTTGCCCATTTTGTTTTTATTTTAAATAAAACTTAGACTTTATATCTTTGTGCCTTTCAGCTTCTAGGTTTACTTTTTATCTTAGCTCATTCAAATTTCATTTGAAAAGAAAACAGGCTCACATTGATGTCATGGGTATTACGGGTTTTTGATTCATCACAACTTCTTGAGTTGTTGTCCACCATCTACGCCACACAGATGATGGTTATGACAGATTCCTAAGACAGTGGGTGAGGCAAAACTATTTTTTAAGCTGTTCAACAATCATATTACACATGTCTCTTTCATATCCTCTCTGCACTGTTTAGGGGCCCCTAAAATGTGGTCATCAATGTATTGTAGCAATACACTCCAAACTATCCATAAAGGCCTGATTGTAGATAATAGGAGACTCACAGTAGCCTTGGCATAACCTAGTAATTGTGTAATGCTTGTCATCAAATTGGAAGGCAAACCAAAACTGACTATTGACTATTCTTATTTACTGGAATACAGAAAAAGCCATTGGCCAGGTCAACCACTGAGACAACTGTTTAACCTTGCTCAAGTCTAATAATTCTGTTGTCCTATATACATGCAACACTGGAGAGTAAGATATACTCCTAAGGCCTCATTGTACAGAATAGTTGGATCATTAGATTGGAGCCAAATGGCAAACATTTGACTGTCATAGCATGTCATGGAACCAGGGGGCTTATGGGTATCAGTTTGTAGCATTACTGAAGTGGCACACATGCTATTAGACCAGTGTATGTTATCTACTGTAAATCTCCCACAAGTCATTGTATTCCATATCTGCCATGTCCTCTGTGACATGGTCATCTGTTGTACACACTGATGAGAAGCAGCAGCCAGTTTGCACACAGTGTACTCTCTATCAGAAACCAAAGCACCCTGTTGGTGCCATACCCAGCCCACAACCATCACTGGACATACATACTGGTTTTTACGACTTGCTGGCGATTGACCATGTAGACCATCTGGGGGGGCACCTAGGGAGATCCCATCAATGCCATCTGGATAGAAAGCATCCAAATGGAGAATTTGTTTCATCCGAGTCGATTTACGAGGAACCTAATCTCTGGTACCAGGTACCCTTTGATCCCCTCACTCAGCAGTGTTGAGAACAGTACTTAATCCTACTTTTTATACCTTGAGTTCAGTCCTCAGGACAGTACTTAGTTCTTGTTTTTCTTTGAGTTCATTGCTTAGAACTCCATACCTGAGGATCAGCCCTTAGATCTTCTTCTATTTTGAGTCCTCTGAGAGTCAGTCCTTAGACACTCTTTTAACTGGTTCCCCACAAATACCCAAATATTATCCATGTTCCGACTGACACCAGAGATGCTCACCATTTCTTTTCGATTTCAGCACCAAGGAAGCCCTTCCCTGGTCCACAATGTCGCTTCTCTGAAAGTATCCGAGGTTGAGACCAGAGAACTTTTTTGTGCCTGGGTGTTTCCCAGGTTCTGACACCCCAGTCATGCAATTCCATCTTCATCACCAGGCTTGTGGTGGAAACTCTGGAAATCAATCACACCTCATGTAGAAGATCATATTTGAATACTTTCTGCACAAAGGACTCAGTCTGTCTCACAAAGCAGCTGAGAGGAGAGGAGCCCTGAGCATAGTCACAAAGGTAGCTCTAAAATGTATTAATCCAGCTCGACCTGTAAATATTTCATCCAATCTAGCGCTTTCTCAGAGGAACACTAATGATAATTGTGAATCTTATAATGAATTAGAATGAACTGTTGTTCAAAATAAATTCAAATACATATATATATATATATATATATATATATATATATATATATATATATATATATATATTTATTTATTTATTTATTTATTTTTATTTTTTTTTTACTTTAGTTCCTCCTGCACTCCTTGGTGCATTGGGCAACAAGCGCTCTCCAATGGCTGCAGCATCTCTGGCTTCGTCCAATGAGCGTATGTCAATAGTTTTTAGGTCGGTGATGAAGGTTGATCTCCAGGTGGTTTTGGGTCGGCCTTGCTTTCGCTTTCCTCCTGTCAGTGTCCAGTGTACAGCTGCCTTTGAGATGCGTTTGTCTGGAAGACTTAGGAGATGACCAGCGAGGCACATTCTGCATTTGGTGACGATTTCTTCCAGCTTCTGCAATCCACTCCATTGAAGAACTTCCTCATTGGTAATTCTGTCCTTATAAGAGATACCCAATATTCGGCGGACGCACCGTTGATGGAAAACGTTTAGTTTCTGGGCGATCCTCTTTGTGTTCCTCCAGGTTTCACTGGCGTAAATGGTGGTTGGGATGACGATCGTGGAGTACAGACCCATTTTGATTCCTGTATTGATTGTTGTTGAGGACCAGATGCGGCGTAGACGCTGGAACACACCCGCCGCCTTTCCGATCCTACAGCGAACGTCCGCTTCTGAGCCACCGTCATTATTGGATACTATGCTGCCGAGATATGTGAACTCGTCGATGTCCTCCACCGTTTGCTGCCCAATAGTTATCTGCCCCTTGGTTTGACGATTCACCCGCATGACCTTGGTTTTGTCTGTGTTAATGCGCAAGCCAACCTTTTCCGCTTCGCCCTCAAGGCATGTTGTCATGGATTGTAGAGCCGGTTTTGTAGTGCCTAGCAAGGCAATGTCATCTGCGAAATCGAGATCAGTGAGATGAGATCCGTTTGTCCAAGGGATTTCAGTCACTGGGCTCATCATCACCTTTTTCATGACGTAGTCGACTGTGAGCAAAAAGAGAATTGGCGACAGAATACATCCTTGCTTGTCTCCGGTTTCGATGTTGAAGAAGTCTGTGTAGCCATCGTCTGTCCGGACGCAGCAGCTAGAGCTGATATATAGGTTCTGGAAGATGTTGACAAACCGTTGTGGAATGCCGTAGGCTCGTAAAATTTTCCACAAGGAGCCCCTGTGGACGCTATCAAAAGCCTTTTTGAAGTCAATAAAGTTGATGAGCAGGGGGCGCTGGAATTCGATGCACTGTTCAATGATATTACAAAGCGTGTAAATCTGCTCGCTGCACGATCGGCCCGCTCTGAATCTGGCTTGCTCTTCCCGGAGAATTTCGTCGACTGCATGTTGTAAGCGCCATAATAGAACGCTGCAGAAGACTTTCCCAGGAACTGAGAGGAGTGTAATGCCCCGCCAATTGTTGCAGTCAGCGGTATTGCCTTTCTTGGGGAGTTTAACGATTACTCCTTTCCTCCAGTCAAATTTCAAGAAAAATTGGAAGTAAACCTACTTTCTACAGTCCCTATGTGTGAGTGTCGCCGCTGTCATTCATGTTTTATGTTATTAAATGTTTCACCATGTCATGGGAATCTGTACATCCTGTTCCGTGCCCTGCAGCACTTGGGCCCCTGTCACACTCATGTTTACATTCTAAAATCAGACTCTTTTTAATGTCTTCTAAGATGTCAGAATGAATCAATGCAAACCTAAATAAGGCATGATGTCATTCATATGATGTGGAAACTCTGGAAATCAATCACACCTCAGATAGATCATATTTGAATACTTTACCTTAGTGCACAAGGTATGAGTCCTCTGAGACTTGTGTTCATGACCAGACCGTTAGTGTCCTGTGTATTAGAGTTCAGAGTGTTAGTGTCCTATATGTTAGTGACCAGACTTAGTGTCCTTTGTGTTAGGGTCCAGAGTGTTAGTGTCCTATATGTTCGTTTTCTGTGTGTTAGGGTCCTGTTTGTTAATGTTGAGTGTTTTCAGTTTTCCTTTTGTGCACAAATGGACCCTAGAGATAAAAATACAAATGAAAGTATCCATGTTACCAAAATGTGATGGTGGACAACTGTGGGTTAGTGCTGACAAAGACGGATTCCAAGCAACACAATATCAAAAAGCAGACACAAGTCAAAACACTAACAACAAAAATCTCTTCTCTAATAAGCTCTGAGTCCTTCTCCCCTCCTCTTCTTTTAATGTGGTCCTCAGCTCACTGGAAAACCTGGTGTAGATTGGGAAGGGGGACGCTGGCGAGTCAGGCAAAATCTGGAACACAGAGAAGACAGATACACACGGGGGGACCTAACACTTTCCTTACACCCTCTTCAACTTCCTCTCACCTACACCTCACCGATAGTTCATTGTTTTTTCTAGATCATAATGTATGTCTGCAAAATTCAAATGCATTTTTAATGAGTCATCTCTTCACAGAAATCCCACTAAACAAGCAGAAGTAGATGTCACTGCATAATTTATTGCAGGGTTCGGCTCATTTCAATCCAAAAAAAAGAAGATGTGACTCATTATAAATGTTAGTGCTGATGGAATCAATTACTGGCAATGTAAAGATGTTTCGATAATTCATTATGAATATTATTGAAATAGCAAGATTACATGGGCATTAGGCCATGCATACATGCATTATTAGTTAGACATTGTCACCTTTTTTGCAGTATTTGGCCAAGAAAGATTCGTTAATCCGAATTTAGTCCCAGTTAAACATTTCATATTTCATCGGACTGACTTGACAATTATTTGATGATAGGATGACCTGTCCTATTTTCCTGTCCTACATGAACACAGCTGGCTGGTCAGAGCTTTGCAGCCTTGGCAGGGCTGTGTCTGCTCTGTCTGACTCGCCTTCAAAATGCTACACACATAGTAAAGAAACCCTTATGATACCATGAAAGCATTGGTCTGGGACTGTCTGGGAGTCATACTCAGTTGTTCTGATGAAGCCTTCACAGCTGCCAGCCCAGTCAGTCTGTCGAATGATTTCATACCCGTGTACGTGCTGTCAGACCTGTCTACATTTTGCTACATACTGATGTTTCTAGAAGGGTAAGTGAGACATTTCAATTGCAGAGCAGTGAGTCAGATATCAAAAACATATATGTAAGCATCAGCAAACAAGTTCTCTTAGTTATTTAATTATACCCATCTGTAGGTCACATGCCATTTCATTTGTTTTGACTGGTTGGAATCTGTCAAAATACTAGCAAGACAGTGCAGCAGAAAGCACTAAACAACTCAGATGTTGCATTTACACTATTACATTCTGAAAAGATCCCCCAGTTGTAATTATATTAACCTCATCTAACTCATTACTTTTTTGTTCATTTTACATTTCATGAACATTTCAAGTGCTGACTAGCTGCTGATGTGGTGTAGTAGTTTTCACACTGAGTGTTGACCCACCATGCAAAAAATCATTTTAGGGAGGTAGCACCACCAACCCCACCACCTGCAAAAACTAATCTGAGAATTTGTAAAGGGACCTAATCTGAGAATTCGTAAAACAAAATCTGTATTTTAAATGTGAAAACTTTATTTTAAATGTAACTTTATTTTAAAATTGAGAACTTGTAAACTAAAATTTGCACTTGTATTTTTGAAAACTTGTAGATTAAAAATCTGAAACTAAGTGAATATTAAACATTTTCACTCACAGACAAGTGTATTTTTAAACTGGAAGTCACAGAGAAAGCCATAAATATGAATGAATAGTAAGATAAATACAAGCATATTTATTTGTACACAAATTCAATTTTAAGTGTTCAACCATAAATTTAAATCTCACAACCTCTTAAACATGACAGCACAACTTCAAATCTGCACACTTAGACCTCTGCAGCACTTCTCAGTACACTTGTTGTAGAGATCAGAACTGGTTGGGGCAGTGGGATGTAATTCATGACTAATACAAGGTGCTTGTTTGTTTATTTATTCAAAGAAGAAGAATAAAAAAACTGGATGCAGATAAAAAGCTCTGTTCTCAGCACACCAAATGCCCCTATATGTTTGTTTTATCTGCACTGTTTACTAATAATGCAAGCATAGCACGTGATATTAAGTATTAAAATATCCTATATTACATTAAAATATGGTCAAAATAGTCTTGAATTGTAATGACATTTTGTACAAAGCTGTCCTAGCTTACTAGTGAAGCTAGTATAATACAGTTTGGCTTGGCTTAAACATTTTGAAGGGTAGATAACCAGCTTGCAAAGATTAGTTTGTTAACTGTGGCTCAGTGGTCAGGTGCAGGTGTGGTTACAAACAAAACCGCCCTCCCACTGCACGTGGCGGGCCAAACCACGTGACTCGAGGGAGGCGAGCGTTCCGTGACAGAACCCCCTCCCAAGGGGCGCGGCTCCCGACGCGTCCGTCCAATGAACGCGAACCTCCGGGTGACGTGTACACGTAAACAAAACACAGCACGGCAGTGCCCGGCGCCCACCTAGTTCCAGGCGGGCCAGGTGCCGCCAGCAAGGGAGACCTCGCTGAAAGAGGGAAAAAGGCAGCTTCCCTGCCTCTCTCGGAGCAGTCCGGTACGCTTCACAAAACGTTGCGCCTGTAAACACAAAAAGGTGCAAACAAATACAAGGCGCTGTGACGTTGCGCCCGCCGTCCCCGCAGGCGCCTTGACGTGTCCATGGCCTCGACGGACACGCAGGGGTGCACGTCCGCCCCGGTTCTAGACATGCCACCTCCCTAAACAGTCCTCCTCTTTCCTGCCGCTCTAAGAGCGTCCCTGAGGCGGTTTGCCTCCGAGGCTTTGGGCAGGCCCTTCCAGTTTCGCTGGCGAGTCCGCTGAGGGAAGGATCTTAGGAGATCCCGCTGGCTCCACGCGACCGCCCTCTTTCTGGTCGTCGTTGTGCCCCTCGGTCTTCCTCGTCCCGGGCTCAACAGCCTCGGGCCCCCCAGAATTTCCTGGGGGTGGTCCCCTCCGCCTCCGGAGAAGACGCAGACAACGATCGCGATCATCTCCCCAATATCCTGGGATCCAGACAGCGGTGCAGGGGGTGAGGACGCACCGCTAGTGAGCCCGTTTTTCGCCGCAGAAGCGTGCGTCTTGTGGCGGTTGGTTATTCTGTAACGTGCGGTGGCCAGAGTACCGCAGGACGCACAGACTCCACTGACTGGGACGTACATTTATTAACATAGCACACTAACGGCACTCACAAGATTCACACACGAGGAACATGAAACGGTTAACGTTAGACAGATACAAGAATACATTTTACATTAAGACGAAACATGCGCACATTACTCCTACAATAACCAACACCCTCCACACTTTGACACGGGTTTATATACATTTAGACGAACAAGGTGCGGGTATGGTTACAAACAAAACCACCCTCCCACTGCACGTGGCGGGCCAAACCACGTGACTCGGGGGGAAGCGAGCGTTCCGTGACACATATAATTATTTTTCACTGTCTTTATTAAAATACAAACAGAAAAATGCAGGAGATATGTATATGAACTTAAAAAAATAAATGAATAAAAAACACAATTTTAAGAACAAATGACTATTACAGGCTAATGTCAGTATTTAGTATAGCACTAAGCACATCTTGAACTGTTTTGGAGAGACTGTCCTGAAGTTTTCTGAAGTAATCCTCCGATATATTATACCAGACTTCTTTTGGAAATTCCCTGAGTTCTTATTTAAATTTAGACTGTCTTTTCCCATTATTGTTCAAGCATAAGGGCAGGTCACACTAAATACTTTCCACTGTAGACTATACAAGCTGTTTTACCTGATGTTTTTTTTTCTGTTTTTTAATACTACATAAAATATCCTTTATTTTCTAGTTGTCCATTTACCAATAAAGAATGTATATCTATCTTTACTAATAAAGACGGATTATAGTTGTATCCTGACTACCAGTTATCTGTGCTCTTAAATAGTGTGGACAACAAATCAGAACCATGTATAATAGTGGTACATGTTTTCAAACTATGGAATTTGTGGTTGATGACTCTCAGAAAGTTCTTACATAAATATGAAAATTACTCATGTATGTGTCATGATTGGCCACTCCCTACTGTCTTCGTTGTCATGGTTTCACTGTCTCTTGTCTTTGTTTTGTTTTAATTTCTTGTTCTAGTTCCGTTGCTTAGTTTTCTTTTCTCTGCCCCTAACCAGCACCTGTGTCTTGTTAAGTCTTATTGTACGTGTATTTAAACCTTGCCTTGTTGGCTGTGTGTTTGCTGGTCATTGTAATCCATGCCTTGAAATTCATGTCAAATCCTAACTGCCATTCACGTTCCAAATCCTTGAGTTTTTTCTGTCTGTTTGGTATCTCTAGTCTTAGTTATTTGTTCTTATCGTTGCTTGTGTCTTTTTTTTTTCTTTCTTTTTTTATCATTGTGTGTTTTGTCTGTTTTTGTTCACCATGTATTCTCGTATGCTTCATGTTGGCTCACTGGACTGTTCCAGTAATGACTTTGATAATGACTTTGATTATGGATTTACCCTTAATAAATCTCGCTCTTCTCAGCATGTGCATCTGCCTCGTGATCGTTCCACATTACAATATGAAAACAGAAGAGGGGTGAAACAGAACTCAGAACAACAGTTTTGTTCCTAAAAAAGAAATTGTTTTATATGCTTAATGATAATAAATAGATTTATATGCTGAATGATGATAACAGTCATTGTCAGCAGGTGTCTGGCCTCTGAGAGGGCAGAATGTGACAGCTCCCCTGATGATGTCTATTCAAAAAACTAATCTGCTCAGAAAACCTGGAATCATAATTTCTTTAAAGTTTTGCCCTACGAATATGGATGCACAGGTAAACCACTGGTATTCTAATTGTTCCTGTGTTTCTGAAGTAGACATCATTATTAGAGTAGTACATTATTATTATAGACATCATTTCTGATAACATTATTAACATTAAATATAAAAGTTCCACTCAGCCCCAGTGTAACAGTGCCCCCTCTCTGTCCAGTCTGTCCTCTCTACAAACTTGGAGAGCAACCCCAATCAAGGAACTTGAGTCAGTTGAAGTCAGAGAAGCTCTAGATTTTTATCTATTATAATTAGAGGAGACATGGACAGTCCATGAGGACAGAAGAGGATCAGGGAGTCTTAAATCAGAAGATTAGAGGAGAAATGGACAGGCAATGAGGACAGAACAGGAACAATGAGTTTTAAATCATAAGATCAGAGGAGACATGGACAGTCCATGAGGACAGAAGAGGAGCAGAGAGTGTTAAATCATTAGATCAGAGGAGACATTGACACTCCATGCCTGAAGTACATGATCTTCTTCATAGTAGACTAACATAAGTGATTTTGTTCTAAGAAAAACTTTATCCTAACAGTGCCCTCTTTTATTCTAACAGAATAAGAATAAAGAACAAATTCATTTAGAAATAATATCTAAATCATAGCCAGACCCAGTAGTTTGCCCAGATAGAAAACAAAACCACAGGCAGTCCTCTGAAGAGAGAGGAATTAATAAATTGACTACTGACAAACAACACCACAGTAAAAATAATTACAGCGTTGAACAAAATCCCTCCAGGGTCAGGTGAAAAATCCCACTCTTGTGGAGAAAATTCCTGACCTGACCATCTCAGCTGTCACAGAGAATTCTCTCCTGAAAGTACTGATAATAGAACAAAAAAAACATGTTTCCAGCAGGAGGGTTATCATCATCATTGCTATGTTCTTAGTGTCACAATTTGTTCTTCCCAGCTTCCATGTTCTGTGTTTTCCCTGACTTGTGTATTTTAGTTCCATGCTATAGTTTCCCCTCGTTTGATTTTCCACACCTGTCCCTCATTTAATTAATGTATTTAAACCATGCCTTGTACCGTTGGTCTTGGATGTTCATTGTGCCTTGTTATCCTAGCCTTTGTGCTCCCTGGTCTTTTGCTATAGCCTGATTCCCCTGTTTGCTTTTATGTACTTGTGTGTTTGTTTAATCATGTATCCCCATGCTCTCCTTGTTGGCTCTATAACCCTGAACTGCTACAATGATTTTGGATTTGCCCATGATAAATCTCGCTCTTCTCCACATATGCGTCCGCCTCCTTACTGCTCACTGTTACACTTAGTAATCAAAGGCTTCACAACTGGAGGTAGATATCACCAAAGGAGAAGAAACATGGCTAAAACAGGCAACATAACAGTAATCAGCCAATGACCCAAACCAAACAAAAGGTTGTAGAACTAGTCAAAGCAGGAATGGCCATCAGTTGGCAGGGTTGTGAATTTTTCATATGCTTAATAATATTAGTGACTTTGGCATAATGATCAGAAATGTAACATGAGGTGTAGCATGTAACATGAACCTCCTTCTTTAGCTAACAGAAGGTGAAGGACCAGCCTGTGTTGAGCAACAGTAGTATGAACAGCTGAAGGTTCTTCATTAAACAATGACATTGAGTTAGTGGTATCATTATCTAATTTCAGGACTCACCAGGATAAACCACTGATCTTGTTCAGTGCTGCAGTGGTCCATGACCCACTGCCTAAAAACGCACAGTGCAGTAAATAGGCACTTGCTCATTGCGGTATATTACATGGTCAATTATGTAAGTATGCTATCCCCATTGTGTGGATGCACTCGGAGAGACCCAGTAGTGTTATGCCATTATTATTATATACACAAACAACTACATGAGGTACAGGAACCTGTATGATTGATTCACGGATATAAGACGACGGGTAGTTAGGTTAATGACATTAACTACATCTGAAGGCAAAATGCATTTGCAAGGATCAGATCTGGCTTCAGCCAAAGGGGTGGGTCTATATTTCAATTGTCCCACCCAATATCAAAGGCATGAAACACATGGCAGGGTTCAGATCTACTGACACTGGATACCACTTTTAGAGAAAGAGCAATCTGACTCTGAATGATCACATTACAATATGGTACAAGAATAAGATTAATGCTAATGCAAGCATTTCTTTCCCATGATATCCAGACTTCCCAATAAACATCTCATGGCCTCACCAAATGTCCTAGGAACATTTGATTAACACCTTGTCTCCAGGCTTAAACTGGTGAGTTGGTTAACCTGTTGGTAAAGGGAGTCATAAGCAACATTAGCTAGAGCACCAGTGAGTTTTTCAATGAGTGCTGCAGTATTATCAGAGACAATTGTGTCTAAACTGCCAGCCAGCATGGAGCCAGAATGGCCCCCTGACAAGGGTGTCTTCCCATCAAAGCTTTGAATGGTGACATTTTGTTTCTTTCAGAGTCATGCCTATTTTATAAATATCAAGCTATTTAGGAAAATGATCAATAATTACCAACATTAATTTAAATGAGCAAGTGTGTGGAATCAATCTGGACAGACTGAAAAGGGCCTTGGGAGGTGGGAGTGCATCATCTGTAGCTGTTTTTATTGCCACATTTTGTGTGGCATAATTTTGTGCACAAATTAAACAAATGTCTATGATCATATTTGTTGTTTTTCTGACATCCATAATGCAAAAGCATGGCTCAATGTTCCCTAACCCCCTTTGTGCAATATGAGACATCCTGTGAATATGGTGCATAAGAAAAGGAAGACAGGACTTTGGCAAGGCCAAAGCCCTCAGTAATTCAGCACTCAGTAACTCAGAACTCAGCACTTATTAAGCACTCAGTAACTCACCACTCACCACTCAGTAAACACTCAGTATCTCAGCACTCAGCACTTATTAAGCACTCAGTAACTCAGCACTCACCACTCAGTAAACACTCAGTATCTCAGCACTCAGTAAGCACTCAGTAACTTAGCACTCATGACTTAGTAAGCACCACAAGGTCAGTGAACAACTCACTAAGCTCATGCGAAACAATGAGTACATGCAGCCACTGCCAGACAGTTAAGGGCAGACAGTGCCCTCGTTGGTTGCATATGTCGCGGTCAAATCAAAACCTTGTCCCTACCACCCCTCCAATAATTCCTGCTCACACTACTCGTATAATATGTTAGGCTGGGTGGTGTGAACAGTGTCCCCTCACACTACTCATATAATGTGTTAGGTTGGATTGTGTGAGTACTGGGCTTATCAGAAATGTTAATATGTGTTTTGATATTGTACAAGACTGTCTTTTGTGACTATCCTGGATAACCTTTTTCTCTCCCACAATACAATACAGCCTACTCACTGCACTATGCTAACGTTGATGCTAACGACATTTGGTTCCACTTGTTGCATTAGGATATGATGTGGGTGTTTACACTTCTGTAACGCTCTTTTCCTTTCATCAGTACAGTTTCATCACTCATTATATACTTACCCAAGAGACTGGTTCATTGACCATCATTAGCCACTAGATGTCGCTGTGGACTGCTGTTTCAAGCATTTCTGATTCCGAGGCTTTTGTTCTCACGCTGTTAACGGCCTATTGTATTCTTTCAATAGAAACACCCATCTAAATAATGGCTAGCCTACACTGGGTGTTTCCCAATATTTATATTGCCATTCATATTAAAATATTTTCAAACATGAATATTTAAGAATAGCTTTTCACTGTTTGTTTCATTAGTCTATATCCTCGCTGCCAAAATCAACTATTCAATATATACAACACAGCTAGTGTAAAACACATGTAATGACAATCAGCTATTTCAACTTACTTGTCTTATGAAAGATAAATAAAAACTCACAGGTACATCCATCCTTCACTGAATACAGCACCCACTGTCATTCAGGGCTCTCAACACCAGATGGCAGTATATATCGCTGCATCTTCATTACTCCAGGTGTTGGACATTTCATTTTTATTTTATGTATTTATAATTAGAGGTCAGCCCATAAAGAAATGCATGAAATGTAGGAAACTGGATAGGAGTCATTTTCTTATTCCATTTTGGGGATTTAAATTTAAGTGTAGTTTTTACTTCTCAATGTACTTATCTGAATATTGTAAAAGAACCTGGTAAACACCTTTTTAAACCCTAATCATAGTAAACCCTTTAAAAACAAAACTAGGAGACTAAGAGTGTTGTTGCTTGTGTGTGCAGTTATTAAATGCTGAAAGAACTATTTAATTTGTTCTTTTCATATAAATGTCAGTGCAAAGGGTTGACTTACTATTGTTGTTGAAGTCTATTATATATCTACATTATATATTTCCAACACATTTCCCATAAAATGTTTCCCACAAATTTTAATGCAGCACCAAATAATTTCAACATGTGATAGAACTATATTAATACTGCACAGAAATAAAATTTGGTTGCAAGAAAGTGAATTTTAAAAAATTAAAGATGTGCAGAGGCATATGCAATATGACAGAGTATAATGTAATACAGGGGTAATCCAAAGGCATAGTCAGGGAACAGGCAAAGGTCAAAATATCCAGTATACAAATGATAGGCAAACAAATCCAATACAGGAACAGGCAATAGCTTGAATCCAGGGAGCAAACATAAGATGGTAACCAGAGAACACTAATGCATAACAACAGCTCAGAAGCATATGACAGGCAAAACGAGACTTCGCAAAGACACTCTGAATTTATATAAAAATAAACATTAGGGAAAACAAGACACAGGTGAGTTCAGTAATCTGTAATGTAGTCAGATGAGGACCTATAGTCCATCCAGGCTGCATGAAAGTAACCTCCCCAAGGAGTCCAACACAATAGGAACCACCAAATGGTTGCGAGGATGAATGGTGAAACTACAGCAGTAAGGAGGACTTCTCTCCTGAGGACCATATCCCTTCCAATCAATGAGCTATTGGATCTCATTTCCCCTTCATCTTGAATCCAGGATTTCACAAACCGTATAGGTGGACAAACCCTCAATGTCCAGTGGCTGTGCAGAGTCCTCCCTACATTATCTGATAATGGTCCTGGAACATGGGGCTTAAGGAGGGATTCATGAAATGAGGGAGATGTGTGATATGTACGCGGTAACTTCAGTCTGTACATTACCTCATTAATCTTCTCATTTTTGAGGTAGAAAAGGTCCCAGACAGTGTGGTAATTTATAGCTGCCCATTAATCTTAAGTCTCTGGTGAATAACCACACCCTGTCCCCTGGCTGGAATGATGGTGCTGACACTCTCCTGCGATCCACACGATGCTGAAAATGCATAATGGCTTTTCTGATCTGTTGATGTAAGTTCTCCCAGATGTGCTCACTTCTCTTCACTCACTCATCCACACCAGGTGCTGCAGAGGGTTCTGGGTCCCATGGTACAAATGAAGATGATATCCTAAAATACACTGAAATGGGGTTAATCCAGATGCAGAGTGAACAATAGAATTCTGAGCCATCTCAGCCCATATCAGGTACCTGGACCATTCACTTTGCTGATCCCTGTAGTATAGTCTGAGGAATTTCCCCAAGTTCTTGATTCACTCTCTTAATTTGGCTGTTACTCTGTGGGTGGTACCCAACGGTTAGGCTGACTTTGACTCCTGTCTTTTCCTTAAAGGCCTGCCATATACGTGAGGTGAATTGTGGTCCACAATCAGACACTATATCCTCTGGAATTCCATAGTTGAAACTATAATTCTTAAGTTCTGAATGCTAAAGAAAGAAAAGGTAAGGGCAGGAACCTTAAAACCTTGGAGAAATGATTTACTATGGTAAGAATGGAGGGTTTATTCTCAGATCTCAGCAGCTCAGTGAAAGGTCAATTGCTAGGGCATTGTTTATGTTGTTTTACAAACTCTAGCACTTACTGTTTATAGCACTTATCATTGTTTAACATAGCCCTTATGTATTTTGCACCTCTAGGTATCAGCATTCATCCCTGTATTTTACAGTATTCTAGTTCATTGGTATGTTTAATTCTAACCTACTGTACTGTACTTGGATATATTCTAGGAGTAACAAAGCACTTTTGTAAGTCACTCTGGATAAGAGCGTCTGCTAAATGCTGTAAATGTAAATGTAAATATATGTGACCAGGGACAGTGAGGCACAGGCAAAGGCTTGATCTTACCGGCAGGTAGAAAGCACTGCATAGTCAGAACACGAGGATGCAAAGTGGTGTATATCCTTATTCATAGACTCCCACTAGTGCCTTCGTGCAATTGCTGTGTTTTTACCTCTCCTGTGTGACCTGAGGTAAGGGAAGAGTGCACCCAAGTGATTAGTCGATCTCTGAATGTTGGCAGTATATATAATTTGTCTTCTGGGCAGGATGACGTGACAGAGCAAGTTGTTGTCAAAGTCCCATTGAACAGCACTGATTACATACTCTGGAGGCAGAATAGAAGTGGGTTCAAGAACCCTCTCTGAACAGTTTATTTCATAAACTCGAAAGAGAGCGTCTGCTTTGGCATTACAAGATTCACGTCTGAAAGTGATTTGAAAGATAAATCGAATAAAAAACAATGACCATCGAACCTGATGTGAAGTGATGCTCTTAGCCTTCTTAATGTATTCAAGATTCTTGTGGTCTGTCTATACCATGAAATGATTCTTTGCCCCATTTAGCCAATGTCTCCATTCATCTAATGCCATTTTTACTGCCAGCAGTTCTCTATTACCTACATCGTAATTTCTCTCTGCGGGTAACAGTTTATGCAAAAATATGCTACGGGATGAAGCTTTGGGGGCATGCCATGACGTTGAGAAAGTATGGCTCCTACTCCATTTTCAGAGGCATCCACCTCGACAACAAAAGGTACTCCTGGATCAGGAGTACAAGTGCTTCAGTGAAGGCTCTCTTTAGTGTCTGAAAAGCCTGTTCTGCCCTTGGATTCCATGACAAAGACTTAGGCATCCCTCTTAATAAGCACATGTGAGCTATAGAACTAAAATCTATATAAACCTTCAGTAGAAGTTTGCAAAACCTAAGAAACTTTGAAGGTCCTTGTTAGACTGAGGTACTGCCCAATTCACTACAGCATCTACCTTTTGGCCTTCATGTCACTGATGATATAACCAAGGAAGGAGGTTTTCTGCAGATGAAATGCACATTTCTCTCCATTTATGTAGGAGCTTTTGCAAGACTGTTCTCACATGATCAGTGTCAGTGTATTCAGGGAGAATTTTGAAGTATATCAAAATATCATCAGTGTATGTGATTACAAACATACCTATAATTTCATTATAATCATTAATAAATGCTTGAAATACAGAAGGGGCATTAGCCATGCTGGAAGGCATGACCAAGTATTCGTAGTGTCCAGAATTGGTGACAAATGCTATCTTCTACTCATCTCCCTCATGTATCTGGACAAGATTATAACCACTCCTCAGAGCCAACTTTGTGAAAAATCGAGCCCCGCTCATTTGTTCAAGTACTGAAGGGACCAACGGCAAGGGATAAGGATATTTGATAGTGACTCCATTGAGACCATGATAATCAATGCAAGGACCTTGTCCTCTGTCCTTCTTAGAAATAAAGAAGAGACCAGCAGCTGCAGGGGAAGTGGATGGACATATGTATCCTTGAGCCAGTGCCTTCTTTATATACACCTCCATGGCTTCAATTTTGGCAATTGACAGGGGGTATGAATAAACTCAGGGAAGAACACTCTTCCACTAGCTCGATAGCTGAGTCATAAGGATGCTGTGGTGGTAGAGGGGCTGCTCTCTTTTTACTGAACACTTCAGCCAGGTCCTGGTAATCCTCAGGTATCTGAAAACCCTCTTCATGTTCTGGATTCTCCACTGACATTGAGGAAGTAACTAATCTAGGTGTCTTTAAACAATTGTCCATACAATAATTTGACTATGAATCTATATCTAGTTCCTCCCATGAAATCACTGGATTATGATGTTGAAGCCCAGGGCAGCCCAAGACCATTGCATGGTTGGCTTTAGAAAGTTACCGGCTGCTCTGGAATTGATGAATGCTGTGACAATAGTGAAAGAAGTATTTCCATGTTTCTCACAAGTAACCTCTGACAGAAGGAAAAATATGGAATACTCGCCGCCCTAGTGTACGAAGCATCCCAGGGATACTTATTGTGGGTGTTACAGATCGATTTCTATAAGGGTGAGTGGGACAGTCCCTTAGATTATGGCCAGACTCCCCACAATAAAACACAGAAGCCAAGATGATTATTTTATATTGATTTGCATCTTGTCAGACTGAGGTAGCAGTGGTGATGAGTAATTGGATTGTACTTGTTTCTGGTTTCTCTCTCTCTCACTAATCACTTCTTCCAATGATATGGACTCATCTTTATAGGCTAGTTCAGTGAGCAGTTCTGTACTGAGTCCCTGCCTGTATGCTGTAGTCAATGCCACTTCATTCCATCCACTACTGGCAGCCAAAGTGTAAAATTCTAGGGCATACTCTGCTGCCGATCAGGAAACGTTTTAATCTATACAAAATCTCCCCACTAGCCTTGCCTTCCAAGGGGAGATCAAAAACTGCACAAAACTGATTTGTAAAAAGGGCATGGTCTCTAGTGATTTCTCCAGCCTCACTCCAAAAGTCTCACTTAGGGCAGTGGTAGCTCAGTGGTTATGGTACTTGACTTGTAATTGGAAGGTTGCTGGTTCAAGCCCTGCCACTGTTGGGTGCCTGAGCAAGACCCTTAACCCTCAATTGTTCAAGCTGTACTTATTCAAAAGATAAAAGTGTCAACTAAATGCCATAAATGTAAATATTGGGCTGATTTGCAAGAAAAAGCCCCCCTCTAGAAGGGCTAAACTAAAGGGAGAAACACTAGCTGTGGGTGGAGGAAGCATAACAACAGTAGGAATTCTCACCTCACTGGGTAGCCAGATGGTGAGTAAGCTTGATAACAATGGAAACTAAAGTGTGAGTTGTTGGGTCTGCCTAGTTAACCCCTCCACCATGTTACCAAGAGATTCCAGCTGCTGATGGTGTTGATGTAACAACACCAAAGTAACAACTTGATGGCAAGTTGTTACTTTGTCCATCTGTGGAAAAAAAGAAACATATGTCTGTAAACATATTTCTGTGGGATGAGAAAAGTTGGTTGTCCTGGTAAGGGTTTGAGTCTTATGGAATTTATGGTCACAGTTCCTTGAAGTATAACCAGACTGGTAAGAGTTTCTAGCCTTCCAATCTGTGGGTTGGAAAGGGGAAAAAAGTCAGAGAGCCAGGCCAGCATGATAAGCTAGCAGGGTCCTGGGTCTTGTCTGTGACCCGGAGGTGAGAAAATGCCCACCCTGACCAGGTCAAAGTTTCACCAGGGGAATAATTTGTAGTCTATATTCACTACAAAGACCTGTTTCACTCTCCATAATAATGAATTAT
Source organism: Electrophorus electricus (assembly GCF_041902795.1). Lineage (NCBI taxonomy): Eukaryota > Metazoa > Chordata > Actinopteri > Gymnotiformes > Gymnotidae > Electrophorus > Electrophorus electricus. The sequence goes on along the minus strand of NC_137514.1, from coordinate 374,106 downwards.
CCTTAATAATCTGTTTCTCTCTAAATAATAATGACTTATCAATAATGACCTGTTTCACTCTAAGTAATAATGATTTATCAATAATGATCTGTTTCACTCTAAATAATAATGATTTATCCATAATGATCTGTTTTACCTTGATAGTCTATAGGAGCTGAAGGAGTAGCAGAGAGTATAAGAAATGAAGACTAAATAGGTACCTATTGTACATATAGAAATGAAGACTACATGTCTACATATGGTACATGTATGGGGAACTCATTGGGCTAGTTAAGATTTTAAAGCCTCTGTTGCCATAGAAACTGAACTGCAAGATCATATTTGTCCTAGTAAGGTCTAAACATGTCTAGTCAGGTACTTAATATAAATTCTGTGAAAATGACCGAAGATGGGTGTGATATGTGTGGAATGGAGTGGGGACTGTATTGATGTAATGTTGGTGGAGCATAGGTAGAATGTAGGTAGGTGTGATATGTATGGAATGGAGTGGGGACTGTATTGGTGTAATGTTGGTGGAGCATAGGTAGAATGTAGGTAGGTGTGATATGTGTGGAATGGAGTGGGGACTGTATTGATGTAATGTTGGTGGAGCATAGGTAGAATGTAGGTAGGTGTGATATGTGTGGAATGGAGTGGGGACTGTATTGATGTAATGTTGGTGGAGCATAGGTAGAATGTAGGTAGGTGTAAAGGACAGGGAAGGGGTTCAAATGAAAGTCCCATAGCAACACTAGGCACAGTAACAGTACACAGGTGAAATGGAAAACAGGAAACTTCAAGCAAAAGCATATGGATCACATGTAGAGGCACAAGAGACATCGCATCCAATGAGAGCAAATACATCTGTAACAGTAACGACGAGGTAGTTTTGCTACTGCACACCAGACAATGCAAACACTTGACCTTCCCGAGTCCTTCCACCAGACCTAGCTTTGGACACTGGACACACTATTGCCATGTCACACTTCAGAATTACAGACTATAATGTCAATATATTTCCCCATTTACTGTGATTAATATTTCTAGTTCACATTTGTTGTTATATTTCACTTATTTTATCCATGTCACCATGCTGTACGGTGTCAACCAGAGGTGGATGGGTTCCCCTTTCTGAGTCTTGGTTCCTCTTGAGCCTCAGGGAGTTTTTCCTCACTACTGTCACCCTGGGCTTACTCAATGGGGGCTTAGACTCGGACAAGTGTAAAGCTGCTTTGTGACAACAGCCGTTGTTAAAAGAGCTATATAAATAAACTTTTTTTTGCTTTGCACACAGTTCTAATGAGTACAGGGTGGGCATCAGGCTGATGAGGAGGCGGAGCAAGGGGCAGAACCAGGGCAGAGTCAGGTCGAGGCCAGGGTAGGACTGTGGGCAGGGTCAAATGTTCCACCCAGAACTCAGTAACAGCAGGATAATCTCCACACTAGAACTAGACACTAGCCAGGAGACATGTGAAAGAACTGGGGGCCAATTCAATTCAAAATGATATGATTATATGACAAATGAACACATGGACGAACATTCACTCTCCTCATTCAGAGAACAAGTATGGCGTAGATGCCGTGTAGGAAGAAATGCTCAGTGAGAACTGTGATCATAAACCTCCTGTGACATCAGCATTGATTGTGGCTGGAGCACATGTATCGACCAGTGTTCAAACTGACAGTGTTTACTTCGTATGTTCTGAATCTGGACAACCACAGATCAGCATCGACCCACCCGATTACAGCCAATTACAGCTCTGGTCCCTCCAGCGGCCCCTCTACTGATGGGCTTCACTATCGACTTGCAGACGGCCGTGCGTGACGTACCCACTGGGATAGGCACAGATGCCTGAGACACGCAGAAATTTGCACCGGCACTCAGACGCAAGCGTGCCAATCAATACATGTGCTGGCAAGCTGGACAATAGAGGCAGGAGGCGTGGCTGTCTCCGAGGAGACAGGAGAGCAGGCCGGAGAAGAAGATGCACTACTCCTCCTCTCTGTCTTCTCCAGAAATATAGGGCAAGCTCCCTCTCCCACTATCTCCTCTCTCTTTCCCTCACTCACTGTAATAACTGGTTGTGTTTGCAGTAATATCTTCCTTCCTGATGGCATGAAAAGTCATCCAATCCTGCACAGTGCATGAAAATCCTTACAGTATTCCTCACTCCTGTCTCTCTGTCTCACAGGTACACATACACTCTGTCTATCTCTATAACCTCTCACTTGTACAGCAGACACACACATCCAGTCCCATCTCACACACCTCTCTCTCTCACACACACACACACACACACACACACACGAACGCACACACAGTTTCTCCTAATGAAGCCCTTAGGGTCCCTAACAGAACTTCTGTCTAAGAGATCCACGCCTCAACACACACGACTGCAGAGACACAAATGAGCGAGAGGGAGAGAAAGAGGGAGAGACAGAGAGGGACAGAAGGAGAGAAAGAAAGAGAAAGTGAGTAAGAAAAATGCAGAGAGAAAGGGGAGAAGAGAGAGAGGTAGAGAGAGAGAGCAGGAAAGAGAGGGTGAGAAAAGAGTTGGGGAGAGGCGCAGTTTTGTAGACAGCTTATAAAAGTGAAGGCTGTGTATCGATACCCTAAATCTGGCACTGCACCACAGCCTGAACTACACACTACATGGCCTCCATCAGCACCTCTGTACTACACACACTGCTGAACTACATACACTATACAACCGGCCTCCTTAGGCGCTTAAACTTGAGGAATGTATAAACAGATTAGTCTTCATTTGTTTATTTATGGAGTTATTTGTTGCTTTATTTATTTCAAACTGTCAACAAAAGTAAGCAAATACATTTACAATCATTAACTGATAAATAATAAGCAGTTTCAGAGTTTTTATGAAACAGTGAATAATTAATTGAAAATTGAAAATATGGAATACGGAACACTGGTTTTAGCAAGGACACAAATTATAGGTGTTTATTTACAGTACATTACAATCAAAAACATAATGAGGTCAGAACGTTAGGTGGGGTCAGAGCGGTGGACTCACAAAGGTGGGGTCAGAGAGGAGAGTGTCGTCAGAGAAGTGGGGTCAGAGAGGAGAGTGGGCTCAGAGATGGGGGCAGGTGGTCTGAGAGGTGGAATCAGAGAGGGGGGTAGGTGGTCTGAGAGGGGGGGTCAGAGAGGGGGGTAGGTGGTCTGAGAGGGGGGGTCAGAGAGGGGATGGGGTGTCTAAAGGGGGAGGGGAAGAGCAGAGGGGGAGTTGAGGGGAGAATGAGTATATGGCTGTTGATGAGCAAATGAGTTGGAATTTTACTAAAATCCTTTTTACACAGTGAAAATCATTCATCCAAAGCTGAGTAAACAACCAAACAAAAATTATTTTAGCACAGGAAAAAATCCAAAGCTTCTTCCTTTTCATCTGTTATTTGTACACTCTAAGATGCAGAATTGGACATTGGCAGAACCCGGAATCATACAAGGCCAGTTAAAGAGAGCAAAGGGTGAGCAATAGCAAGAATGTGTTAAGTATTAATGTTTGAATTTTCAAAACTTCTCCATTAGTGAGCACAGCTGCATTACCAGACAGAGAAAGAAAGAGAGTTGGGGAGTGATAGAGAGATGGAGAGAAGGCTATAAAGGAGGTTAGACAGGGTAGGTGTAGAGAAGGGCGGGGCCTCAGAGCCAGGGGGCTGGCGTTTGAGGCGTGGGCCGTTACACAGAGGAGTGCTACAGCAGGTAATGCACACGGAGTTCAACTTCCCTGTACAGAACTGCTGATAGCCCGACGATGCAATAAGACATGCCCCCGACGACGCACATGACTTCCTGTAGTGGATCCCTGCACGCACACACACACACACACACACACACACACACACACACACACACACACACACACACATACACAGAGATAGAGGGTAGGAGGGAAGAAAAAGTTAGAACATGATTCAGAATTATAGCAGCAGTATTTACTGATACTTAAACATCACACTATGGACTACTTACAATCATTCAGAAGGAACAAACAGACAAGCACACAAACATTGTCTAGTGAGGATTTAGAAACTGTCACAAACAGGCCACCGATCTGATATCATGTATCGGGAATCAGGCCGATACCAGCAAAAATGCTTGATCAGATATCGGTGAAGAAATGTTTAAGGAACTGATCCGATACAATCCTGAAAATAGCATGGCAGCGCAGCACATGTGATAACAGCCAGGTTGGTTTGAGCAGGAACTAACAAACTATAGTGTAAATTTGAAGAGTGAGGGAGGCAGCTGTACTGAGCAGAGACAGCCAGAGACAGCCAGAGAGAGAGAGAGAGAGAGAGAGAGAGAGAGAGAGACCAAGCATGTGTGCTGAGGATGAGTACAGTAAAGCTGAGACCCAAACAGCAAATGACCAAGGCAGTAAATAACACAGATATCTCTACATGGTCTGTAGTTAGGATGGGTTAAAGTTTATGTCAGGTTCATGGGAATTTGCTTTTATATAGAAAAACATAGAAAAACCCATGATGTCAAAAAAACTAAATTTTTTGTTTGACATCACTCCCTATTGGTGCTTGAATGGATGCTGTGCCCTGTGGGAGCAGTTGTCTCCTCAACAAATAATTCAAATACAACCAAGATATTTTAATAAAATAATTAAAATTCTTACAGATCTGTTTAAATCATCTGATCAGCCAACACAAAGAGGTTTCTGTTGGAATTAGACTGGGTACTGGTGTCTGATGAAAAAATTACAGCCTACAGTAGGAAAGCTAGCAGGGGGAATAGTCTGCTGTGACAGCCCGAGTGCTGCAGGGCAAGGAGCAGGACGCTCAGACTCCCTCGACAGAGACAGACATTTATTAAACAAACACGATACAATAAACACAACGGCCCTCATGTAAAACAAACATGGGCACAACTATAGTCACAACGAGCGCCATGATTAGAATCGCAAACAGAATCAAAGATCGAAACAGAGACACACACCAACAGGTGTTTAAATACATAAACACATAACAAACCAGGTGTAGGTGTCTGCTAACAACAGGGGTGTGGTTACAAACAACACAGTTAGTGAACCCCCACTGCACGTGGCAGGCTGTACCACGTGAACAGTGGGAGGGGGAGCATTCCATGACAGCTGCATTCTGTGAGAACCCAAAGTTATTTACAGCTAACAGTAATGGTAAGAGTAATGTATTTATAAAGCACATTTTAAGATCAAAATGCAACAAACAAAACCTATAAAACATGTAACGGACACACAAATACAACCTAAGCCCCATTATGACAATTCACATCTCACATGCAGATAAGAAAATGCAGATAAGACTTCAGCCTCGATTTAAAAACCCTAATAGAAGGTGCAGCCCTAATCTCCATAGGTAGACTATTCCAAAGTTTGGGAGGTTCTATAGCAAAAGCCCTTCAGACTTCAGCCAAGACCACAGGACAGTTAAAAGAGGTTTGACTGATGACCTAACAGTCTGGAATGGACAAGAGGTTCAAGCAACTCTGTGACATACAGTGGTGCTAAACCAAGCCAGGCCTTATATACTAATAGGAGTATCTTGAACTGAACTCTAGAGTATACTGGGTACCAATGAAGTGATGCTAATAATGGAGAGACATACTCTCTTTTTGAGGACCCTGTGAGCAATCTAGCAGCACCATTTAGTATCTTTTACAAACAAGTTATATATAGAGAACGCAAAACAATAATCCATGCATGAAGAAATAAGGGCATGGACAACCTTCTCAAGGTCCTGAGGGGTGAGAAATGAATAAAAAATTACCCCATGATAAAATTATACACAGCTAACAAAACGGAACCCAAACATAGTTAACAGAATGCAACATAAGCACAGCTAACAAAACACAACCCAAACACAGCTAACAAAACTGAACCAAGGTTCAAGAATAATGAATGCCCGAATGCCTGGGGAAAGTAAAACATGATGTTGGGACAGCATTAAAATCACCTGCCCTGTTTGGCCAGTCCATGTTGGGATGGCTAATGAAGCACCTCAAGGCATTAACAAATGCATTGGTTGACAGATCCTCAAGCATTTCGATGTGAACAGCATGAGAAAAAAGGCAGGTGAAGATCAATCCATATCTTTTGTAATCTTTGTGAGCCTTCTTAATGAGGAATAGCCTGAAACAATCCATACCACAGTAAATGAAAGGGGCTGAAGCTTCAACACGCTCTTTAGGGAGATCAGCCATACGTTGGTTATACTAAGGTGGTCATACTTTGGAAGCATAGCTCCTGGCTGAGGGATGACTGTTTCAGTCTCCCTCCTACACAAAGTAATTCAAAGTAGTATCCAAAATGGGGACAAGGTAGTAGAGTGGACTTGAACTTGGGAGAATGTTTCCTCTTTGAAGTGTCTTCATTTCTTGGAAGAAGGCTTGCTGCTGGATGATCTTAATCACTACCTCAGCCACTTTCTCACATTCTTTGGTTGTTATAAAGTCTCTATGATGTTCTTGCTTAGACCCTAACCTCTTAATTCTTGCAGCCAGTTTAAGAAGTGTTGACCAAGAAGAAAACCGATCAAGATGGCTAAGAATTTCTACACATTCATTCCTCTAGGCAGTAAAGGCCTGAACTGACCTGACCTTGGGGTCGCCAACAAGCAGCTCAGCAGAGGGGTTAGGTGTAGCATGCACTTCCTGCTCCCACAGAAATTTGGGTCCTGATAACCAGGTGGGTGAAGAGATATCTGATGCACGAAGGCCTTTAGAGGCATGGTACAAAGGGTTTTCTGCTGTATCAACATAGTGCCACTGCCTAGTATCTGTGGTTTCTCTTATCAGTTGAACATGATTAGCAACAAATACGTGGAACCTTTGAGATTCACTGCTGATGTAAGCCAGCACAACCTGAGAGTCTGTCCAGAGAACTCATCATCAATCTTTATTTCAAGTTCAGCTTTCAGCATGATGCTCACTTTGGCAGAGACCACAGCTGCTGAAAGTTTTAATCTTGGGATGCTTGTGATCTTTGTAGGTGCAACTCTCGCCTTGGCCATTAAATGACTGCAGTGGAGAGAACAGCCTATTGTTGGGATGGGTGGGGTCCTTCACAGTCCTCCTGGCCTTGGTCTGGCACTGCTTGTAATAGATGGTCTGCAGGTCAGGAAGTTCTGTATGAGTGATGCGCTCTGCTGAAGGCACCACCCTTTGAAGTGCTTGTCTGTCCTGCTTGGTGTTGTATGGCGGGACCAGGACAGGTCCTGCGAGATGTGAACACCAAGGTACCTGAAATCTACTCTCTCCACCGTGGTTCCCCTGATCCTCACAGGTTGGTAGTGCCGCTCCTGCTTCTTGCGGCAATCCACGATCAGCTCCTTTGTCTTGCTGACAAAGATTATTTTCCTGGCACCAGTTTTCCAGGTGTTTCATCTCCTCCAGGTAGGCCCTCTCATCGTTGTCCGAGATCAGGCCCATGACAACGGTATCATCAGCAAAGTTGACAATGATGATGGAGCTGGAAGTGGCTGCGCAGTAGTAGGTGTACAGTGAGTAGAGCAGGGGGCTTAGGACACAACCCTGAGGAGCTCCAGTGCTGAGGGTGAGGGTGGATGAGACACAGTTGCCCACCCATACTGATTGTGGTCTGTCTGTTAGGAAGTTGGAGATCCAGTCGCACGGGGATGTATGCAGTCCTAGATCCTCCAACTTAGTAGTGAGTAGGGATGGGATGATAGTGTTAAATGCTGAACTGTAGTCGATAAATAGCATTTTAACATAATTACCCCTCCCTTTGTCCAGGTGGGTCAGTGTGTTGTGGAGCAGATGTGCAACTGCATCATCAGTGGAGTGGTTGTGGCGGTATGCAAACTGCGGTAGGTCCATGGAGGCTGGCAGTGAAGATGTGATGAAATCTCTGACTAGCTTTTCAAAGCACTTCATCACGACTGATGTGAGGGCAACAGGGCGATAGTCATTGAGGCCAGAGGGCCGAGGTTTCTTCGGAATGGGGACGATGGTGGATCACTTGAAGCTGGATGGGACGATACCGATCGTCAGGGAGAGATTGAAGATGTCAGTGAATACCGGGGCTAGCTGGTCTGCGCAGGCTTTGAGGACTCTCCCGCAGATACCGTCTGGTCCCTCTGCCTTCCTGGTATTCACTCTTTTGAACACTCTCCTCACGTCACTCTCCGTGATGATGAGAGGGCGCTGTTCTATGGTGGGCTCTGCGCATGCGCCGTTGGCCATGAGAAGGTTGTCCATGCCCTTATTTGTTCAAGCATGGATTATTAGCGCTATTAGCATTAGCGCTGCCAGATGTAGCCTCGAAGTGAGCGAAGAATGTGTTTAGCTCGTTCGCCAGAGACTCATCCGCACTCATCAGTCCAGAGGGTGGGCTCCTGTAGTCCGTGATCGTCCGTAGACCCTGCCACAGGGATCTAGAGCCACTCTGCTGGAACTGTGTCTACAGTTTCCTCCCATAGCGCCACTTTGCCTCCCTCACTGCCCTGCGCACTCTGTATGCTGCAGACTTGTACTCGTCCATGTTCTCGCTGATGATCCCCCCGTTATAGGCAGCAGTGCGAGAGTTCAGAGCCTCGCATTTGGTTTTGTCCACTTCTTGATGGTGGCTCTTGGAATCATATCATCCACCAGTTTCCCAATAAACCCTACTACTGCCTCCGTAAACTCGCTGACATCATCAGTGCTGCGCCGGAACATGTCCCAGTCTGCGTCATCCAGAGTGTCCTGCAGAGCGGCCACCGATTGGTCTGTCCAGTGCGCGACCTCCCTCTGAACCGGAGCTTCCTGTTTCAGGCTTTGTTTATATTTTGGTATGAGGAAGATAGCGGTGTGGTCCGACTTACCAAATGGTGGATGAGATAGTGCCTTTTAGCTGTCCTTTTATGGGGTGTAGCAGTGGTCGGGAGAAGGTTACATGCTGGTTATGTGCTTTCTTATTTCAGTCAAATTTGTGAAGACATTGGCCTCCCTTTTTGCACAGCTTCTGTGATCCAATGATCACCTCTCTGGCATCTTCAACTGATGGAACGCTGATCAGCCCATCATCTCCATAGAAATTCTTCTATAAAGGCCGATGCAGATGGATAGTCAGCTTTATGTTGCTGTGCTAAATATTTAATGCCAAAATTGGAACATCCAGGTGACAAAGCATCACCAAAGAGATGAACTGTCATCCTATATTCTTATGGCTCCTTTTCCAAATCACCTTCCTTCCTCCAAAGAAACCCCAGGTAGTTCCACACTTTGGGAGTGACTGAGAACTGGTGGAACTTCCTATCAATATCACAGATCACAGCTACACTTTCCTTCCTGAGACAACACAGAACTCCTACCAGTTAATTAGATCGGGGCCTGTCAATAAAGTGTCATTTAGAGAGATGCCACGGAACAATCAAATACAACTCTCAGCCTATCTGGATTTTGGGGTGGTATACACCATGATGGGGAATGTACCACACAATCTCTCCTTCAGGTGTTGTAGGAGTGAGCTTCGCATAACCTTTATTGATTCTTCCATGTAGGTTTTATAGTGATCATGATATTGTTTGTTGGCCTTTAACTTCCTTTTCAAATACTGAAGGTGAACAATGGCTAGCTTCTTGCTGTTTGTGCTGAGGGGCATTTCATAGTGTCAATCTTTCTTTTGCCTGTTGTTTTCACTAAGGAACTGGATGAAGTAAACATAATCTTGGGACACATACTTGTCCTCATAATTCCTTTCATTGAAGTCTGACTACAAAGTTTTTATAATATCAGTAGTTGAAGGGACTGGTACTTCCTTTAGGACAACTCGATGGCACAAAGCACTGGCTTCCCTGTCTATCCAGTTGGGAATTAGATGAGCCTATTATACTCCAGCCAAGTTCAGTCCTCTGTGTAAAGGGTTCATTCTCCCATCCTATGATGACCTCAACGGGAACTAGTGCTCAGGGGTGGTCATACCCAATTAAGAGTCCTACTTCATAGTCTTGGAGTGGCAAAAACTTGTTTGCTAGATGTTTAAGATGGGGCCACTGCAATGCTGCCTTTCTAGTTGGAATGTAAGACTTATCAACTGGGATGAAGTCTCCAGTATAAGCTTGTTGTAGATGGATATGATTTTCAGAGTGGGTTTCTCGAAATTGTAACCCAGGAACGCTCTTGTTCGCTATCATTGTGTCTACAGCCGTCATTGTCCTACGTTTCAACTGCACTAGCTGTGCAGCCACCTGTAACTTCTCTACCAAGTCTTCCAATATGAAAGTTGAATCACTCTGTGTATCAAGTAGAGCATAGGTGAGAACTTGCTTTTGGGGGTCCCCTACTGGTGACACAAGGACTGGGACAATGCTGGTGGTGGCAGAAGCACGCTGCATCAGTGCATGTGATGTGACACTGTGGACACTCTGACTAGACTGGGTTTCTGTAAAGGCGGAATCCCTCTTTGGTTTGTCAGAAGACCTTTTGTCTCGTTCTTCATGCAGGCAGGTAGGATGGCGTCTGTCAAATGTGCTACAAATGTGTTGCTTTCTGCTGTCTTTGGTGGTTTGTCCTTTTCTAAGGCATCCAAAGCAAAGGTGATTTTCAAGAATGAAGGCTTTCTTTTCTTCAGTTGTCTTTCTTGAGAAAGTGGGCCACATAGCAATACCACATATTTCATCTTCACAGACAGAGCAAGGTGGTTTTAATTTTGATGCTCTTTGCAACACTGAGATGGAGTTCATTTAAACACTGGTGTTGAAGGCCTTGGCTATTTTGGGTGTTCTCTCATCTGTGACTTTAAAGCTCATTAGGAGTGGAGAAGCAACACGATTACAGACTGTTCGGGCTTCCTTTCGCACAAACTCTGTGAAACGTGCAAAACTTGGGTAGTCTCCAGATTTATCTAACTCATCCACCACAATTCTGCTCCACCTGCGCACAATCCATTCAGGTAGTTTTTTAAGCAGCTTATGATTTTCTTCACAATCATTTAGGATGACTAGTCCTTTGATGTGTGGAATAGACTCGACACATCTTTGTAAGAAGTCAGCAAATTCTCGAAGTGCTAGAGGATCACTGGCATTGATTTTGGGCCATTTCATAAGTTTGTCTCGAAAAGCCTTTTGAACAATAAATGGATTTCCATACCTTTCTTGCAAGACTGACCAGGCACTCTTGTATGAATCCTCTGAGTTTTTTAGATAAAGCATCTTCTCGCATGCTAGGAGGGCTTTATGGTCAATAAGGGCCATGAAAGACATCTTCCAATCTATGAATTTTAAAGGGTCACCACTAAACATTGTTGATTCTGGGGCAGACAACCGGTTCATGTTTAGTGAGCTTACAATTGCCTGGGCTAGACTGACTGTCTCCTGAGTAGCTGCTGCTTCTCGGGGCACTCATTGAGGCTGGAATGACATGGCTTCTGGATTCAAGGTTCTGTAGTTATGTTCACCCTCATAACTGTCATATACCCTCACTCAGGCTGTGGCTACCTTGACTTCCTCATCTGCTTGTAATTGTTGTAGCCTTGCCCTCTCCTCCTCCAGTCATAGCTGTGTTTCCGCTTTCCTTAGTCTTAATTCAGCCAACAATTTTGCCTCACTCAATTCCCACTCATTTTCCAGTTTATGAAGTATTGCTTGCTGAGCATGGATTTTTTTGCATAGCTTTTGCTGCGAGTTCTGCATCTGCTCGCTTACTAGATGTCCTGGAGATGGCCTTTGAGTGGCTGTCTGATCTTTGTGATAAATCTGAAATTACTGTTTCCATTTTCGTGTATCCAAAGACAGACTCATATTCATCTTTAGTGCCATCCTCACCCTTTCTTTCTCCAGTTGGTCATTGAAGGTTTCTTCAATGGTCTCTAATCACTTAGTCACAAGGTCAGGGATCTCTGCTGTCAAGGCAACACAAGCATCCATTCTCTTAACAATGCCTGGAGGAGTAGTGTGATTGCGTCGAATGGGTTCATAGCATTGGTATATGATGTCATGTCTAATTTGAATATCTTGTTAGATTTTTACAAGGTCATCTTTAGAGCAAAATGTTTTTAGTCTTGTTCTTGCCTCTCTTGTTAACTGCTTCCAGGAGTCATCAGCCTTACTAAATGCTCTCTCATGTTTCTTAGCTTTCTGATCATGCAACACCTTGCCCTTCTCTGTTAAACTTATTTCACGGGAGCTTGATCTGACCTGTTGTGTGTCTTTGAGGTTACCTGGTTCCTCCATAGGTGGCAGCATATGATTGGCTTTTGCAGTCTCACTACAGCCTTTAAATGACCTTTTGTCTGGTTTTGAACTTCAGTGAGCAATGACCTATATCTAGCACTGACTAACAATACCTATGCCAGACAATTCCGATTATATGGACACTCAAGGTATTTTAGCAAACTGGGCCAAAGCAAATGTCACGATAGTGCTGTGGATATTCAACAATCAGATAATATCTCCCTTTAAAGTTTTAACAAGGTGTGCTTAGGAGTAATTTATGAACTGACATTACCCTTTAAAATTAAATCTTGTAGCTCAGAAATGCACATTTCCATACATTTAAGCAGCCTTATCTCACAGATCACAAAATACCAATTTCAAAATAATGACTAAACTCTTTTTATCAGTTCTTAATCCTTACAAGTATCCAATGTTCACTTTCTTTGTCAGCCAAAGTCTCTCACTTAATCTGTAGGATTAATACGTTTGCTATATATCACGAATGGCCACCCTCCTGACATCACTGTTCCTTTAGTTTCTCTGTCGTGTCTTTGTTTTTCCTTCACTTCCCTGTTCCGTTCCTTGGTTTCGTTTTCTCCGCACCTCGTCTGTTCCTAAGTTCCAGTCCGTGTTTTAGTTCTCCCTGTTTTTTCACCTGCGTTTTGGTTATTTTAGCCCTGGCTTTTGTCTTGAAGTTTGTTGGTTATTTTGGTAAGTTGCATTTGTTCTGTTGTGTTTAAATTATGCTCGTGGGACTGTTGTCGCCATTGCTTCTCCGGTTGCTCACCACACGATTTGCTCCACCAAAACAGCCTGCTTTAGCTACCGCCCTCCCAGACACCCTGTTAGCGCTTGTCTCTGGTGTGAAGGAACCCACTATTCTGTATCGATCCCAACAGGAACAGGCAAGAGGCAGAATGTGAATGCAGGAGGAGGTGGTTTATTAAGCGAGGGAAACACAAACACGGAGGGTAAATTAAACTGAGCAAGGGGAAAACACTGAAGGAAAAAAAATGCGCAAACGGAAAAGCAATGGCAACAACAGTCCTACGGAGAGTGAGAGGCCAACTGTACTAAGAGTCACTCTTCACTCGAGCTCTGCTTTAACCAATAACCAAAATGCAATCTGATTGTGTTTAGATGATTATTTTTAAAAAATCTATGGATAGTTAGTTGAGGTTTGCTAATTCAAAGCTTCTTATTCAAAATATCAAGTCTACCGTAAAACTCGACAGGCTAATGAAAAACCTGTCGTATTTTTGTTTTACCCATGCGGTTAGAATATGCTAAAACCATAGAGTAATTAACTTAATGAATTTAGAGTATTTTAGTAGTTTGGTTATTCTGTCTCCTCTCCGGCTCTGGTTCTGTCAGGTGTCTACTGGTCTTTCTCCTTTCCGCGACCCGGAACGTCCTTTACTTCACGGTCAAACTGGAAACGTCTCTTTTTTTTTTCTTTAAAAAAAAAGAACGGATTAATAAAACAAAACACAATTGGTCATGGATGGAAGTGGACAGTGTTAAAAGGCTACATGGTCTCGTTTAAATGTTCTCATTGGAAGGCCTGTGCCCCACACTGAGTTATCAAACTGATAGCAATGGAAATGACGTGTGCGAATACGTGTGTATTTGTGGAACCATTCATGATGGCTGGTGAAAAATATTCTAGGTGGGGCTGGAGATGACATGCTCAAGTTTCAGCAACCATCCAAATACAACTTAACAGAAACTACTAGTGATCTGTGAACTAGCCAGTAATTATTTATTAAAAATCAACAGAATAATAAATGACAGTTATCAATAATTGCAGCTCTAATGTGCTCAGATAGAAGGGACTGTGTGCATCACTAGCACCAACACCTTAGGTTTGACTATATTAGATGGTTTATTGGTAATAGAAATGAAAAACTCACACACAATACACAACTTGAGTAGCTAGCCAGCCATCTTAGCAGGTTCTCTCAAATGGATTTTGGAGATCTTAATGAAATTGGAAGCATCTGAAATGCAGTGCCTTGATAAACCACATTCATCATTACCAATAACATCAGTCTCAACTCCACCACTGGCTGAGTAGCTGTGTTCATCGTCCTTAATGTCTGACTGACTGTTTCCATTATCAGTAACATCAGTTATCTCCACTCCACTGACTGACTCTGTTATCAATAACATCAGATGTCTCTACTCCACCACTGACTGACTCTGTTTCGGGCATTAAATGATGCACCTTTTAGGCATCAGCTTGGCTAAATTTTTTCTGATTGGCTAAATTTATGTTGCTAGGTGCATGTCTTTTCAGCAACGGTCAGCAATTGGTGCAACAATGGGGCAATATTTCTATCTGGCTAGCCAGCACCTAATTTCCAGCAAGCTCATTTCCTCCAATATATTTTATATATTACATATTATTTTGCATTTTATCACACTCATACTTAAAATAAGTAGTTATTGATTCTTTTAAGAATGTTTGTTTGTTTTTAAAATTAAAATAATTTCTACCATTTGGGTGTATTGACCACAGTGGTTCTCCCACTGATTTGGACATTACAGTTTTAATCGTTAAAGGCTAAGAACCAGCAAAAGCTGCGTTTCCGACTTGTGATTCTTGAAAGTTAGAAAACTTTTTTTGCAAACGCAAGGAAAGCGGTTAAACATTGTTTAGCCTCTCCCACTGTCTTAGGAATCTGTCATAGACATCATATGTGTGATGTAGATGGTGGACAAAAGCTCAAAGTTGCATTGTAAGTAATGCAAAATGACAAAAAGGTCTGTTCTCTTTGGGTGCAATAATTCAATGTACAGTAGGACCCCTGTGCACAAATAGCCAAAAATATGTACAGTATTTTTTTCAACTTTAAAAGGCCACATTAGAAAGGACCGTCTGCTTACTGCATAGTGCTCATTTTATGCCTGAAGATTACACAGCTATGGGATGCAAAAAGCTGCGCTCACACAATGACTTGATCTTAAGACTGCTGCTTTTCTAACAATATGGGTATGTTAAGAAAGGTGTTCAAGTGCCTGTGTTGCTAAGCTTGTAGCCATACTAGGCTAAAGCTACTTCACATAGTTGCATTACGAAGATTTATAGAGTACCTTATGAATGCAAATTCAGCATAGACTGCTTTTACAATAATAACGATAACTGAACATTTGCATTTAGCTACACAACTAGTAGCTAGCTCGCTAGCTAATCAAATGCTCCTGCTATAAGTAATTGTTAACAGGAAAGATATTACTTGAATTAACAGTTTTTTAAATTTAGGATCAGATTTCAGTATAATAGCTAGCATAAAAGGTTTTTACCAGTCAGAATTCCCAATTCGGTTGACTGGGTCAGGTTGTTTGTTGCTCTCTGGTGCAGCTTCTTCTGTCTCTGGCTCAAATCTAAATGGTTGAATTTAACTGTTGTGAATTACAGTCACCACCACTGTCACTGCAGATTCACCAATTCAAAAATATCTTCAGAATCTGAATAACCTGCCATGGAAAATTCACAGTCCAAGCCAGTCATAATGGTGTTTGATCATGGCATTGTTCACTATTGTCCACCAGTGACATCACTAGGCAACTGGAATTTCCGGAGCAACATCAGGTTTTTCCGTCAATTTACAGATATTTAAATCATATTTTTAAATAAATGAATGTTATTTTCATTTTAATTCACAGATCCATTTTTTCAGTAGCTAAGATGATGTGAAATCTTAGGGAGGGCCATTAGGTGGTGCTTAGCCCAGCTACAGTTAAATTCTACAGTGGTGTATAAACTGTGTTAAAACTAGCCCAGCTGTTATCACATCACCTGCTCAAAGTAACCCAGCTGTGATCATGTGACTATCACATA
This sequence comes from Electrophorus electricus, assembly GCF_041902795.1. Classification (NCBI taxonomy): domain Eukaryota; kingdom Metazoa; phylum Chordata; class Actinopteri; order Gymnotiformes; family Gymnotidae; genus Electrophorus; species Electrophorus electricus. Next base: position 358,121 of record NC_137514.1, on the reverse strand, counting down.
CGCTGCTGAAATCGACCACATTCTGATATGTTATAATGGATTGGTGCGATCTTTACTTAAAAGTAAAATAAAATAAATATTACAATAAATAAAATGGGCAAGCCAAAGATAATTCAGACTTTCAACAATTAACCTGCTGAAAATTTGATTACAACTTTCATTACAGCGGTCATGATTCCAGCAGGAATGAGGCAAGAGGCAGAACGCAAATGCAGGAGGCATTTATTAACAAAGGAAATACAAACAAGAAGGGCAAAATAAAACGGAGGCAAGTGGGAAACACTGAGGGTAAAATAATATATGAATGGAGCAAATGGAAAAGCAATGGCGACGACAGTACAGCGAGCATAATATAAACCTGAGGGAAGGAGCATAACTTACAAAATAACTGACAAACTAGAACACAAAACCCAGGGATAAAATAACCAGAACAATCAAGGATAATCAGACGCAGGTGAACATAACAGCACAACCAAAACACAGACTGGAAGTGAGGAACAGAGGAGGTGCAGAGAAAACTAAACCAAGGAACGGAACAAGGAAGTAAAGGAAAACAAAGACTCAACAGGGAAATCATAAAACAAGGATGCTTTGGAGGGTGGCCAATCGTTACATAACCCCCTACCGAGGCGCACAACACCAGGGTGCGCAAAAACAAAACAGGACTAGACACAGGCAAGCGGAACAGGTAAGACGCGGAGCAGGGACAGGACCCAGAAACAGAGGCAGGAGATCAGGAATGACATTGAGCGGGAACAAAAGGGCTACACATGGCAGAGACAGGGCCAAAAGGAGCAGCCAGGGAAGATGAGACAGGAGACAGACGGGGGGGGGGGGGGGGGGATCCGGAGCAAACAAAGAAGTGGAGGCCAGGCTAAGGGCAGGACTACAGACAGGGATTGTGGCAAGATCAGGGGCATATACGGGATACGAGGCCAAACCCTGGACAGGTGCAGGAGTCAGGGCAGATTGAGGGATGGAAGTAGGATGGGGAAAAGCAGTCAGACTGGCAACAGGGCTGGAAGAGGAGGCAGGTACAGAGTCAGGAGAGGAAAGGCGAGGATACACGCTGGGTGTGGGAACAGGGACAGGAACAGAAACAAGGACAGAGGTAAGTACATTCAGCACAACAGACACAGGAACGGGAACAAAATACACAGTTGGCACGGATACAGATACTGGGACGGCCAAAGGAACACAAATGCCACAAGGCAGGGTAACAGGTTTCACCAGGGTAACACAAGGCAGAGTAACAGGCAGGATAACAGGTTTCACCAGGGTAACACATGGGAGGGTAACACAGGCATGGCTGTATGGACAGGAACACAGATAAAATCGGGAACAGGAGCAGGCAAAACAGGAACTGAGGAAACATTAGTAGCCTACTCTGGGGTAGTAGGGGGGCTGTTGCAGCAGCCTCAAGGGGCACAAGAGGTACAGGAAGTGTATATGATGTGGACACAGGAACCGTAGGGGTCCGGTAGGCCGACAAAGAGGTCTTAAGGGTCACTGGCTCGCTGCGAGGTGTGGCCGAAGGAGTCCTAAACATCTTTGGAGGCACACCTGTAGCAGCTAGTGGGGGCACAGGGCAGTCTCAAGGAACAATCATGGGGACAGGCCTAGCACAAGGCACGGGGACAGGCTTCACATGAGGCAAGGAGACTTGTGGAGTGGGCTCTTCCACTCTAAGAACAGGAACTGGCAGGTCCAGTGATGCGGCGTTCAGCGGCAGTAGGTTCCGGGGGTCCGGAGGCGGGGCTGCGGCATTCAGCGGCGGGTCTGGGAAGACCAGAGGCATGGCTATGGCGGTCAGTGGACTTGACAGGAAACAGAACTGGCGGCATCCACTATGCCTGGAACAGGAACAGAACTGGCGGCATCCACTATGCCGGGAACAGGAACAGAACTGGTGGCATCCACTATGCCAGGAGCAGGAACAGAACTGGCAGCATCCACTAGGCTGGGAACAGGCTCAGGACGGGCGGCGTCTCTCACACCGGGGACTGGAACAGGCTCAGGGGCGGACAGGGAGTCTGGGAGGGTGGTAGCTACAGCAGACTACTTAGGTGCAGCAAATCATGTTGTTAGAAACCAGAGAAAACCTACCACTGTCCTTGCCTCCTGAGCATGGTGCTCAGGAAAGAGGCAGAACGCAAATGCAGGAGGTGTTTATTAACAAGGGAAATACAAACACAAAGGGCAAAATAAAAGAGGCAAGGGGGAAACACTGAGGGTAAAATAATATATGAATGGAGCAAATGGAAAAGCAATGGCGACGACAGTACAACGAACATAATATAAACCCGAGGGAAGGAGCATAACTTACAAAATAACTGACAAACTAGAACACAAAACCCAGGGATAAAATAACCAGAACAATCAAGGATAATCAGACGCAGATGAACATAACAGCAGAACCAAAACACAGACTGGAAGTGAGAAACAGACAAGGGGCAGAGAAAACTAAACCAAGGAATGGAACGAGGAAGTAAAGGAAAACAAAGACTCAACAGGGAAATCATAAAACAAGGATGCTAGGAGGGTGGCCAATCATTACAACGGCAGCATAATCTAGACTTTAATCAGATGCTAATTAGAATGTGCTAATTCAGTCATTTAATTGCATTTCCCATGAGAGTGTACATACTGAGGTATAATGATAATTAAATTGTGAAACATGTATTTGCATTAGCACATTTATGTACAACAGCTGCTAAATCTAAAATGGAAGAGGAAAGTCCATTTGACCATTTATTTTCAGTGTGTGATTGTGTCATATATGAAGAAGCAGCATCAGTCTTTTCATTCTCCATTCTCTACACTCGGTCATCTGCACACTGTCCAGCAATTACAGCTGTCAAACACTGTGGACGGGACATCGGGAGGAAATTTAGGAAGTGGTAATACAGTCTGCAGCGACGAGTAACAACAATAGAAGGCGCTGGACCAGTTGGACCAGTGTTTAGAGTGACAGACACGCTGGCTAGCACAATGAAACTGGCAAGTTTCATTTGGATTAACTGTCCAAATGAAACTCACCAGGTAATTCAAGGCAGGCAGGTGTTAATTGGTTTTAAGTCAGGTTGGCTAGCCAGGCTGGTGTTAAGTGACTTCAACTCAGAGGTTAACTAGTCAGGCTGGTGTTAATTGTTTTAATTCAGAGGTTAGCTAGGCAGGCTGTGCTCATTAGTTTAAATGTGGCAGACATTTTACACTGCAGAAAAATGCTAACGCAGACACAGCCATAGATGCAAGTGGGTATTTTGCAAGCAGTGCTTCTCTCCTGCTGTCAGTGTGTGTCCCAAACACACAAAGCAGACTGACATACCCCCAAAGCCCAACATACTAATCTACATATTAATAGTACATTAATCACCATATTCATAAAATAGAAATCTGCGTATTAATAACATACACATATGCATATTAATGAATAATAGAGCAAAATCTACAGCTTCACAAACCATATGTTTTCATGAATATTGTGTGTCTGTGCATGTGTGTGTGTGTGTGTTAAGCTGCAGTATTCGGCCATCTGTACCCTGTGGCATAAACACGCACACGTAAATACATACGACCACATATAGATTACCTCAATGTATACAGTTATAGAGATGCACCACGCAGTCACACACACACACACACACACACACAGATACATACATGATGGGAGAGGAGAGGAATATGACTCAGGTGTAATTCAGCAGGATGAGAGTTGTGGTGTCCATTAATTGATGCTTCTTTTCAAATAGTCATTAAAATAGATTTTGATTAAAAAGCCAATTAGAAACTTTAATAATATGACAGGGCTGGTGTGTGCCCACACACCTATGGATGCAGGAAATATCTGTGAATGTCCACATTCTGTTCAAGGGGATTCAGCTTGTATAGATGTATAACCTGCATGAGTCTCCATACAGCCCTATGTGTTCATTAGCACAGGCGGGGTTCTAACTGAGGCTCCACACAGCCCTGTGTGTTCATTAGCAGGGGTAGGGTTCTAATTGAGGCTCCACCCAGTCCTGTGAGTTTATTAGCAAAGGCAGGCTTCTAATTGAGGCTCCATATAGACCTGTGTTCATTAGCACAGGCAGGGTTCTAATTGAGGCCCCATACAGCCCTGTGTGTTCATTAGCACAGGCATGGTTATAATTGAGGCCCCATACAGCCCTGTTTGTTCATTAGCACAGGCAGGGTTCTAATTGAGGCCCCATACAGCCCTGTGTGTTCATTAGCGCAGGCAGGGTTCTGATTGAGGCTCCATACAGCCCTGTGTGTTCATTAGCATAGGCAGGGTTCTAATTTAGGCTCCATATATCCCTCTGTTCATTAGCAGAGGCAGGGTTCTAATTGAGGCTCCATACAGCCCTGTGTTCATTAGCAGATGTAGGGTTCTAATTGAGGCACCATGTATATCATGACGTGTTGTAAGTTTGTAAAGTGTAACACTGTAATCTTGTTACATTGTAAAGCCTAATGTAGTGCTATAGTGTGTAATGTAGTAAAGCATTGTAAAACAAAGTAGAATGCTGGGTGTAACAAAGTAGATCATAACACATTACTGCATGTGTGTATGCGTGTGTGCATGTGTGTCTGCAATCAGTCTTGCACATTACTGTGTGTGTGTGTGTGTGTGTGTGTGTGTGTGTGTGTGTGTGTGTGTGTGTGTGCGCGCGTGTGTGTGTGTGTGTGTGTGTGTGTGCGCATGTGTGTCTGCAATCAGTCTTACACATTACTGCGTGCATGTGTGTGTGTGCATGTGTGTCTGCAGTCAGTCTTGCACATTACTGCGTGTGTGTGTGTGTGTGTGTCTGCAGTCAGTCTTGCACGTTACTGCGTGTGTGTGTGTGTGTGTGTGCATGTGTGTGCAGTCAGTCTTGCACATTACTGCATGTGTGTGTGTGTGTACACATGTGTGTCTGCAATCAGTCTTGCACTTACTGTGTGTGTGTGTTTGTGTGCGTGTGTGTGCATGTGTGTCTGCAGTCAGTCTTGCACATTACTGTGTGTATGTGTGTGTGTACATGTGTGTCTGCAATCAGTCTTACACATTACTGCATGTGTGTGCATGTGTGTCTGCAGTCAGTCTTGCACATTACTGTGTGTGTGTGTTTGTGTGCATGTGTGTCTGCAATCAGTCTTACACGTTACTGCGTGTGTGTGTGTGTGCATGTGTGTACATGTGTGTCTGCAATCAGTCTTACACATTACTGCATGTGTGTGCATGTGTGTCTGCAGTCAGTCTTGCACATTACTGTGTGTGTGTGTCTGCAATCAGTCTTGCACATTACTGCGTGCCTGTGTGTGTGTGTGTGTGTGTGTGTGTGTGTGCATGTCTTACACATTACTGCGTGTGTGTGCATGTGCATGTCTTACATATTACTGTGTGCGTGTGTGTGTGCGTGTGCATGTGCATGTCTTACACATTACTGCATTACTGTTTTTTTATTTTGTTTTTTTCTTCACTGTCATTGTAAAGCGACCTTGTGTCTGAAAATCTCTATATAAATGTAAATAATAATAATAATAATAATTATTATTATTATTATTATTATTATTATTATTATTATTATTATGTGTGCATCTGTGTATCTGCAATTAGTCTTGCACAGACTTGTGTACATGGGTGTGTGAAGTGCACGACAGCATGCATGTTTGTGTGTACACAAAATATGAGTGCATATGCATGTGTATGTGCATGCAAGTCTGCTTGTGTGTGTGTGTGTGTGTGTGTGTGTGTGTGTGTGTGTGTGTGTGTGTGTGTGTGTGTGTGTGTGTGTGTGTGTGTGTGTGTGTTTAAAGTTAACAAGCCTGTCTGGTGTAGCATTGTTTTGACCTACACAAGAGGTGATGAAGACAGGAAATGATTAAGTAATGAGGACAAGAAGTGAGGTCAAATTTCTTACCATCCTCCATGACAAGAACTTCCTTCTGGCACATATCCTGCACGTTGACGGTGCAGTTAACGATGAACTCAGGAGACGAGCAGTCATCCTGCCGAATCTCTTCACACTGATAACACTGAATCTGCAGAGCAACACCTACACACACACACACACACACACGCTTTTAATTATGAATTCAGGTGATACTGTACTGCAGAGTACTTTAGAGGTCAGTATTATAGAGGTCAGAATTGTAGAGGTCAGTATTGAATAGGTCCATATTGTAGAGGTCAGTATTGTAGAGGTCAGTATTGTAGCGGTCCGTATTGTAGAGGTCCATATTGTAGACATCAGCTTAGAAAAGGTCAATATTGTAGAGGTCAGTATTGTACAGATCAGTACTTTAGGGATTAGTATTGCAGAGGTCAGTGTTACAGAGGTCAGTAATGAAGAGGTTGATAATGCAATAGTGATTAACAAATTATATAATGTGTAGCCCTGTATAGTCCAGTCTAATCCTAGCCCTGTATAGTCCAGTCTAAACCTAGCCCTAGCCCTGTATAGTCCAGTCTAAACCTAATCCTAGTCCTGTATAGTCCAGTCTAACCTTAATCCTAGTCCTTTATAGTCCAGTCTAACCTTAATCCTAGTCCTTTATAATACAATCTAAACCTAGCCCTAGCTCTGTATAGTACAGTCTTGCCATGACAGGCAGCCCTGCCTCCACCTTGGCCCCACCCCTTCCAGACCTACTGAACCTCTGAAGTGGCCACACCTTTCAAAAACAAGGTAGAAATCTTTTTTTGCAATAAAATTATTTTCTGTGTTGTTTTACTTGTTGAATTATTATATCATTGTGTTTTGCTTTTGGAGTTATTATAACAGTGATTCAATAGTACTTTGCTAGGAGTCACAGTGTATTAAACCCCATTCAATTCAAAATGAAACCAAAACTCAAACTCGTGCCCATTTTTGCATATATGTGCTTTACAAAAATAATCTGATTTTTTTTAGCAGACATGAAGAGGCATACATTCATTTTACTCTCAGCCCTTATATTGCCATATCATAAAATATTTCCTAAAGAAAACAACAAATTTATGCCATAAATCAGTTCAAAATCTAGTGTTTTTTATATGGCATATAAGCTTCACAGAGCTGAACTACTAATGTAAATTATAACCCTAGGGTTAACAGTCTGTGGTTCGTGTATCAGCACCTGTCAGCACCTGTGTGTATTCTGATATACACACAGAGTGGCAGGAGAGAGAGAGAGAGAGAGAGGAAGAGAGTATGAGACCTGCTTGAACTCTAATGCTAGTTAATTAGGTGAGAAATTACAAAAGATGCAACAAAACAAACATTAATAAGAGCACTGAGCCATAATCTACCCCTACAAACATACTCAAATAATGTAGCGCATGTGCACGCGCATTTGTGTTTGGGTGTGTATACATGCCTCTCAGCATGAATGTGTGTTTGGTGGCAAAATAGGAAATGAAAAGTGATGGGAACTAAAAGCAACCTGGTGGAGAACTTTAGAAGCTCATGGCTGGTATCATTATCAACCTGGTGGAGAACTTTAGAAGATCATGGCTGGTATCATTATCAACCTGGTGGAGAACTTTAGAAGATCATGGCTGGTATCATTATCAACCTAGTTAAGCACTGTAGAAGATCATGATTGGTACAACCAACCTAGTGGAGAACTGTAAGTCACGATTAGTATCATCATCTTATTTGCATAATTCTGTAATTTATATTTCACTTTAGATTTGTGCTTTATATGGAATTAAATGTTTATATAGAAAAGATAAAAGAATGATTTATATAATGATAATTAAGCTTTCCCTATCATGTAATTATACAATGAAAATATTTGTCTATTTTTGTCTAATAGCCTATTTTATATATTTAGAAATGCAGGCCTGTGTCCTGATAATAATGTTACTGAAAACTCAGCAAGTATTTTTGAAACAGAATTTCATTTGTGATCACAAATTATCTAAAAACATTTTTTTAAAAGCCAGCTCAAAACATTAGTACACTGCCAGTACTGGCAGAACAAAGGCTGTCAATTATTTTTGGGTTTCTTCATATAGCACACAGACCATCTGACTGCTGGGCTCCATTTCCTCTCCAGCTTCCTGTGCAGACAAGTTTCTGTTCAACACACTGTGGTACACTTCTTCAAAATGTATTTTTTAAATTTATTATTCACTTAAGAAATGGGTAATGACCTAGTAAAATACTACTCCTGATTAATTTAGGAGTGTGCTTACTGTCATGCATGAAGAAAGATGATATATCCATGAAGATAATGTTATTTGATTTACTGGAAACAAATGTCTGCATTTTATCACACATCAATGACCCTAGTGTGAGGGCTGAGACATGTACTCACAACTAGGGGCTGAGGGCTGAGACATGTACTCACAACTAGTGTGAGGGCTGAGACACATGTACTCACAACTAGTGTGAGGGTGGAGACATGTACTCACAACTAGTGTGAGGGCTGAGACACATGTACCCGCGCACAGTGTGAGGGCTGAGACACATGTACCCGCCCACAGTGTAAGGACTGAGACACATGTGGCCGCCCACAGTGTGAGGGCTGAGAAATATTACATACTGGAGGTTCTGCCTCATCAGGTAATATTGATGTAGTGTAAATGTCCTCCGATCCTCATTATAGTTCTATTAAGTTCTGTGCGCAGAAAAATCTTTTGACTCATGCCCCATGTAAGTTAATGCCATCAATAAAGGTATTCACGAGTGACAGTGTTTTTAAAAAAACATTTATAAATAAAGGTATTTATTTTAAAACGTATTTATAAATAAAGGTACTCATGACTGACAGTGCTCTAATCTCTTTAAACAAACATTTATAAATAAAAGTATTCATTAAAAAGGGATTTATAAATAAAGGTACTCGTGACTGACAGTGCTCTTTAAAGAAACACTTCCATATTCCTGCATTCTTCAAGCACTTTTCAGCCTGATCTCCATCTACTGAAATTACAGACTGACGACAACATTTTTAACATATTTCCCTGTACTTAGGGGAAAAGTGGAAAAGTGTTGATTAAATAAATATGAATTCAAGAATTATATTATTGTAATTATTTTGCATTATACTGCAAAAATACATTTTTTACACATATGAGAGAATGTCTTACCAAATATTTTCTTATATTTTTTTATCCACCTTTAAAAAATCCACAGCACAGTAAAACTGCCTTATATGTCTCTAAGGTTTGTGGTGTACGTACACAAATGGGCACAACCGTAAATACAAATGAATTATACAGATTTACTCACATTACAATTACCTTTCACTGAAGAATTCATAAATTAATTACCTAAAAGTATGAATTATACAGATTTACTCACATTACAATTACCTTTCACTGAAGAATTCATAAATTAATTCATTCTACAAAATTATGCATTTTGCATAAATATTAATTGGTAGAATTCAACAACTGCCCAACTGTTTCCATTAAGGGTATGTTTCAAGTTAATGAGTTTTCCATTCATATCTTAGTAAAGCTAAAGTGCTCACAGTAATCAACCATATATGGTATATCAAGATATTATGTTTAAAAACACTGTAATATTCCTTTAATTTGAGATTATGTTCAAAAACATTGCACTAGTGCTTTCATTTAAGATTAGGTTTAAAAACACTGAAATTTTCCTTTAATTTGAGATTATGTTCAAAACTTTGCAGTAGTGCTTTAATTTAAGATTAGGTTTTAAAACACTGCAGTAATCCTTAAATTTATGATTAGGTTTAAAAACACTGAAATATTCCTTTAATTTTAGATTAGATTTAAAATCACTGAATTATTCCTGTCATTGAAGTATTGTACTCCATTTAGTGTCCTCTTAAACCGGACAAAATTTCAAACACAATTTCTGACATGCCTATCTGTGCTATGCTTACAGCAGTCCTGATCAAACACACCAGACTTTTGACCGAGAGTCCCCACTCACGGCGCAGGAGACACAAGCTGACAGTCCCCACTCACGGCGCAGGAGACACAAGCTGACAGTCCCCACTCACGGCGCAGGAGACACAAGCTGACAGTCCCCACTCACGGCGCAGGAGACACAAGCTGACAGTCCCCACTCACGGCGCAGGAGACACAAGCTGACAGTCCCCACTCACGGCGCAGGAGACACAAGCTGACAGTCCCCACTCACGGCGCAGGAGACACAAGCTGACAGTCCCCACTCACGGCGCAGGAGACACAAGCTGACAGTCCCCACTCACGGCGCAGGAGACACAAGCTGACAGTCCCCACTCACGGAGCAGGAGACACAAGCTGACAGTCCCCACTCACGGAGCAGGAGACACAAGCTGACAGTCCCCACTCACGGAGCAGGAGACACAAGCTGACAGTCCCCACTCAGGGAGCGGGAGACCCACACACACACACACGTGCACAAACACCGTACAAACACACCCACACAAACCAAGGGCTTCAAAGGAACAATCATTAAAATGGTTAGTCAGCTGTTGTACACTAATGAAAATCTCTACAAATGCAGCAACACTGAGATATCATCACCATCTCCTTCTTTATCATCCTCATGGATGCCCTGTGTCACCTGACAGTGACAATCTCTAGTGTGTAATATGGCCTACTGCCAGTGTGAAACCAGTATTTTACACACCATCTTTAAAAAAGCACACCCAGTCATGCATTAAATATGGGATATCAGTGGGATACCAATAAGGGATATCAGTGGGGTTCAGTGGGGATCAGTCCCCTAGATCAAGTGTGCAATATGTAATAAACTTGAATATTAAAAATAATAGAAATGTGCCTAATGAATAATGATGAATAATGATGGTGTGCAAGCTGATAGAGGATTTTACACAGATACACAGCATCACTCACACACACACAATTATACACAATCACACACACACAATAAGACACAGGCAATAACATGTGCACAGATTATATATGTGCAAATGAGGTATGTCTGCACACTCAACTTTAAAACATTACACCATGTTCTGTTACGTCTGCACACCCAACCATTAAAACTTGCTAGACCATGTCCTGTGTTATATCTGCACACCCAACCTTTAAACTACACCATGTCTTGTGTTATATCTGCACACCCAACCTTTAAACTACACCATGTCCTGTGCTGTTATGTCTGCACACCCAACCTTTAAACTAAAACCATGTCCTGTGCTGTTATGTTTGCACACCCAACCTTTAAACTAAAACCATGTCCTGTGCTGTTATGTTTGCACACCCAACCTTTAAACTAAAACCATGTCCTGTGCTGTTATGTTTGCACACCCAACCTTTAAACTACACCATGTCCTGTGTTATGTCTGCACACCCAGCCTTTAAATTACACCATGTCCTGTGCTGTTATGTCTGCACACCCAACCTTTAAACTACACCATGTCCTGTGCTGTTATGTTTGCACACCCAACCTTTAAACTGCACCATATCCTGTGTTATATCTGCACACCCAGCCTTTAAACTACACCATGTCCTGTGTTATTGTTTTTTGTTGTTAATTTCTTGAGCGAGAGGAATATGGAAAGTGAGAAATGGAGAAAGAGATAGGAAAAGAGACAGTGAGATGGAGAGAGATAAAGAGAGAAACATGGAGTGAGAGAAAGAAAGAGAATATGAATATAGCACATAATAATTAATCACTAATGAAGGTTAAAAGCTAGCAGTCTTTTCTGGTTCACTGTTGAACTCAATTAATGAATGACAGATTAATTAAATGTTCTATTTTCCAGAAGTGTTATTTTGTTTTTCCCTAGATTTGGACATTGGGGAACATGCTCCAAGACCCACCCTCCCCTGGCAAAATCACTGATACGCCTTTGTATACACATACTAATATTATATACAAAAGGTCATTCAATCCTTTTAGTATTTCAGTGTGAATCTAGAGCTTGTTTAAAAACGTACGTCAGTCTTAGTGACAGTGCGTGTGCAATATAATGTTATATTAACAAATATTTATCTTTTTTGTTAAGAAAAAAATAACTTATACCATACTTTTAAAATATACAGTTATCTTTTCCACCTGTAGTATATTAAGTACATTTAATTGTAAACTAAATCTGGATCATTTGCGTTTCTGTCACCTCCCGGGCCGTCATAGTCGCAAAACTCCTGGAGGAGTAATTACAGACTGTTGGGCATAATTTTATTTTTCATTAATTAAAAGGAAGTAGTCATTAACGTTGTGTTTGACAGCGCGTTACTCAGGCGCGTAGGGTTCGAGATAAAACCGCCCTGTCACCTTGAATCGACACTAATAAAACTCCGTTCTTGCGTCCGCCTGCCCCGTTCGCTACCGAGAAACTACCCGCAGATTTAATTATGATTAAACACAAACTTTGCGCAGAGAAATTACATTCAACTTGGACTCAACTCAAAAGTGGAACTTATCGTAATTAAGACGGCGTTCCAAGTGAACTATAAGTCACACGCAAATAAATAAAAAATCTCTACGCCTATTAGGACATCCGCCGCGGAGATTGAGCGGTGTGTAATTAAAACCGTTATTACTAGTTATTAAGGTTGATGGCGCACGTTTGGCAAGACAGAATCGAATATTGATCAAAACAACACAGGGACAGGCAGTTAACTTGCAGGGGAAAAAACAAATATTCATTAAGCTTTCACGCCAGCCGTCGTTCTGGAAAAGAGTATGTCTTTTTTAAAGCCATGAGCAAAACTAACACTATTAAACTGACCGTTTCTCACCCTCTTGCGCCGTTCCCGGTAACTAAGAGATTCGGTGCCCTAATAAGAAGGGCGGCGCTCAACTATTACCGCGAGGCGCCACGGCTGTTTCTACGGTTTGCATCGCTAAAGCAGTTCAGAAATATTGCACAAGCTTCAAGAAACTACGTCTTTCTCGTATTGACTCAATACTCTGTTTTTCCATACTATTATTGTTGTTGTTGTTGTTGTAGTTTCTGTCATGTTATGCGTAACAGGTTCGCACCTGCACCACGCTGCATCATAAATAGCGCGTGCATCTACTCACCCGCTCTGAGGAGAACCGCCAGCAGGCTCGCGCACACTAGCAGCCGCCGCATGCTCCACAGCGTGCAGGTCAGTGCTGCTACCACGCGAGACAATCACGAAGTCTCCGGGAGGCTTCGCGCAGCGTCCATACCGCGATAGGCGCGCAGCGCTGAGAGGCAGTGTGTCAGTATGAGATAATTTCCACTCGCGCTGCGTGAAGAATATCATAGAACGCGTCACGTGGTGGCGCCGCAGCTACCGGCTTGCAGCAGTAAGGGGTCAGACTTTTTGACCAGGCGTGACGCGCGTCTGAAAATGAGGGTGGACGGGACAAACGCTTAAAAAAGGCATATCCATCACTGCAGTGTGACAACGTCCCGTGTGCTCATCGCTCTGCGCATGCAGGTGAACAGAAAGACATGCAAGCGCTTAAGTTCTTTAAACACTCGTCACATCATACTGTTTGTGACTCTTTCAGTGAAAACTAAAATACTAACATGAAGCAGCAAATTCGTCATCATCATCATCATCAAAAACAAACTGGCCTCTATCAGTTGGCGATATATTACAGGTTCCTATTGCGCACAGTGTGTAATCACTGTCGGCGACCCACCAGCGTGAGGATAATGTCACTCAGCTGGACCTCAAACTCGAGTGTGTCCCCGCAGCGGAATGTTCACCTCACAGGAGTTACAAACGCCTAACAACTCGAATTAAATAGTTCATCCCTCCTCCCGCGAGACAGACGGACCGGCGGACTCGCGGTCACTTAAAGCGCGGTATTTTACGCATGTCAGGTTCGCAAAGACTAGGGGGGTAGCTCTGGGATTTTGCTTCAAAACAGAGGAGAGGTCAGGCCATTTATCTGCGGCAGACAGCGCCATGGAATGAGAACAATAAGCACTGGTTCTCCGAGCAATTCTTCAACTGTCGTCTTCCTACAGAGGCCTACTGGTGCACGACAAATATAAATTAACCTCCCTGACCTTCCCTGGCAGATCTTGGGCTTCCTGTTTATTTATACTTCGTGCAGCTGACCATTAGTATGGCAACACTGTAAAAAAAAAAAAACAAAAAAAAAACAATCAGCTATGATGGTGAAGCAATGGGGAAACCAGGAGAGAAAGGTGTGTGTGTGTTGAATGAACTGTTGTGACAGACATTTGCTCTCAGGGTTTTATACACTTGACTGATCACAGAGAGACATATACACACACAAGATTAAGGCAAACTTCATCTTAGCCATCTGTGAGGTCAGACACCATCACTGTGTGAGAGAGAGTGTGTGTGTAAGGAAGCTCGCACGCACACGAACACGCACACGCACACGCACAGACACACAGACACAGACAGACAGACAGACAGACAGACAGACAGACAGACAGACAGAATCCTAACCACTAACTATTTCTGCCTAATCAGCCCAAGTGTTTGAGGAGAGTAGCTCAGACTGGCTAAATATCTGTTTCAGTCAGACAAAGATGCATCTTAAAGGAACAATGGCAGGGTGAGCTCTGAGCACATTGTGTTCTGATATAGTGCACTGTGTTCTGATAGCTAAAGTGCTGCCTGGTCACAGAGACTGTGTTCTGATAGCTAAAGTGCTGCCTGGTCACAGAGACTGTGTTCTGATAGCTACAGCGCTGCCACAGAGACTGTGTTCTGATAGCTACAGCGCTGCCACAGAGACTGTGTTCTGATAGCTACAGTGTTGCCTGGCCACTGAGACTGTAGCTGCTCTACACTGCTTGCTCTCTTAAAACCTTCAAAGGTTTCACATAATCTTTCACAAAAATAATAGCATGAAATTGTTTATAAAAACCTAATTCTGCATGTTAATCATATATTATTAATCATTATTTTTAAACATATACAATGATCATGTTTTGACAGTGCTGAATCCTTCTGCTTTTTTTTTTTTTGCATTTTATTTTAGCCTGCAATGTAAATAAACAGGTCAATATATTTTAAACATTTTTGTAATGAGATAACTGGCAAAATATAGCTATAAACTATAGCCATTTACCAGTCCAGCTGAACAGCTGTAAAGGACATTTCAGAGGTATGTCTGTAAATGTTGATTTGAGGATCATCCGGTTCTCAGACGTTTTAGGCAGTTTTGATGCCATCCATTGTCTGGTCTACACCGAGGAGGTTTGTGTCCACATCCACTGCCTGGTCTACACCGAGGAGGTTTATGTCCACATCCACTGCCTGGTCTACACCGAGGAGGTCTATGTCCACATCCACTGCCTTGTCATACTGGCCATGGAGGCAACATTGCAGTTATTTATTTACATTTACGGCATTTAGCAGACGCTCTTATCCAGAGCAACTTACAAAAGTGCTTTGTCATTTACTCATAGAATATATCCTAGTACAGTACAGTAGGTTATAGTCCAGCATACCAATGAACTAGAATACTATAGAATACAGGGATCAATGCTGGTACAAAATGCATAAGGTCTATCTTAAACAATAATAAGTGCAATAAACAATAAGTGCTAAAGTTTGTGAAACAACATAAACAAGACCCTACAATAATTATTAATTTAGTCAGTCAATAGTCAGTCAATATGGGAGCAGGGTCAGTTGTCCTTTAAATATTCTGCAAATAGATAGGTCTTCAGTCTGCGTTTGAAGACTGCAAGGGACTCTGCTGTCCGGACAGCAAGTGGGAGTTCATTCCACCATCTTGGAGCCAGGACAGAAAATAGTCTCGCTGCTTGTCGTCCATGAGTCCTAAAACAAGGTATTTCAAGCCGAGCCGTACTTGAGGTTCGAAGTACTCAAGGTATGGATTGGGCTTTGACCATTGACCTCATGTATGAAGGGGCTGGTCCATTTCTGGCTTTGTAAGCAAGCATCAAGGTTTTAAATCTGATGCGTGCAGCTACTTGAAGCCAATGAAGGGAGCGCAGCAGTGGAGTAACGCGTGAACTTCAAAAGATTGAAGACCATTCTGCATTCTGGACAAGTTGTAGAGGTTTGATGGCTCTTAGAGGAAGACCAGCAAGTAGTGAGTTGCAGTAGTCTAGTTTTGAGATCATAAGAGACTGCACAAGCACCTGGATAGCTCCCTGCAAGAGAAAAGGCCAAATCCTTCGTATGTTACAAAGGAGAAATCTGCAAAACCAGGTGAGATTAGAAACATGAGTTGAGAACAACAACTGGTTATCCAAAGTTATGCCCAGGCTACAGGCAGCTTTGGATGGTGATACCAGGGAGTTCTCAAAGGAAACAGGTCATGGTAAGAGTTGGGAGTACCTGGGATGAACAGAGGCTCAGTTTCACTGGGGTTGAGCTTCAAGTGGTGGCCTGTCATCCATGGCACATCAGTCAAGCATACCTAGATACATCTGGAGACCTGCGTGTCAGAGGGTGGAAAAGAAAGAAATAATTGAGTGTCATGTCGGTTTATGCTGTCACATTAGGCATAAACCAGAAAGCTGGTTATGATTTTGAGTGCTTTCAAATTATTTTTACTAGCATAAACAATGTAGCCAGCGATAAGAAGCCTGCCAAGCCTCTTCCATTAATTGGCATCTACAGGCCACAAGGACCCTATTCAGAATTTATTAACAAGTTTGCAGATGTTCTCTCTAATCTAGTCACTCTAGTAGAAAGAGCCATTATTGTTGGTGATATATTGTTGGATATATTGTTGGTTGATTTATTGTTGGTTTCAATATTCATTTGCTTGTGCCCAAGACCCTCTGAGATGGGCCTTTATTTCTATATTAGAATCAATTGTTTTCATCCAATGTATGAGAGAACACACACACTCTGGTGGACATATGGTGTAGACATAGAGAACGTAGTCATACTACCCCACTTTGGTGCCATTTCGGAGCATTCCCTCATTTCATTTGAACTACGTATGAGCCACAATATAGTAACCTCACCTCGCTACCACACCAGATGCATGATCATGTCAGCCACTGCACCTAAATTTATTGCAAATCTCCCAGATTTATCATTTGTGACTAGGATGCCCTCAGACCCCACAGAACATGATCAAATAACTGAACGCTCAGAATTAGTATTTCACTGCACACTTAAGAATAAAAAAATAAGGGACAAAAAATTAGTACCTTTGTATAAAGATCACATTCACAGTTTAAAACTGAACACTCGAATGTAAATGATGCCACACTAAACTTGTAGTCTTCCAGCTGGCATGGAAGAAGAGCTTTCTCAAGTATAGAAAGGCACCTATTACTGCTCGAACATTATCGCTTGACCCTAATAGAAAATAAAACAATCCTACATTTATATTTAGTACAAGTGTGCATCTAACTAGGGATACAACTGACACCAATGCTCAGATTACAACTTCACATAGTAGTAATGAGTTCATGAATTTCTTTAATGAGAAAATTAAGCACATTAGAGATAACATTCAGAGTATCAACATGACATTGGGCAGCTACTTAGAGATCAGAATAACCAAGCCAAAAACAACTCTAGAATCCTTTACACCTTCAAGAGCAAGAACTTAGATCTCTGATCTTGCACCCAAAATCCTCCACTTGCTTACTAGATTCACTGCCCCCACACTTTCTTAAGGAAATCCTACCTGAAGTAATCGAACCTTTACTAAATTTAATAAACTCCTCCTTGAACATTAGCCATGTTCCTAAATCATTCACATTAGCAGTAATCAGACCATTTGTCAAAAAGATATACCCTCAACCCATGTCAGCTGTCAAACTACAGGCAGACCTCAAACCTCCCATTTATTTCCAAGATCCTAGAAAAAGGATACCTGAATCAGAACCAGATACATGAGGGTTTAGGCCTCATCATAGTACAGAGACAGCACTGATTAAAGTTGTTCATGACCTGTTGGCTTCTGACCAGATTTATGTTTCTTTGCTTATATTGCTTGATATGAGTGTAGCATTTTAATAAAGAGGTCACAACATTTGATTAGATAGATATTGTTTGGATTAGGCGAACAGCCCTTTCCTGATTTAAATCTTATCTAGCTGGTCACTAACAGTAACATAAATGGAGACTATATATATATATATATATATGCTACCTCCAGGTGACATACATAAATAAACACTGTGCTAGTTTCCACTGCTATGCTGATGATACCCAACTATATGTCTTAGCCAAGTCAGAGGACATATCAGCTTAGTATTATTGACAAATGCATAAAGGATGTCAGACACTGGATACTGAGAAACTTTCTCTTACTTAATCATAACAAAACTGAAGTGCTTCTATTAGGCTCAGAGACAGCTAGGTCCTTGCTCTCTAATTACTCAATGAACCTCAATGGTCTCCAGATCACATCTTCTTTAACAGTTAAAGATCTTAGACTTATTATGGATCCCAGTCTCTTGTTTGAAGCTCATTTACATTTACAGCATTTAGCAGACGCTCTTATCCAGAGCAACTTACAAAAGTGCTTTGTCATTTACTCATAAACATACCAATGAACTAGAATACTGTAGAATACAGGGATGAATGCTGATACCTAGAAGTGCAAAATACATAAGGTCTATCTTAAACAATGATATGTGCTATAAACAATAAGTGCTAAAGTTTGTTAAACAACAAACAATGCACTACAATAAGTACTAAATTAGGCAGTCAATATGGGAGCGGTGTCAGTTGTCCTTTAAATATTCTGCAAATAGATGGGTCTTCAGTCTGTGTTTGAAGACTGCAAGGGACTTGCTGTCTAGACAGCAAGTAGGAGTTCATTCCACCATCTTGGAGCCAGGACAGAAAATAGTCTCGATGATTGTCGTCCATAAGACCTGAAGCAAGGTTTTTCAAGCCGAGCCGTACTCGAGGTTCGAAGTATTCGAGGTACGGATTGGGCTTTGACCATTTACATTTACATTTGACCAGGCTCATTTAAATAATGTTTCTAGGACCTTCATTCTTCACCTCAGGAATATTGTAAAGACTAGGAACATGCTCTCCTCACATGATGCAGAAAAGCTAGTCTATGCATTTATATCACTTCAAGACTAGATTACTCTAATGCCTTACTATCTGACTGTACCATTAAGTGCCTAAACAAGCTCCAGCTAGTTCAAAACGCAGCAGCCAGAGTTCTAACTAGAACTAGAAAATTTTAGCACTTCACTCCTATCTTAGCTACTTTACATTGGCTCAAAGTACCTTAGAGAACTCTTAGTGCATTATTTTCCACTACATCTGCTTAGATCAAAAGATGCAGCTCTTTACTACTACTACTACCACCAAGAATAAGAACATTACTGCAGGGGGCATAGCCTTTTCCCTTCAAGCTGTCACTTCACTTCTCTTTTGTTCCTTTAAGTTTGTTGACTGAGAGCAGCAGCCTGCTGATTTTAAAGGGTGTCCTCATGCTTATGGTTCCTTCTGGCTCTTTCCTTTTAGCTGTTGTGCCATAGCCAGATCTGATGGAGTCCATCTTTGCACATTATAGTTCCCTAATTTACACACCCTTGTACCTGGACATGCCTAATAATCTTGTCTCTTTCTGCCGAGGTTCACCTATTCCTGATGTCATGATGTTACTGAGCCTCAACCCCTCTCAGCTTCCATGGCTCCTCCCACCACCCCCTAATGCCCCCTGCTGTAGCCCACCACACCTCCAACTACTTCTCCATTGCCCTTGAATGACGTTGTCATACGACACACATCCTCTGTCAGGACCAGACTAGGACTTCTAGAAAACTGGATTAGACATTGATTACTTATTTTTTCATTTTTATTTTTTCTCTCTCTCTTTCACTACATATTCTGCTCCTTATTGTTTATATTGTTATTATTGTAGTGACCGTTGTTGGCCAGAGGAGGAGGGGCCCCCCTTTGAGTCTTGGTTCCTCTCAAGGTTTCTTCTTCATGCTCTAGGGAGTTTTTTCTTGCCACTGTCACCCTTGGCTTGCTCACTGGTGGACAACTGTTGTACTATATAAGCGTTATATAAATATATTTTGACATTTTTGACTGGTTTACTGTAAGGAATTCTGCAATCACCGCCTGGTCTGCAGTGAAAATGTCCACATCTACTGGAGGTCCAGCTCTACAGCCTGACTTGCACTGAGGAGGTCTACATCCACTGCCTGGTCTATGTCCTGTCACGGTACAGCCCCTCCTCCCAAGTGTCTCCCTGTGTGTGTTTGTGTGTGTATGTTCGTGTCACACCTGTTTGTAATTGTTTCTCATTAACATATGTATATAAACCCCTATGGTTCTGTTGTCGGTGTTTGATGTTACGCTAGCTAAACGGCTACGTAATCCTTGTTCTCGGTGTAAATAAACGTATGTTCTTGTTTTCTGTAACTCGTCCCTGCATCCTGCTTAGCCTCCTATCGTTACAGGAACACTGACCGACGAAGGATGCCTGGGAAAGTTTAAAAGAAGAAGGGAAAGAAGGGAAGTAAATGCCCTCCTACAGCCCTTCAGGGAAGCCCCCCCATGTTCTCAGGCACCCTCCTGACTCCTACAATAGGTGAGAGTGGCCCAGGTGAGTGTGGTCCAGGTGAGAGTGGCCCAGGTGCGGAAGCGGGGGAGTTGTGCGGAACCACGTCTGGCTACCAGGACTGGCATAATGATTTCCAGTCCTCAAGAGTTGGACTCCGTGGACTGCTCCCATACCGCATAGAGACCTTCGCTCATCCTGGCTTCACAATGGGGGAGGAACCCACTGGAGGATTTTGGGGGGCCCTGTGTATGGTCCGGGGTCAGACTCTGCTGACTCCTACAGAGACCAGCCTGACTACAATAACCAGCACTCGGAGGTTGACTCCGCTGGGACCTACGACCCCTACATGGACTATTCGGAGGGCTATGCTGAGTATGGAGAGAGAGGAAGTACAATGACATCAGTCTGCGATCGGACTTGGGGTCCGATTATTGGGAGGATCCACCGATGGAGGTGGAGGAGGTTCTCCATGGGGATTCTCTCGTGGACAGTGACATTCACTCTGCCATCTCCGGGAACAATGAGCCTCCGGTACGTCGGATACTGCCCAAGGCTCCACCCAGGAGGTGTCACCTAGGCACAAGCAAGCCTGCAAGTGCAAAACTCCTAGAGGTGACCTCATCTGAGGAAGGAACTCCCTCTACGAGGGCACACAACCACAGAACTCATGTGCGTGCACCTAAGCCTCATAGAGGAAAAGGGAGGCCACACCAGTGCCCACCCCAGAGACTGGCAAAGTAACTGGTGCACCTCCTGAAATGGGTGAACAGAAGTCACCGCCCCGGCAGATAGGATCCCCCACAGGCAGGTAGGTCTCAAGCCCCACCCACGACTGGGGGACAGGCCGGGGCTCCTGCCAGCTTGCCTGGACTCTTTAACAGTCCTTTATGTAGTTTATGTAGTTTGTACCCATCCCTGTCACTGTGTCCATCCCCATCACATTGTCTGTCCCAGTCGCTCTGTCCCCCTTTGTGTCTGTGCCTGTGAGTGTGTCCATCCTTGTGTCTGTTGTCATCCTGGTCCCTGTCCTTCCCCCCTCTGTCCTGCTCGCACTGGCCCGTTTCAGGTCACTCGGACCTCTGGCTTCGTTATTTGGTGTTGGCTTCAGGGCCATAGCCCGATAGGCTGGCACACCGGGAGTCGCACCATTGAGGACGGGCTCTGTCATGGTATGGCCCATCTTCCCAAGTGTCTCCATGTGTGTTTGTGTGTGTGTGTTCGTCCATGTGGCCACGCCCCCCATTTGTCACACCTGTTTGTAATTGCTTTTCATTAATGTGTGTATATAACCCCCTATGGTTCTGTTGTCTATTGTCAGTGTTTGATGTTACACTAGCTCAATGGCTACGTAATCCTTGTTCTCGGTGTGAATAAATGTATGTTCTTGTTTTCTGTAACTCGTCCCCGCATCTTGCTTAGCCTCCTATTGTTACACATCCTCTGCCTGGTCCACACCGAGGAGGTCTTCGTCCAGTGCCTTGCCTACACCGAGGAGGTCTTCGTCCAGTGCCTTGCCTACACCGAGGAGGTCTTCGTCCAGTGCCTTGCCTACATTGAGGAGGTCTATGTCCAATGCCTGGTCTACACTGAGGAGGTCTATTTCCACTACCTGGTCTACACTGAGGAGGACTACATCCACTGCCTGGCCTACTGATAAGTTCCACATTCACTGATGCACCACAGTGAGGCCTATCCAGGTATCAGCAGGTTCAAAGACCACCTGAGCTAGACTAGGCTGGCAGAGTGCTAACACGTACAGAGACGTAAAACCATCCAGCTCACGTGTGAAGCTTGTTTAAGTTGTAAAGTTGTAAACGTTCACTTACGTTTCATTCAGGTGTGAAATTCACATATCTGAGGTGTGAAGGTCACCTATGTACAATGTACAGAACCTATGTACAGGAATGTCTATAGTAGTAATTTGTTTGGTAGTCCATGTCTGAGGAAGGTCTGTAGCAGTGATCTGTGGTGTATTCCATGTCTGAGGAAGGTCTATAGTAGTAATCTGTGGTGTAGTCCTTGTCTGAAGATGGTTTATAGCAGTAATCTATAGGGTTGTCCATGTCTGAGGACCCTTACCTGGGATGATTTATATGGTAGTCGATGTTTGAGTAAAATCTTTAGCAGCAGACTATGTAGTCCTGTACTCTAAATGCAACACTCATTTCAGAGCCACCCTTAGAGAAGAAAATAATCCTGTGTTTATCAAGATTATATATTCCAAATAAAGTTTTGATGTTCTTTGTCTTTATAATAACACATTTTCTGCACCAACACTTCAAAATCTGACTATTCATTAGTGGTTATGTCTGTTTATATAACTGTGCTTTTAGCTGTAGCTTTTCTAAATGTTTGAATGATTGGTAGTCAATGTACATACTTGGATACAATCTTGTGACCACAGAGTACGCACTCTTCATTTGTGCAATTGCTAGTATGTTTGTCATGTTCAGAACAGGTAAGATGCTCGCAGATAAAGGGAAGAAGTTAATTTATACAGAGAATGTAGTTATAGGGAGAATCCAAAATGCCAGAGAGAGAGAGCCAATCCAAAAATCCAATATCAAGAGAAAAATATAACCAGGTAAACAAACCCAAAGGGAAAGATGATGCAAAAATCCAAAAAGCAGAACAGGGTCAAAAGCACAAAACAGGCAAAGACCAAAAAATACAAACAAAAAAAAAAAATCTCAGTACACATTAGGAAGAATAGTACCAATACTTCACAGTGACCTTAAGAAACAGACAGGTTTAAATAAGCATGATCATAAGCAACAGCTGAATTCAATAGTGAGGTGAGGATGAACAAGTAAGTGATCAGTGATTGGTGGAATGTTGCTCCTTGCTATGAACAGGATTCTGGGAAATGTAGTGATATAGATTGTTGCCTGAGCTGGGAGAAACTGGTTGCATGACAATGTTCAGTTTTAATGCAACAACTTTATGTCCAGTTTTTCTAATGTAACATAATTAGGAAAACAACAGTCAGTCATTTGCCTTTCCTTTTTAAAAAAATCTATTTTTGTGTGCTATCTTCAACATGGTAAATTTGTGTCTGTGCTGACAGAACAGTTGCTGTAAATGTCTATTGTCCCTGAAAAAGCAATCACTTAAAAAAATAATTGAACTTTTTTTTTTTCCACTGTTTTACAAATGGCTACCTAAGCCTCAAAAAGAATGGCTACCTAAGCCTCAAAAAGAAGCTTACATAACTGAACCTTTATTTTAGCATACTTGGCGGTATTTTCAAAAACAAAACTTAACTTTTCATTTTTATTCTCCTTAGGCATGAGCTAAGCTGTAGTTTTTTCTGTGAGATGACCTGTTTGTATGAGCATTTCTGCAGCAGTTGATGTTTACTGAGACACAGACCCCTAAATTGTGTGGAATAAACAGCCACAAGGCACACCTCACCCACTGATACAACCAGCTCACCTTTAGCTCCTCACACCTCACCCACTGATACAACCATTTCACCTTCAGCTCCTCACAACTCACCCACTGATACAACACTTGACAGCTCTAGCGGTACCAACTACAGACTGGTATCACTTCTCTTTCCTCTCAAAAGCCCTTGAACGAGCAGTTTATAATCAATTGTCTGTTTCTCACCCAGAACCAGCTGCATGATCCCAATCAGTCTGGCTACAAACCGGCACATTCTACAGAAACGGCCCCCGACTGAGAAACTTCATGTCGCTAAAGTTGCCAAACAGTCGTCTGTTTTGATTCTTCTAGACCTTTCAGCAGCCTTTGACACAGTGAACCACAACATTCTTCTCTCTGTTCTTTTCAGGCTTGGTGTGACTGGCTCTGCTTGGAGATGGTTTCAGTCCTATCTGGATGGACGGTCCTATCAGGTGAGATGGAGAGGATCCATATCCAAACCGTGTAGACTCTCCACTGATGTTCCACAAGGCTCAGTATTGGGCTCCCTTCTCTTCTCTTTGTATACTCGTTCTCTGGGTGATGTAATATCTTCTCATGGTTCTCCTACCACTGCTATGCCGATGACACTCAATTATTTCTCTCCCTCTTTCTCTCTTTCTTTCTTTTTCTTTTCCACCCTCTGACACGCAGGTCTCCAGACGTATCGCCGCATGCTTGACTGCCATCGCGTCATAGATGACAGCCCACCACTTGAAGCTCAACCCCAGTAAAACTGAGCTTCTGTTCATCCCAGGTACTCCCAACCCTTACCACGACCTTACTGTTTGAGAACTCCCTGGTATCACCATCCGAAGCTTCCTGTAGCCTGGGCGTAACTTTGGACAACCAGTTGTCGTTCTCAACTCATTTTTCTAATCTAACCCGGTCTTGCAGATTCCTCCTTAGTAACATATGAAGGATTCGACCCTTTCTTTCGCAGGAAGTTACCCAGGTGCTTGTGCAGTGTCTTGTGATCTCAAAGCTAGACTACTGCAACTCGCTACTTGCCCGTCTTCCTCTAAAAGCCATTAAACCTCTACAACTTGTCCAGAATGCAGCAGCATGACTGTTCTTCAATCTTCCGAAGTTCACACACGTTACTCCACTGCTGCGCTCCCTTCATTGGCTCTCTGTAGCTGCACGCATCAGGCCAAAAATGGACCAGCCCCTTCCTACATGAGGTCAATGGTCAAAGCCCAATCCATACCTCAAGTACTTCGAACCTCAAGTACGGCTCAGCTTGAAATACCTTGCTTCAGGTCTCATGGACGACAAGCAGTGAGACTATTTTCTGTCCTGGATCCAAAATGGTGGAATGAACTCCCACTTGCTGTCCGGACAGCAGAGTCCCTTGCAGTCTTCAAACGTAGACTGAAGACTCATCTATTTGCAGAATATTTAAAAGGACAACTGACACTGCTCCCTTATTGACTGACTAATTTAGTACTTATTGTAGGGCATTATTTATGCTTTTTTATCAAACTCTAGCACTTATCATTGTTTAAGATAGACCTTATGTATACTTCTAGGTATCAGCATTCATCCCTGTATTCTACAGTATTCTAGTTCATTGGTATGTTTAATTCTAACCTACTATACTGTACTTGGAAATATTCCATGAGTAAATGACAAAGCACTTTTGTAAGTCGCTCTGGATAAGAGCGTCTGCTAAATGCCATAAATGTAAATGTAAATACAACCAGCTTCCCTTCAGCTCCTCACCCACTGGGACAAAAACAAACTGCATTAATGGGGTCTTTCACTATTCTCTAAACAGTTTGCCTTTGAGGTCTATAAAGCCATACATAAATCATTATATAATTATATATAATGTAGGATTTCAAATATCCTGATCATAAGCTTTTCACTGGGGTCATCAGGTAGGCACCTCCCTTCATTAGTGTTTCACTAAATTAAGCCCATAACATCTCCAGAAAGCTCAACAGTGAGACTTGTCTCACCCCCCTCCAAGCTTACTATTAAACCAAGCTGCACCTCTAAATATAAACCAAAACTGGCCTCCCTGGTTAATAAGGCCATAACCCAGTCCCACTGACACTATTAATGCATGCTTAGTGGTTCTGGTTCCATCTGGAGCAGCCATATTACACAATGCATACAAATCCCCCAACAGCTATCTCTACTGGACTAACACCTGTCTCTACTGCACTTATATGCACCTGCCACCTGTGTTCTCTCACCTCAGCCACCAAGTTTACATTTACAGCATTTAGCTGATGCTTTTATCCAGAGACTTACAGCTATGACTGAGTACAACTTGAGTGGCAACTTGGCAGTGGTGAGGCTTGAACCAGCCAAGTACCTTAACCACTAAGCTACCACTGCCCAACAAGTCTGTGTGCTTCAGGTTTTGTTTTTTTTTCCTTTCAAAATCTTCATCCACTGCCTCCTCAAAAGAAATTGTTAGCACTATAAAATGTACTCTGAAAATAAACAGAGTTTAAGATCATGTTACTGCAATACACCATGGGACCTGTAGTTTTTGTAAAGCCATACTGCACTGAAAATGTATACAAAAAGCACCTAGGCAACAAGAAGAAAGCATGTAGTGGGTCAGTCACCTGGACATCTCCTCTGGTGAGTCAATCACCTGGGCATCTCCTCTGCTGAGTCAATCACCTGGGCATCTCCTCTGCTGAGTCAATCACCTGGGCATCTCCTCTGCTGAGTCAATCACCTGGGCATCTCCTCTGCTGAGTCAATCACCTGGACATGCTTCTGGTGAGTCAATCACCTGGACATGCTTCTGGTGAGTCAATCACCTGGACATGCTTCTGGTGAGTGAGACTGGTAAGACTGGAGCTGTTTAATTTTATATAAAACCAATGTGTTTAAAATGTGTTAGTTTTCTGTGTGTGGTTTATTTGCGTTAGTGTGTCCATTTTGAGTAGTTATTTTAACCTAGGCTTTTGTTACCATTGTTGTGTTTTCTGTTTTGTTTTTTTATACGGTGTATCTGAACTTGTCAGATTTGATTTGTGAAAGACATTTTTAAAATAGCATCTTTTCCCTGTAACTGACTCATGGTATACAAGTTCTAGAGCATCAATATCACTAATATGATTTTATTAACTACTCACTTCTGACCACTACAGTTTCAGAGTCTCTATTCCATGCTAACTTCATTTGGTTTCTTTCTTCTGCCATAAAGACCAAGTGAGCAAGAAACTGCTCATTCTGTAGCTGATAAATAGACACACATTTCTTCAAGATTATAGATGAACCAGGAATCACCATGATGGAATGAACGCTTCATGATTCACAAAGAACACAGCAGCCACACCCTGCTGTCATAGAATTGGTAGATGTGTTGCTTCAGCCACGCACTGCTCTCATGGGATTGGCATTGTTTATTTTTGCAGGAACTGATACAGTTCTTTCAACTACCTTCCCATAATACACCACATATGCTTTTCATCCACTGAAAATAAATAAAAGGTGATTTTTGATCACTGTTACTGTGGATATGCAACTCCAGATGCAGTGTGTGGTGAGCTACTATTTGGGTGTGCAGTGTGCATATAAGAGCAATTGTGTGCTCACATGCAAGTGTGTGTGTGTGTGAGTGTGTGAGAGAGAGAGAGAGAGAGCGCGCGCATCAGGGCAATAAATGAGAGGGCATAAGTGTCGTGTGTGCAACAACATCACTCTTCTGAGTGCTTGTGAAGGTTATTAAAAGTGCTTTAACCACTTTAACCATGATGGCCCACACACCCTCACGCTGGTCTTACACTCTCTCACCCCTGTTTCACATTGTATTGCTTTTGTTCTCTCTGATTCATCTCTCCATCCATCTTTCTCTCTCTCCGTCATTCTCTCTCTGATCCCTCTCTGTCCATCATTCTCTCTCTGTCATTCTCTCTCTGATCCCTCTCTCTGTCCATCATTCTCTCTGATCCCTCTCTGTCCATCATTCTCTCTCTCTGTCATTCTCTCTCTGATCCCTCTCTCTGTCCATCATTCTCCCTTGCTTTTTCTCTTTCCCCATCTCTCTTTCATCTTTTTCTCTCTTTCTCTTGCTTCTTCTCTCTTCTCTCCTTTTCTTTCTCTGTCAAGTCATGTCCTTGGTAACATGACTGTGCAAAGTACAAAATTACCAAAGGATTGGAAGTTTATGTTCAGAAAGGTTATATCATTTAACACATTCAGGCTAGCATACTCGAACATATTGCAATTAATATACCATATTCAAAAGTAACTTGTGTGGTGGTAGTGGAGAGGGAATCACATGGCTGGACAGTCCAGTGATCAAGTGCAGCAGTCGGGCATCAGTGGAGACTACCCCCCTTGCACTCTTCACTACTCCCCCCTTGCACTCTTCACAGATAATCAAAAGGTTCAGCATTAAAATTCCAAGAACACACATCAGATCCGTTTTTTGGCCAGCTGTAATCTTAAGTAAGGCCGTTCACTTACACTGGTGCGCCTACACAGCAGTGAAAACCATCTGAAACATTTCACTTCAGTAAATGTTTCAGAGAATAGTTGAGTTTTCTAAATATGATTCTAACCCTTTAGTTATAGCCCCATCTATGAAAGCCATGGACTGTAGTTTCTGCATGATCTGTATCACTCATCCCTGATGGAAACTGACTCAGTTATGAAATGACACACTGTTTATGAACAGTGATTTAGGTTAGAATAAAATTGAGCAGATTAAGAGGTTTAGATAGAGGCAGAGACAGACATTATTCCTAATCCACCTTCTTAATAATGATGGAGAGTTACGAGAAGAGGCAGGATGAAAACCCACATATCCAGGGTCAGAGTTGGAGCTGATCGTGCACTCCTGCTGATGAATGAACAAGAGTCTGTGTTCGACAGAACAAAGCTTCCCTGGACTTAAATATTTTATCTCCAATTAAGAACAGAGCTGACAAATGCAGCAGAAATAGCAGAAACATTGTCAGGGCTGCAGGGTCAGGAGAGTCCAAATTATTAGAACATGAATATTGTAAATATTGCACAGATAAAAACTGTGATAAGGAGACAAGACTGTGCTAATGAGACATGAGACTGCTAAGGAGATGAGAGTTTGAAGGAGATGAGACTGTTAAGGAGACTTGAAAGTGTACTGAGAATGAGAGTGTTCTGAATTTAATTTACTGCCTCATTTTCTTTACTGCAGTAGCGTTATGTTCATAGGAATGTTAGCCCATATCCAGGCAGTAAAATTAGGGGATTAGGGCTGTTAGCTACCTCATCCAGGCAGTAGGGTTAGGAGCTTAGGCCTGACTCATCCATGCAGTAGAGTTAGGAGGTTAGTGCTGCTAGCTACCTTATCCAGACAGTACAGTACAGTTAGGGGTTAGGGCTGTCAGCCCACATCCAGGCAGTAGGGCTAAGGGGATAGGGCTGTTAGCTACCTCATCCAGGCTGTAGGGTTAGCGCTGTTAGCTGACACATCCATCCTGAAGGGTTAGGAGGTTAGGGCCGTTAGCCCTCATCCAGGCTGTAGGGTTAAAGAGTTAGGGCTGTTAGCTACCTCATCTGTGTTAGGGGTTTAGGGCTATGGTCATGTGCACAAGTGGCACCTGGCGCTAACCAGATTCCACCATAACAGGAATCAAGACTAGGTTTCTCCCCCTTCCTCTCTCCCTCATTGTTTCTCATCCTTGCTCTATTCCTCTCTCTATTTCTCTCCCCCTCTCTCTCACTCCGTTCCTGTTCTTTCTGTCTCTCCCTCTCTCTATCCCTCTCGCTGTGGGTGATTTTATGCAGGCTGCGTCTCATCAGTCATTTGGCCAGCGTTAAATACTGATAGGAAAATATCGCATGACACGCCAGGGCAAACCGATCGAATGCAATTAGACACAGCACTAATCTGAGTTATAGCAGCAGGGAGACACACACACACACACTCAGATTAACTTACACACACACACACCAATGCTCAGGCCATCACACTTATGAGCACACCCATTTGGGTACAGACACACACAGCACTAATCTGAGTTATAGCAGCAGGGAGACACACACACACACTCAGATTAACTTACACACACACACACACACCAATGCTCAGGCCATCACACTTATGAGCACACCCATTTGGGTACAGACACACACAGCTATCTCGTGAGCCTACAATCAGACAGTAATTATGTCTAAAGTGTGTGTGGAGCAGGTAATTATTTTATAAATGAGCAGTCCCGGCTTTAAAAGGACACACTGTTTCTGCACTACAAAAACACAATGAAATTTACACTCACAAAAATACAAATCAATCTTCTCAATCTATAACATTTAGGCACAGAGACAGACAGACAGACAGACAGACAGAGGGAGGGGGAGAGGTACATAGTAAGGAGTTTCCATTAAATGGTTGGGACCCATCTGTTCTTGATAATGAACTCCACTCTATGCAGTGCTGTAGTGAAGACTATCCTTCTGTCTGTGGAGACTCACAGTTCTTTGACCTGCTCACTAACACACTACATAATTGCCAAGGAATATTCTGGATTAAAGAAATACTCTGGGTTAAATGGATACTCCAACATTGGACTTATATATAAATTGATTCAGCATTCAGAGTAATTTTAAATGCATTTGGGGTGTTTGGGTTTTAGAGTAACAAGCCTGAAAATGACCTTGCACAGAGCATAAATTCACAGACTTCCACAGAGCCTAAATCCACAGAGCCTAAATCCAGTGCATAACTTCTTAAAGTCTCAAGGTGTGCATCTGAAAATGTCATTTTAATCTAGGCTCTGGATTAAAGGAATATTCTACTGGTAACCCATTAAAAACATTTTATTTAGCAGTCAGCATTCTTTGGCAATTGTGTGGTGCGAAACAGCACTGACTGAGCAGAAGCATGTTGACAGCTCTGATGAGCAAGGAGGGGCGTCGCCCACAGAGAGCTAAGGGAGGAAGATCCGCAGCGGCTCAGTGCCGATACAGCAGAACCAGCCAGGCCAAGACAGCCAGCAGCCGGACGGGCGCTCTGCAGTCGGCCTGTGCATGTCCGCAAAGCACTGCTGAAGATAGTGCTGCTTCAGCATTAGTCTGCTGCTCTAAACACACCTCTTTCAACTCCTGAGCTAATTACCCCATCAGAAGCTCACAGTGGGTGTGTTAGCACAGGGAGAACTGTAACCTGCTGGGCCAGGGACCTGCAGGTGCAAGTGTGGAAATGACTGCTTTGGGCTAAATTGGAAGTTTTGCCTGAGTAAACAGGCTTCCTGTGCAATGAGTCAGGATATGACCTACAATGAGAGATCTACAACTATGAGACAGGATACAGACCAGAAGGTCATCAGATACTCCCACTGACCTCAGATCAGATCAGCTGAGCAGGAGCTATGAGGCAGGATACAGACCATCAAGTCATCTGGAATTCCCACTGACCCCAGATCAGATTAGCTGAGCAGGAGCTTTGAGACAGGATACAGACCAGAGTCATCTGGGACTCCCCTTGACCCCAGATCAAAAACATAAAACCAGAACGAGAACAGCCTGGGACTGAATCTGTTAGCAGATGTTTTGTGATTATTGTTAAAAGCAGCACATGAATAAGTAGTGTTAGAGATAAGATAATTGTTATATTATCTGTACTATTATGTGCTGCCTGGGGTTACGGTAAAACATTTACATTTAAATTTATGGCATTTAGCAGACACTCTTATCCAGAGCAACTTACAAAAGTGCTTTGTCATTTACTTATAGAATAAAACCAAAAAAATAAATAAATATTGTCAATAATATCCCAAAATGAGAGAGAATGAAAAGTCCACTAGAGGACAACAGATCCATTTGGGGTTAGAAAGAACCTGTTTAGAGGATGGAGTAAAAGAATCAGACATTAGAGTTTAGATTTAGAAGACTTATCAAGACTTAGCACTTCAGACACTGAAAGGACCCAGCCTTTTAGATATCTTACTACAGGGAAATTAAGATCAGATTACCCATTTCATCCTGGATATCAGTACTAAACATAGAAAACAGTATCATGATGGTGAACCTAGAATTAATACCATCGTTCCTCTTCCTCCTGCACAGGTCAAATCTACATAACAAAAAAAAATAAAAATAAGGGCCAACATGAGAAAGCATAAATAGAAAAACAGGAGAAACTGTAAACTATTTTTTGTAAGCATCCAGGAAAACAAGAAACTTGCAAAAAGGACAGGTTAGGAGAACAATGCAAACCCTGTTAGAAGATGTTTGTAATAGCAGAAAGGAAATACATCATTAAGCAAAGCAACAAGTGAACAGCCAGGACTAATGGCACCTTCAAGTGGCCTGAAGATGTTTGACCCTTCAAGCAATGCAGAAATAAAAAGGTTTATAAACAGTACATCAAATCCAGAAAATCTGACAAGAAGCTGAAAATTTTACAGTACTGCAAGCATAAAACAAAAGACAAAAACAAAAGACAGAAGAACAAAGATGTGATGAGGAAAGAAGAATTCATGATATGGAAACAAGAATGGAAGAAAAGGCAAAAGTAGTGGAATATTTATAGCTAGATGGAATGGCTGACATGTGGAGAACACCACAAAAAAAACCCCACCTATATGGGTACTTCCAAGAAGAGGAAGTATAAATGGAAGGAGATATGGTAAAGAACTATCTGAGATGGACAAACCAGAGTACAGAGGAGGGTCAAGGTTTATGAAGCTCTAAACCAAACCATGGTCCAAAGGAAAGAGTGAACAACAGAACACCAAGAAAAACAAAAAACAAAAACACAGGAAAACCAAGATGTATGTCATAGAAGTAAGAAATATGCTGCAGCAAAGAAAAACCTAGTTAGCAGAGGAACAGATGGAGAGGAAAAGGATGACACTACAGACTACACAGTCGAGTGTAACAGCGAGGGACAGCAATGTCAATGAGGACCTGCATGTAACAGAAGCAAATTAAAGTTTGAAACAGAGACAAATAAACTACTAAAACAACTGAGGTAAGTTTCCAGTAGAATGATTTAAAGTTCCAAAGCCCTTGAAGAGAAAATCAGGCCCTGTCCTAACAAAAAACATAGTAGAACACAGAACCTTATCACTAGCCCTAGAACACTCCTACAGCTGTTGAACATAGTATCCTAACACTTTACAGCATTAAGCTGATGCTTTTATCCAAGACAACTTACAATTGTGACTGAGAACAACCTGAGCAATTGAGGGTTAAGGGCCTTGCTCAGGGGCCCAGCAGTGGCAACTTGGCAGTGGCGGGCCATGCAACTTTCCAATTACAAGTCAAGTACCTTAACCACTGAGCTACCACTGCCCTACACTCCTACAGCTGTTGAACATGGAATCTGAACCTTGGTCCTAGAACACTCTTACTGTCAGTTTGCAGACTACTTCAGAAAATTCCATCTCAAAATAGATCAAAAATAAAAAGAAAGTGCCAAGTAGACCTTGACATGTTCAAGGGTCACAGAGTAAAATCAACCCGACATGTGATAAAACTGATGATCCCTATGTGGAACCTTCAGCTCTCCAGCTTCTGATATTAAATGCTAAGATGTAAAGGCATATGCAAAGCTGTCAATGACCAACCAAACTGAAAGCAGGTGGACAAGCCTGGATATCCAAGTTTGTGGCACAAACTGTACAGTCTAGTTCTACTTGACACAGTCAGCTGGACAGGCCCTGGCTCTCGATGACAGGGAGTTCCAGGAAGAGGATGCAAGTGTTGGGGAAGTAAAAGGTTTAGACATCCTGAGAGAATGCAGATAAAGTTACCATCAGAACTACCGCAACAGCCTTACAAACATCAGTCAGCTCCAGAACAGAATGAACAACAGCAGCAATATCAACAAGCAACCCTACGTTCACCACCATTACCACCACCTCAGTGGCAAGGACAGAACTCCTAGGACAAAGCACTCTGTAAATATAGATGCCTAGAGAATATCTGTGACCCACTACCACTACCAAGTGCCTGCCAACTGCCAGTTGGTACCATGACATTGGAACAAGAACCCACCATTCTGGTTGGGGAGGGATGTTTCACTCCACATGACTATATTGAGACTTTTGGCAAATTTCTGAAATTACAACTGGAGGAATCCTGTAATCCCATTCTGAAATGTGTTCTTTGTGGACTTCTCTTTATTTATGGAAGCCAACCAAAGATACATGGGATATGTAGTGTATGTAGACTAACTTATTAATGTCTTTGAAATAATACTATGCATACAACTTTCCCAATTATCTTCAGCACAAACTGCATAATTGTCCATAGTCACTTCTGCCTGCAAACCTAGGCAATGTGGCTACAAGCTAAGGAAGCAATTGTGTAACGTGGGAGAGGTGATGAGCAAACACACTTGCAAAGTGCCAGTGCCTTGGATGTGATGAGGAATGGAATTAACTGAGGATGCCATTATGAAGAGGACTGATAATAGAATAAATAACTAATAGGTTTAATAACAGAAACAGAACAGAACAAAGAATAGACAGGTTAACATATGAATAACAGGCTAATAAGGTGAGTATGGGAACTGGGTAAAGTGGGCAGAAACACTTAGGGAAGACTAACGAAGAATAACGATAAGGACTCGAACTAGTACTAATGTGGAATACACAGCATGATAAACATTATCCAAGAGAAAAACACAAGTAACAGAATTTGAAAGGAACACCAAACAATGCTTGCATATATCAACAGGGGAAGAGTAACCTAAACTGAAGTGAAGCGACAGGAGAAAACCGAATGAGAAAAGAAAGCAGAATAAAACATGAATACTCACGGGGAAGTAACGTAGATGAAAAGAGAGAAAGTAATACAGACGAGGGAACAGCAGAGAACTAAACAAGGAAAGCAACATAGACAGCAAGGGGAACTAAACGGAGCCTGGGAAGAAAACATGAACGCGGGGCAAGGAACGAGATGCAAGATTCAACAGAAATATACAAAATACATACAAGTGAGAACAAAAACAAAATCTAATGAGACAAACAGGGGCTAGGACAAACTGAATCTTGCTAGAAACACAATAAGCACTGACAAAGCGCACTAGAAACCATGAAAACCAACCTTACCATGACAAAGAGGCAATGACCAACAACCAAGAGCTGCAGGGACAGGGTTTTCATAGGACTACAATCAGGGACAAACTCGAAACAGCTGGACACAACGGGGAGGAGACACAGAACCATGGAGACAAAAACGGAATATCCAGAAGTGACTGTGTTGCCATGGAAACGGGGATCGCTCAGGTCTGCGAACGTAACAAATTGGACTTGTGCCGGGAAATAGTTTTAAGACCAGAATATCAGACCTCGTTCCTGCTACCATGACAATTAATTGCTTAATTGACCTACAACATTGAGTGGCCAACATTGACTGGCCAACCCAAAATGACACATGACAAAACAAATGGGCCTGTTTCAAAGTGTAACATCAAGGAAAGTGATAGCACCAGTGAAATTGTTACCTTTCTTTCTTGTAGCTTAGGGCCAATGTTGCAAGGGGGAAATGAACAAATATATTGAATAACATTGATTTACACTGTGTTTGCAACACACAATTGACAGTTGCATTGCAAACTGTGACATTTGCAGGAAACATAATGCACATCAGTCATTTCAACCTTACACAGGACACATAAGTCCCTTAGACACTTTTGAACACATCTTTATTGACAATTTATTGAAATGAAAGAAAGAAGGGGAAAGATGCTGTCTAGTAGTGGTAGACAGATTCACTAGAGAGGTGGAAGCCTTTCCATCCAACCACAAAGACACAAATTGCTAAATGTTGGCATAGCCAAGATAATCAGATATTGTCAAATAATGTCAGATTATCAGATAATCAGATCAGGATTCATTTTGTAAACAGCATGATAATCTGCTTGACAAAACAATTGGGTATCAACTACAAAGCTCTCCTTTGTGAACCACCCTCAATCAGTGGGACTTGTGGGAAGAGCAAATGGGACCATCAAATCCAAAATGGCAAAAATGTGCCAGGACACTGGATTGAATCGGGTAGCCATATTACCCCTTGTCCTGATGAGAATAAGGCACACAGGAAATCAAAGAATGCATCTAACACCACAAGAAAGACCAATGGAAGACCAATGTCAGTCCCCTACACAGGGCCAGAGTATCTAGGCCCACAGATAGAATTCTTTAAAATGGAATGAGAGGATTGTAGACTGACTTATCTAAATACAGGTTTAACTCTTATACACCAGTCTCTGTACCACCAGGTGAAGGATGCCATCTTATCCCAAAGTATCAGAGAAACCTGACAAGCTACCAAAGCTGGACAAGTCGGTCTAGTAGACTCAAACACATGAACGTCTATGTGAAAGAACATAAAAAAGTAGACTCAGACATGTGAATGTCTATATGAAAGAACAAAGAATGTAGACTCAAACATATGTGAAAGTCTATGTGAAAGAACATAGAAAGTAGACTCATAAACTAGAGTCAACCTAGGGTCCAGGGACCCTAGAAACAGCTACAGCAGTTAAAGTAATTGGACTGAACCTGTGGATCCACATCAGCCATTGCAGTCTAGCCCAAGAGTCTAGCAGGTCTGTGAATGAGGTAACTAACCTCTCCTCTCAATGTGGTGCAAGATCACAAGATGCAGAAGAAGAGATGCATTACACATATCAAGGACATTATGACATTAAACAGTTGGGGTCATTAAACATAGACCGTGGGGTCATTGGAAAAGTAGTGGGAACCAAAAACTATCCAAATGTGTGCATCATAATAAACAGTGAAACAAATTAAACCCTAGATATCCTTAAAAGTAATGGGGTGTTATTGGATGCACTAACATTGATATTAATGCTTGTAATAGTTTTAAGGCAGTCTTTTGGGTGACAGTGTCTTTCTACTCACTGATTTAAAATTATTGCAGAATTGGTACATTAACAAAAGGGCTAATGATTCTTACTCAAGTATATTGATACAAGGTATTCAATTGAAAAGTCATGTTCACATAAGCTAGTTCTTGGCTGAACCCAAGTTATGAATACACTATTTTGCACAAAGCAGGTAAAATGGGAATTTTCCCTACTTCGAAAGAGAAGGAGTTTTTACATGTCTCTGGGAATGACTGCATAGGAATCTTTAAACAGTGGCATTCAATCATATGAATGAGAATCATACTGACTATTGCTGATTATTGGAAGTTATTATGATCCATGAAATCAAACAGTCAGGACTAGGGTTACAGTTAAGACTAAGGTTACATTTAGGACTAGGGTTACAGGTAGAGCTAGGGTTACAGTTAAGACTAAGGCTACATTTAGGACTAGGGTTACAGTTAAGACTAAGGTTACATTTAGGACTAGGGTTACAGTTAAGACTAAGGTTACAGTTAGGACTAGGGTTACAGTTAAGACTAAGGTTACAGTTAGGACTAGGGTTACAGTTAAGACTAAGGTTACAGTTAGGACTAGGGTTACAGTTAGAGCTAGGGTTACAGTTAAGACTAAGGTTACATTTAGGACTAGGGTTACAGTTAAGACTAAGGTTACAGTTAGGACTAGGGTTACAGTTAGAGCTAGGGTTACAGTTAAGACTAAGGTTACATTTAGGACTAGGGTTACAGTTAGAGCTAGGGTTACAGTTAAGACTAAGGTTACATTTAGGACTAGGGTTACAGTTAGAGCTAGGGTTACAGTTAAGACTAAGGTTACATTTAGGAGTAGGGTTATAGTTAGAGGTAGGGTTACAGTCAGGACTAGGGTTACAGTTAGAGCTAGGGTTATATATAGGGATAGGATTACAGTTACGGATAGGGTTAGAGCTAGGGTTACTTAGGGTCAGAGTTAGGGTAAAACTAGGGTTAGGATTAGGTGATGTCTGAAATGTCTGAAAGACCTGTACAAATGGGGACCAGAACAACACATGGTAAAGGATAAAGTGAAATGGCCAAACAACAAGGGCTTTTTAAAGGCCCACTGTGCAAGATGGGTCTTGTCTGACCTGAGAACAGTTTCATTCTCATGGCCCACTGTGCAAGCTGGGTCTTGTCTGACTGGAAAACAGAATGATGGCAACTTGAGAATCCACTGAGACCGTCAATCAGATCTAAAGTACAATGATGTGTTTTGTGTTTGCTTACGCAGAGAATCCCAGAATAAAAGGACTCAGTGAGTGATAAGTTATTTAATAACTCTGAAAAAGGACAGAAAAATGATACAAAATGCTCTCCTCTATTGAGGACAGCTAACCCACCGAATAACCAGCATGCAGTCAAGGAAACCTTGGACTGTTTTTGTCTCTCTCCATTTCTCTCTCTCCTTACTGTTCTTCTTTATCCTTCTGTCTGGATATACCATCCATCTCTCTCTTTCTCCCTCTTTCTTTCTGTCTCTCATTTTTTCCCCATAGTGGATATTAAAGAGTTTTTGTGTTAACTGGATCCTGATAAGCAGCTGCTCTGGAATATCAGCCTTCCTCATCGCATGGATCCTATTTCCCCCTTGAAACATCCTGCACAGCCCTCTCCTTCTCCCTCTCCCTCTCAACTAACTCCCTCTCTCTCTCTCTCTCTCTCTCCCCCTCTCTCTCTCCCTCTCTCTCTCTCTTTCTCTCCTCTATTCCTCTATCCTTGACAAGCTTCTCAAGGTCAAGCTAGACAAATAGCCTCTTTAGTGCCAATACATATATGAACCCTACCAACTTTAAAACTGCGCAGTACTGAGTTCTTTCTGCAGAAATCAGTACACTCGTGCCTACTCTCCTATTTATTCACACATCTGTGCACACACTCTAGCTCTCTCACACACACACACACACACACACACACACACATATAAACACACGTCTGTGCACACATGCACTCTCTCTTGCTCTCTCTCTCTCTCCCACACATACATACATACACACACCTGTGCACACACTCGCTTTATCATTCTCACTCTCTCTCTGCCACACACACACACACACACACACGCACACACACACACACATACATACATAGACCTGTGCAAACACTCTCTATCACTCTCTCTCACACACACACAGAGATATGCATACACATCTGTGCAGACATTCTATCTCTCTTTCTCTCACTCACACACACACACACACACACATACACACCTGTGCACACACAGAGCAGCAGATAGCAATGTAGCTGAACCCTGGGTGACTATGTTACCTGGTAACGGCTGACACAAAATATTCTGTGATCATATAATGGTGGGGAACTGCTTAAATGATTTCCAACTCCAGATCACAATATTACACAAACATACATACAGATGGAAACTCACAGGGCCAGGGGTAACTCAGCACACACACACACACACACACACACACACACACACACACACACACTCACACACACACACGCTCTCACACACGCTCTCACACACACACACACACACACACACACACACACACACACACACACACACACACTCACACATACACACTCTCTCACACACACACACACTCTCACACACACACACCCTAATCCTCAATGTACTGGACTACTATTCAGAAGGTTGCCAGTTCAAGCCACACCACTGTCAGGTTGCCAGTGTTGGGCCCCTGAGCCAGACGCTTAACCCTCTATTACTCCAGTTGTGTTCAGCCAGAATTGTAAGTCACTTTGGATAAAAGTGTCTGCTAAACAACATAAATCTAAACTTCATACCTATACATGCACACACAGTTCTGCTTATGTCTCACAGAGTGCTGAGATTGATCCGTGTGCAGAACTGTGAGTGTGTGTGTGTGTGTGTGTGTGTGTGTGTGTGTGTGTGTGTGTGTGTGTGTGTGTGTGTGTGTGTGTGTGTGTGTGTGAGTGTATGAGTGTGTGTGTGTGTGCACTGACAAAAAGTGAGCTGGTCTGGTCTGTACCAGTGGCTGCACTCTGGTTATCTATGCTGTTCTCTTTGCTTACTGGTGTGTTTCGCCCTAAGCATGTTAAAACTCCTACGGCAAGAGAGAGACATTCCACATCACTTACTGTTATCACACACACACACACACACACACACACAAACCTACACACACACACACACACACACACACACACACACAAACTTACACACACACACACACACACACACTATAACAAAAACAACAGCTGTCTACCTGAGTTATTATTTAGGGTGAGTGAGCTAAAACACACCTAAAAAATCTCACTCTAACACACATACACACACACAATCTCTCTCACACATGCTTGGGAGCGATGAAGCCACCGTGTCCTCAGTCATGGGGAGTGTTGTGCCGTGAGCCATCTCCTTGGAAACAAACAGCTCATTATGCGAGTGTTTGCAGATTGATAGAAGAGCTCTACAGACTGATTCTTATCATACACACAAGCACTGTGTGTGTGTGTGTGTGTGTGTGTGTGTGTGTGTGTGTGTGTGCCTCAGCTGTGAGAGGCCTGTGGCAAAGACACACAGGGGTAATGTAATTCATCTGCTGGACCTGTCTGTGTGTCTGTCTGTCTGTCTGTCTGTCTGTCTGTTTGTGTGTCTGTGTATCTGTGTGTCTGTGGTAGAGAGATATGGAGAACTGGTCCACTTGGATACTCAAACCCCACTCCATTAATCATACCCATCTCTCTCTCTCTCACACACATACACATATACACATGTACACACACACACAAAGTTCTCTCACACACACACACACACACACACACACACAAATGTATGCATGCATTTCACACACACACACACACGTTATCTCTCACACACAAAAACATTCTCACGCATGCACATGCACACACGTTCTGTCTCAAACACACACACACACACACGCACACATTTTCTTATATACAGACATTCTCACACATGCACACACACTCACCACTTAGCCATATGCACACTCCTGCTTATAATCAAGACTTAATGCTGTTAATTAAGAAAGCCTAAACTACACACACATACACACACACACACAGTTGAAGCTAAGGTTTACTGCACTTCAGTATTCTTAAACAGATTATTACCATTCCGTTTCCATGGTAAACTGCAGCTAGTGTTCTGGGGTGTCAAGGGGTCTGGGGGGTGGGGGGTGGAGGGGGGTCAACTCTGCTTTGTTGATGCAGTAACTTGTGGGGGTGGCCTACTCTCCTCCACTAAGCTCATGTGAAGTGCTATTATTGTTTTATTGGGGAACTGAGTATCACACTCTAAACATTATGATCTAAACCAGAGTGTGAAAGAGTGCATGCCCAGGAACATTATATACCTCATCAGCTGATTCCCAGTCCCTCCATCAGGAGAAAACTGCTGTGTTAGCGCAGTGAAAACCTAAATTATGCAGGGTAAAGATGCTCCAGGTACAGGACTGGAACCCATCTGCATTAAATAGTTCAGACATTAAAGAGCTTAAACTGTACAGGGTGTTTTAAACAATGCTATACTTTCTAAACAATGCGTGTTTCACTCTGAAGAGTGATATATGTTCTAAAGAAAGAAGTTTACTCAAAATAAGGTTGCTTGGTAAAGTAAGTGCAGTGTGCTTTAAATAGCTTGCAGTGCTCTCTATACAGTGTGCACTGTACTGTTGACATTCTGCAATGTGTTCTAAAATATGCATTCTAAACTATGCAGTGTGTCTGAAATGTGCTCTAAACAGTTTGTAGTGTGTTGTAAACAGTGCAGTGTGCTTTAAACACTCTAAACAGTGTGTATTGTGCTGTAGACAGTTTGCAGTGTGTCCTAAA
The DNA here is from genome assembly GCF_041902795.1 of Electrophorus electricus. Lineage (NCBI taxonomy): Eukaryota > Metazoa > Chordata > Actinopteri > Gymnotiformes > Gymnotidae > Electrophorus > Electrophorus electricus. The sequence goes on along the minus strand of NC_137514.1, from coordinate 316,701 downwards.
CAGTTTGCAGTGTTCTTTAAACAGTGTGCAGTGTGCTGCAGACAGTCTGCAGTGTGTTCTAAACAGTGTGCCCTAAACATTCTGCAGTGTGCTCCAAACAGTGTGCAGTGTGCTCCAAATAGTGTGCAGTGTGCTCTAAACAGTCTGCAGTGTGCTTTAAACAGCAGAGGTGTGGACTCAAGTCACATGACTTGAATTTGCATCCAACTTAATTAACAAAATTGATGACTTGTGACTCAACTCGAAAAGACTCACAAAATACTCACATACCTGAGACGTCTAAGCACTGTATATACATATCACCTATCACCTAGCAACCAGACAAATTTTTGGAGCCAGTCATGGGAAACGGGGGCTCCAGTGTTCATTCAGAGTACGTTTACATAGTCTGCAGTGTGCTTTACCAAGCCTGCAGTGTGTTCTAAACAGTCTGCAATGTGTACTAAACAGTGTGCAGTGTGTTCTAAACAGTGTGCAGTTTGTTCTAAACAATATGCAGTGTGTTCTGAACACTGCAATGTGCTTTACACAGTGCATTGTGTACTAAACAGTGTTCAATGTGTTCTAAACAGTGTGCAGTGTGTTCTAAAAAGAGTGCAGTGTTCTTTACACAGTCTTCAGTGTGTTATAAACAGTGCAGTGTGCTCTAAACTGTGCAGTAGACAGAGGACGGGAAAGTGTGTTCTAAACAGTCTGCAGTGTGCTCTAAACAGACTAAAGTATACTACACAGTCTGTAGTGTGCTAGAAACTGTGCAAAACTCTATTCATTAAGTGATCATGTCAGATCTCTAGAAGGCAAATGATCTTCGGAACCTGACTGTTATTTAGTTGTCCCGTGCTACATGGAACTGTTTTTTTTTTCCCTGGATATCAATATGATTGATAAGAATGAACCAAATGCAATGCAGAAGCTCATCATTCTGTCCAGGTGCAGGTCCTTCAACACACACACACACACACACACACACACACACACACACACACACACACACACACACATCAAAGCACTTGCACAGACTCTTTAACAATAAGACCGCCTTCCTCCGTTATGACTGCATGTATCTTATCTCCTGTATTCAGTTACCCATGGAGAGTCATTCGGAGGAGGACAGAATTCGTCTGTGCAGCGTAATGCATAATATATAAGGTGAGTAATGTCCTGATGTCTTCTCTTTTCTCCATTTTGGGAAGAGTTGGGTCGATTCCATTCTGGTAATTTGACATGGATTTATTTCTTTGGAACTGCTCAAGCTTGCCTGAACACACCAGTAACCAACAGCCACTATGTTCACACCATTGCCACAGCAACCGCCTCTTTTAAAAACAAGCAGAGTAGCTTTTGAAAGGATAGAGGAGGGCAAGGGAGACCTGCATATATCAGTCAGCATGTGTAACAAACCCATCAGATGGTGCACACCAAGCACATACTCACCAAGACGTTTCATACTTCCATATACTCACAGCTCTAATACACTCACAGCTCTCGTATACTCACAGCTCTAATATACTCACAGCTCTCATATACTCACAGCTCTAATACACTCACAGCTCTCATATACTCACAGCTCTAATATACTCACAGCTCTAATACACACAGCTCTCATATATTCACAGCTCTCATATACTCACAGCTCTAATACACTCACAGCTCTCATATATTCACAGCTCTAATATACTCACAGCTCTAATACACTCACAGCTCTCATATATTCACAGCTCTAATATACTCACAGCTCTAATACACTCACAGCTCTAATACACTCACAGCTCTAATATACTCACAGCTCTAATACACTCACAGCTCTCATATACTCACAGCTCTCATATACTCACAGCTCTAATATACTCACAGCTCTAATACACTCACAGCTCTCATATACTCACAGCTCTAATATACTCACAGCTCTAATACACTCACAGCTCTCATATATTCGCAGCTCTCATATACTCACAGCTCTAATACACTCACAGCTCTCATACACTCACAGCTCTAATACACTCACAGCTCTAATATTCTCACAGCTCTAATATACTCACAGCTCTAATATACTCACAGCTCTCATATACTGACAGCTCTAATAAACTCACAGCTCTAATACACTCACAGCTCTTACACTCACAGCTCTCATACACTCATAGCTCTAATATACTCAGCTCTAATATACTCACAGCTCTCATGCACTCTTAGCTCTCGTATACTCACAGCTCTAATATACTCACAGCTCTCATATACTCACAGCTCTAATATACTCACAGCTCTCATACACACACAGCTCTCATATACTCACAGCTCTAATATACTCACAGCTCTCATACACTCACAGCTCTCATACACTCACAGCGCTAATATACTCAGCTCTAATATACTCACAGCTCTAATATACTCACAGCTCTCATATACTCACAGCTCTAATATACTCACAGCTCTCATACACACAGCTCTAATACACTCACAGCTCTCATATACTCAGCTCTAATATATTCACAGCTCTAATACACTCACAGCTCTCATACACTCACAGCTCTCATACACTCACAGCTCTCATGCACTCTTAGCTCTCATACACTCACAACTCTAATATACTCACAGCTCTCATACACTCACAGCTCTCATACACTCTCAGCTCTAATATACTCACAGCTCATCTTCACGGGTCAGCACTCTTATGTCATAACACACATCATAATGGGTCAACGCTCTTATAAAACACATCATCATCATGGGTCAGTTGTCTTATGACAAAACACACAACATTGTCATCATGGGTCAGCACTCTTATAACATATAATGTTACTCATGTTTGAGTTTATATGTGTATATGACACAATACAGCCCCTCCTCCCAAATGTCTCCCTGTGTGTGTGTTTGTGTGTGTGTGTGTTTGTTAGTCCATATGGCCACGTCCTCCCTGTGTTTCACACCTGCTCCCCATTGTGTATCGTTAGTGTGCGTGTATATAAGTCAGGTGTTTAAGTGTGAATGTTTTTTAACCGTGATAGCCTGTGAGCTACGTCGTCGTTGTGCTGCGTCCCGCTCTGCCTGCTCAGCGACACAGAAACATCGACCCCCGAAGGATGCTGGGAAAGAAGAGTAAGAAGCAGAAGGGGAAGAAGCGCATAACCGTTCCTCCCCTCACGGGGAAACCTCCCACCCTCCCGGGCAATCTCGGCACAGGGGAGAGTGCTCCTGGAAGATTTTGGGGGGGCTCTGGGTGTAGTTCAGGGGCAGATTCTGTGATCCTGTTACCCCTACTAGGACTACCTGGAGAGCTTTGGGGAGTATGAAGGGAGTAAGGGCTATACCAATGTCAGCTTCCAATCAGACCCGGAGGTCGTTCAGGTGGAGAATCCCGCGACGGAGGTGAAGGAGGTCCTCCATAAGGATTCCCCCTCGGAAATGGACACCACGTTGGCGGATTCCGAGAGCAAAGGGCCTCTGGTGCCCAAGGTACCACCCACGGCTCCGCCCCAGGAGGCACCACTCCAGAACAAGCAGGCTGCCCTGTGGGGCTTGCAGAGAGGCATCGTCATCCGCTGAGGACGCTACCTCCGCAAAGGCACGCAGCCCCAGAGTTTAAGTGCCTATGCCTAAGCCTCATAAATGCAAGAAGGCAGCATCACCAGTGCCTGCCCCCAAAACAGACAAATCAGATGGTGCGCTTCCAGACACGCGGGTGCCAAAACCTGAGCAAGCGCTTCCACACAAGCCGGTGAAGGAGGATCCCATCCAGCTGGGGCAGACTCCAACCCAGCCAATGACAGGAGGACTGGCTGGGGCTACTGCTACCTTCCCCAGACTGTTTAATAATTCTTTATGTATTCTTGTTCATGTACCTGTCCCATTCACCTATCCCAGTCTCATTTACTGTGCCAGTTACTTTGACCCCCTTTGTGTCAGTGCCTGTGTCCGTCAGTGTGTCCGTCTCTGTGTCTGCTGTTGTCTTGGTCCCTGTCTTCCTCCCCTCTGTCCTGCTCACCCTGGCCAGTGTCGGGTCACTTGGTCCTCCAGCCTCGTCATTTGGCGTTGGTTTCAAGGTCAATAGACTGGTGCGCCGGGAGTCGCACCGTTGGGAAGGGGCTCTGTCACGATACAGTCCCTCTTCCCAAAGTCTCCCTGTGTGTGTGTGTGTGTGTGTGTGTGTGTGTGTGTGTGTGTTCGTTCGTTTGTCCATATGGCCATGCGCCCCCTGTATTTCACACCTGCTCCTCGTTGTGTATCGTTAGTGTACTTGTATTACATCACAGGGAGAGGAGAACTACTGAAGGTCTTTATTCACTCTAAGTGTGAATGTTGTCGGTGTTTGACCCTGATAGCCTGCGAGCTACATCGTCATTGCGGTGTGTGTTAATAAACATTTGTCCTGTGTTCCGCAACTCATCCCCGCATCCTGCTCTGCCTCCTCAGTGTAACAGTATAGTTGTGAGTTATGCCTAAATTGTGCTAGTCTGTACAGCTGTTAGAAACAGAAAGATAGTTTTAGATGTGGTTTTACCTCTAAGTTCTTTTTCTTGTAAGTTAATCATTTGGTTCTTAAAAAAAGTGTGATATGTTGCTTTTGGCTCTTATTAGTAAAATATCTATGCACAAACTAACATCTGCCAAGAAAAACAATTTTGAGTTATCTGGTTGCCATGGCGTATATCGCTACAGGCCACATCCACACCTCCACCCGCACTCCCATCCATGTCCGCACCTCCACCCGCACTCCCATCCATTTCCGCACCTCCACCCGCACTCCCATACGTCCACACCTCCACCTGCACTCCCATCCATGTCCACACCTCCACCCACACTTCCATCCATATCCAAACCCCCACTCCCATCCATGTCCACACCTACACCCCCTCCTGTCTACTACTTTATGGACAATCAGAACTTTATAAACATCACACACATAATCATCATCACAAGTCAGTGCTTTATGGACATCAAGAACAATATCACCGCAGTTCAATACTTTATGAACATCACATACATAATCATGACAGGTCAGTACTTTATGGACATCACACACAACACCATGGATCAGTACTTTAAGAACATCGCCATAGGTCAGCTTTTTGTGAACCTCACACACAGCATCACCATGGGTCAGTAATTTATGGTCATCACAGATCAGTACTGTTATGGCTCAACACTCATTAGTTTCTGCATTTAAATACACACTGGCCAAATTCAGAATATAGAATGTGGAACAAAATTTATGAATATATGAGTATTTATTTATTGAAATAGTATCTGAAAGTTCACACATTTCCAAACACTTGCATCAACTCCTCAGATATATCACACTGCTGCTGCAAAACTATATATATATGTGTGACCACATGCCTTAAGAAAGAGAGCGTGTCTGTGTGTTTTTGTGTTTGATCATGTGTGAGAGTGTGTGTCAGAGAGTGTGTATACATCAAATATGTGACCACATGGCTTAAGAGAGAAAGAGAGCATGTGTGTGGGTGTGGGTGTGTGTGTGTGTGTGAGTGTGTGTGAGAGAGAGTGTTTACATCATATGCACCACAACATGTCTCTAGCAGCCCTGGACCACAGTATTAACACTGAATGTTCATCTTAAGGGAGAGAGAGAGAGAGCGAGAGAGAGAGAGAGAGAGAGAGAGAGAGAGAGAGAGAGAGAGAGAGAGAGAGAGAGTGTGTGTGTGTGTGTGTGTGTGTGTGTGTGTGACCATGTGTAAGAGAGTGTGAATGTGAGAATGTGAGAGAGCATGTGTGACCGTGTGTAAGAGAGTGTATGTGTGTGACCATGTGTAAGAGAGTGTGTGTGTGACCATGTGTAAGAGAGTGTGTGTGTGTGTGTCTGCGTAAGAGAGTATGTGTGTGTGACCATGTGTAAGAGAGTGTGTGTGTGTGTGTGTGACCATGTGTAAGAGAGTGTGTGTGTGTGTGTCTGCGTAAGAGAGTATGTGTGTGTGACCATGTGTAAGAGAGTGTATGTGTGTGTCTGTGTAAGAGAGTGTGTGTGTGTGACGGTGTGTAAGAGAGCGTGTGTGTGTGAGATGGTGTGTAAGAGAGCGTGTGTGTGTCTGTGTAAGAGAGAGTGTGTGAGTGTCTGTGTAAGAGAGTGTGTGTGACGGTGTGTAAGAGAGTGTGTGTGTCTGCGTAAGAGAGTGTATGTGTGTCTGCGTAAGAGAGGGTGTGTGTGTGACGGTGTGTAAGAGAGAGTGTGTGTGTGAAGGTGTGTAAGAGAGTGTGTGTGTGTCTGTGTAAGAGGGTGTGTGTGACGGTGTGTAAGAGGGTATGTGTGTGTGTGAGACGGTGTGTAAGAGAGTGTGTGTGTCTGTGTAAGAGAGTGTGTGTGTGTCTGCGTAAGAGTGTGTGTGTGTGTGTGTCTCCATAAAAGAGTGTGTGTGTGTGTAAGGGTGTATAAGAGAGAGTGTGTGTTTGTCTGCGTAAGACAGTGTGTGTGTGACGGTGTGTAAGAGAGAGTGTGTGTGTGAGACGGTGTGTAAGAGAGAGTGTGTGTGTGTGTGATGGTGTGTAAGAGAGAGTGTGTGTGAGACGGTGTGTGAGAGTGTGTGTGTCTGTGTAACAGAGAATGTGTGTGTCTGCGTAAGATAGTGTGTATGTCAACATAAGAGTGTGTGTGTGTGTGTGACGGTGTGTAAGAGAGTGTGTGTGTGTCTGTGTAAGAGAGAGTGTGTGTGTGACGGTGTGTAAGAGAGTGTGTGTGTGTGTCTGTGTCTGTGTAAGAGAGTGTGTGTTTGTCTGCATAAGAGAGTGTGTGTGTGACGGTGTGTAAGAGAGTGTGTGTGTGTGTGTGTGTGAGACGGTGTGTAAGAGAGTGTGTGTGTCACGGTGTGTAAGTGTGTGTGTGTGTCTATGTAAGAGAGAGTGTGTATGTGAAGATGTGTAAGAGAGCGTGTGTGTGTGTGTGTGTGTGTGACGGTGTGTAAGAGAGCGTGTGTGTGTCTGCGGAAGAGAGTGTGTATGTGTCTGTGTAAGAGAGAGTGTGTGTGTGACGGTGTGTAAGAGAGTGTGTGTGTGTCTGCGTAAGAGAGAGTGTGTGTGTGACGGTGTGTAAAAGATTGTGTGTGTGTGTGTGTGTGTGTCTGTGTAAGCGTGGCCAGTGCTCTGCAGTGCAGCCTGAAAGTCAGTAATGCCATCAGTTAGCTGTAATGAAGGAGAATAAGCAGTAATTGCGTTGGGGACTGAGGGATTGCTTTGATTCTACTCTGCCGTTCACTCTCACCCCTGCTCACACCTCCACCCCACTCCCATCCATGTCCATATCCACACCTCCACCCAACTCCAGTCCACATTCACACCTTCACCTCCACTCCCATCCATGTCCACACCTCCACCTGCGCCACCACTCCCGTCCACGTCCACACCCCCACCCATGCCTCCACGCCATTCCAACCACACACCTACTCCTGCTTCCACCTCCCTGTCCAGGCCTCCACCCCCTCCTGCCTCTACACAGAAAACTCCCATCCACCCCACCTCCATTCCTGCTCCAGAGAGGAATCCTAACCCCATACATACCCAATTCCTCATTTTAATCTGCTCCATAATTACACACAAAGCCCCTGTTCACAAGGCTACTTAACTACAAACACTGGGAAACCAAATTCACACTCATACACACACACACACACACACACACACACACACACACACACACACACACACACACACACACATACTCTATCACCATGTTTTACACAAATACACTCTCATACATACTCTATATTCTATTTATCCTGCTGGGGTAATTGTCCTGGAGTATGTACCTACTCATGGGCAGAAATGTCATTGTCATTTCCATTCTGTTTCATTCTGACTCCACACAGAGTCAGAGCCACTTATCTAACAGGAAGATTTTCTGGAATACTCATACAGCTTTGTTCCAGTTCAAAGTCACCTTCAGTTCAGACGAACTTAAACACACACACACACACACAGTGCTGCTGAAAGGGATCAAGTTCAAACTAAACTAAAAATGATTTTAAATCATTTAGACCACAGGCTACAGTGAAATCAAATCAAGAGCAGTGATTTCATCAACTTCAAATGCAAAACACACACACATATACACACACACCTTAAAAATGACCTGATTTGTCAGATCACATGTAGCATTTCTTCAAGTAATCAAACAATTTGGAAACATTCGAAATGGGATTAAACAGTGCCCACCCATCATGTTTGTGTATATTTATATATATTGCTTTGATTATAAATAAAATTAAATTGTTTAAATATATTGAATATATTTTAATAATTGTTTTAATGCAACATCCAGTCTTGGACTTTCCACATGTACATTTCACTGTACATAGACACGATGATGAAACTTGAATCTTCGAGCAGAGGGTAACAGGAAATCAGCTCCACTGTGATCTCCTCTGACCCCATCAGCTCACAGTTCAGCAGGAATTGAATTCCCTGTGGAGAGCTCCCTGATCACATGACCTACTATGGATATGAGTTGCTCATCCATAACACATCTGCATACACCCACGCACGCACATACACGTGCACATACAAACATATGCTTGCACACACACACAATTTCTGATCTTGGCCAGTTTTAAGTTTACTGATGATCATGTTATGATCGTGTTTTTTTCAAAGCTCTTTCTTACTTTACATCATGTGTTTCTTACTTTACATCATGTGTTTGTCTTACTTTACATCATGTGTTTCTTAATTTACATCATGTTTCTTACTTTACATCTGGCATAATCGCATAGGTGACTCCAATACGTTCAAACAACAGGATTCCATTAAAGGAGAAAACTGTTGTAAGCAAAAAATAAATAAATATAATTACTACCATTATATTTATATTATTGTTGCTGCTGTGTTTGTTATTACATGTACAAAGACTAAGGCAAGCCCTTGGGTCATTGTCATTTGTGCTTGTATTGGTGCAGCATTTTGGATCATTATTATTTAGCTAATGCTTCTCTGCTTGCCTGGTGATCCTGTGAACTCTTATAAAGTAGAGAAGCCCAGCACATTCTCCTCCAACACACATTCCACACTGGGCTCTTATAACACAGAGAAGCCCAGCACATTCTCCTCAAACACACATTCCACACTGGGCTCTTATAACACAGAGAAGCCCAGCACATTCTCCACAAACACACATTCACCACCAGTGCAGAGGCCTGTTGTGTTCTAAAACAGCACATCAGTAATCTAGCTCAGAGACCCTCAGTTAGTTTAGCTGATGTCTGTTAGGGACTTTATTATATCACAGAGAGAGGACTACTAGAGATCTTTATTACATCACAGAGAGAGGAGGACTAGAGATCTTTATTACATCACAGAGAGAAGAGGACTACTGGAGGTCTTTATTACATCACAGAGAGAGGAGAACTACTGGAGGTCTTTATTACATCACAGAGAGAGGAGGACTACTGGAGTTCTACATCACAGAGAGAGGAGGACTACTGGAGGTCTTTATTACATCACAGAGAGAGGAGGACTACTGGAGGTCTACATCACAGAGAGAGGTCTTTATTATTTCTAGCAAGGTTGATTTCTGTAATGGTCTCCTTAAAAGTCTTACTAAAATGACAATCAAACAAATTCAGATGATTCAAAATACAGCTGCCAGACATCTTACTAAAAATTAAAGAATGGAACACAACTGGATTGCTAAATCATATACTATTACTGACTTTCAGGGTGTTCCACAAGGATCTGTATTGGGCCTTTGGCTATTTATTATTTACATTTGCCCTCTTGGTGTCATTATTTATCAACATGGTTTAACATTTATTTCTTTACAGATGACGCAAAGATTTATTTTAGCACTCAATTTACAGCTTCTCCCTTACACCCTCTTCTCCAATAAAATGTCAATAAGATATAAAAAACTGGATGGCAACATTCTCAGATTAAAATGCAAAATTGCAAAAATGCTGGGAGTGTCCAAACTCATAAAGGCTCCTCGTCATCACCTGGCTTTTGAGTTGCTGATTGCATTCATAATCTTGTGTTTATTCTACTCATGGATGCGTGCTTTTTATTGTTTTTATTGTTTTATTTTATTGTTTTCATTACTTTATATGTATGTGTACAGTTTGTTTAATTGCTTTGTACTTTTAGTTTCTGTTTGTTTTGTGTATTTTTTATTCTACAGTGTTCTTGAGCTTGAACAAGGCACTTTATAAATAAAACATATTAATAAATCTTTAAATTGGCACCAAGTATTTTACAGAAATGCCTTCAAGGTAACAATTACCTCTAAAACCTATTCAATCTGGCTTTCAGAAGCAGCACTGCACTTTCTCTTGTATTTACTTTTTTATACATTTGTCAGATGTAGAACTTACAATTTCAGTCATGTTACAGACAGAGATGAGTGTAGTGTTAGGAGTCTTGCCAAAGGACTCTTACTGGTATAGAATAGAGCACTTGTCCTGGGTTTGAACCCAGTCCTCCACAGGAGGCACAGCATTGTTACCCATGATACCAACCATTACTTACTAACATTTACGGCATCTAGCTAACGCGTTTTTCCAAAGCAACTTACAATTATGACTGAGTACAATTTGACCATTTGAGGGTTACGGGCCTTGCTCAGGGGCCCAACAGTGGCAGCTTGACAGTGGTGGGACTTGAACCAACAACCATCTGATTACAAGTCAAGCACCTTCACCACTGAGCATTGCTTTATGTATATAATATGCTGTATACAAAAACTTGCCTTGCTGTTATCTGTTCATCTACCATTTTTTCATTTTTATTTTTTTCTTAAGAAATTTAGTTCTATAAAATTTACAAACTGCAACTGTAAGTGCATTCTCTCTGTACAGTGTTACTGCATAAACAGGTCCAATAATAAATACATTGAAATTTGAAGGTGCTTTATGGACCACTGCACAAGTGTAAGTGAGTGTATGTATACAGTAAGGCAGCCAGAACTAACCCACTAACCTGAGCGTCAGCCTTCTAATGAATACGATTTCATTCTCTGACAAATGAACGCACTCACCACTGACTCCACCTTCGTTCTCTGACAACGTGAAAGCACTCACCACTCACTCCAACTTCATGAAAGTACCCACCCCTGACTCTGCCTTTATTCTCCAACAATTATTGTCATATGTCTGATATGTTTATCATTGATTATCAGTATCATACGTGTCTTTACTATTTATTATTGATTATTATTTTAAAACATGTCTAACTACTTCCTGGTATGTGAACTAGCTTTTGTTCAACATTTTACAGCATTTATGATGGTGATATAGTAAAAAAAATCAGAAAACTCCACATTTTCTCTCCTGTAATTCCTCTGATGGAAAAGGGTGTGTGCATGCGTATGAATGTGCGCTCGCATCTGTGTGTGTATTATTTAACTTCATTCAAACTTTACTATGCCATTTTGTGACATTTGCAAAATAATTGTTATAATTATAAAATTAATGCTTCATTGTACTAAATGAATACAATATTCTCCTAAAGGAATGCTTTGTTGTGCTAAATTAATACTATATTGTCCTAAAGTACTGCTTCATTTTATTTAATAATTACTATATTGTCCTAAATTAATGCTTCATTTTACTTATGTAATACTATATTGTCCTAAATTAATGCTTCATTGTATGTAATTTATACTATATTGTCCTAAATTAATGCTTCATTTTACTTATGTAATACTATATTGTCCTAAATTAATGCTTCATTGTATTTAATTTATACTATATTGTCCTAAATTAATGCTTCATTGTATTTAATTTATACTATATTGTCCTAAATTAATGCTTCATTGTATTTAATTTATGCTATATTGTCCTAAATTAATGCTTCTTTGTATTTAATTTATGCTATATTGCCCTAAATTAATGCTTCATTGTATTTAATTTATACTATATTGTCCTAAATTAATGCTTCATTGTATTTAATTTATACTATATTGTCCTAAATTAATGTTTCATTTTACTTAATAATATTTTGTCCTAAATGAATGCTTCATTGTACTAAAATGAAAGCTGTGGCACTGTGTCTGTCTGTGTCTCAGTCTCTGTTTGTCTGTCTGTCTGTCTGTCTGTCTGTCTGTGTGTGTTTGTGTGTATACGCATGCGCGCGTGCGCGTGCGCGCGCCTGGAGCTGATTAATGGAATAGATCAGACAGAAGAGACCAAAGCATATTTACACCCAGCATGTTCACTATTAAAATACACTGTGTGTAAGTGTGTGTTTTATTCTCATGCACTTCATTAAATTCTGCATTATGCAGTTTTAGTGTAATAGCTTTTCAGAAATGGGATTTTAGGGAAACGGTTTTTGCTGGAAAAAAAAATAACATACAATAATTAATTCTTTAATTTCACTAAAGTCAAACATTTATACAGTAAACAAATTTTGCTTTGAGGATGAATTTACTTTGAGTGTTAGAGTTTATCCTCTTTATCCTGGTAGTACTTCAGACCTTGGTTCTCCATTCACATGGCACAATTCAATTTAACATTTCTAAATACAGCAGCCTATTTAATTTGTACCCAATTCTGAAACTAGATATATTTAATTATTAGGTAAATATATATTTTAGATTAGCAATATCTATAATATTGGATTTGATACATAAAGATACAATACAATGTTAATATTCCTTTCTAACTTTCAGCAATATTTAAAAATGTATCTGAATTGATGAATTTGTTTATGCATTTAGTTTGATTTTATTTTTTAGTATTATACACATTTAACTTTCCAATATACCATAAATATAATGGACTAATAAAAGAATACCAAATTGCCAAATGAACTGTAGAAAAACTGGAGAACAAATAAAATTACACACTAGAAATCAAATTAAATGAAAGGAATTTCATTCAAGGATTTCAAAGGAAATCTTTAAGTTCTATTTGTATTCGCACAGTTACCATGTCTGTGAATAAGTGAATCTTTTTTTTTTATTTGTACAGTTACTGTGTGTAAAAAACGATTTATTTTTGTTCATTTCTGAGCGTGTATTACTGTGTGTGTATGTGAAGATTTTTGTTTCTAGTTACTGTGTGTGAATAATAATACATGAATGCTGCAGATATAAACATTGCTTTCACACAACAGAACAAAATTGTAAAACTTAGTGAAAGCTGTTGTTTTTCAGTGTTGTCTGCATTATCTGTAGCTGCTAACACAATGACTATTTTAAGAATAGTTTAATCTGTGAGCTATGAGCTTCTCCCTATGCGTGTGTGTGTGTGTGTGTGTGTGTGTGTGTGTGTGTGTGTGTGTGTGTGTGTGCGTGTGTGTGTGTGCGTGTGTGTGTGTGTGTGCGTGTGCGCGTGTGTGTGTGTGAGAGAAGCCAAAAACCTGGGTGGGGTTGCTGATCTTATCAGACCTTACTGTATTACTGCATCTCAGCACACATCAATGATTTAAAGAAAGGGGGAGAAAGAGAGAGAGAGAAAGGTAAGGAGGGAGGGCTTGTGATGGAGGACAGGGGGGAGAAGAGAGAAAGAGTAGGGCAGGGAGCATACTGATGGAACGGGAGACATGGAATGAGGAGGACGATCTGGTGAACTGATGTCCAAAGAGACTCCATAAAGTTCTCATCTCCTATGACATCACAGAAGATGCCCCTCACTGATTACACTAGCAGGTGCTGAACCCAGTTCCTAAAATACAGACCTCCTACCATCCAAAACAATAGTATTCTGCACACATACAGCTGCAGTTGGGCATGAGGAGAACTCTCACCATGCAGGAATGTCTCAGTCTGCTTCACTTAGCTCCTCTGACACTGCCAGAAACATCTAGAAATGATTTTTCACTTCTTCAAAGTGGTAGACAGTGATGCATAGAGGAACATACTGAGTCAACTTCAGCCATTAGATGATAAAAGATGACATACAGGACAACAGTTAACACTGTGTTAGGAGAACACGTTTTAAATTTGAATAAAAATATTATTTAAAATAATGAAAAAAAACATTGAACAGGGTATTCTCATATTTCAGTGCCACACAAGAATCACTAAAATTATTTGGATTAGTTTTAAATAACATTCCTGAAGAATTAATATGAACTGAGTAAAAATGATGATTGTTTTTGATAAGTGACATTCTTATAGTGGACTTGCATACACATGCATACACGCCCACACACACACACTCATTTCAACTCTACAATTTCAACTCTATAATACCACCCTCAATCCATCTCCCACACACACACACACACACACTCACACACAATCTTGAGTCCGAATGAAGTATTGATTAAACCATTAGGCCCATGGCTGTGTTTAAGGACAAATTGGGCAAACTCACACAGGAGCCACCACAGCGCACACACTCTCTCTCTCTCTCACTCACACACACAGAAACACACAGACGTACACCCGCACACACCCCACCCCCCCAATTACTCAATCAACACACACGGCTCTCCTAATCTGAAACACAATGTGTGTCTTTATCGTGTTCTGTAGCACACTGATCATCTCCGTTAATGCAGCACAGAGTATTAAAGAATCAATGAATGGAACCTCTCTGTCTCTCTCTCTCTCTCTCTCTCTCTCACACACACACACACACACAAACCCTAATGCAGCAGTAACATAGAGTATTACAAATGGAACCTTCTCTCACTCAAACACACACACAAACAAACCCAAACCACACCAGCCCTAAGACACTGCAGTTGGACTCAGGGGTGTCAGGGTGTGTGTTTCAGAGGTCCTGCATGGTTTACAGAAGAACACTAGAGTACATCCATGGCTCAAGTACTGACCTAATGAGACCAACTACTGCAGACCAACTTCACACACACACTCCCTTATTTCAGTTACTTCTATTTAACATTATTTCATTGAAACCCTTTACCGATCTGACCTTAATGTTTCTGTGTGTGTGTGTTTGTGTGACAGGAGGAGGTGGAGGAACAGATTGTAGTATTGATTTAATTTGTGTTCTATGAACATTTCCACGTAAAGCTGACATAGAACGTGTACTCTGTGGAGAAAGTCATGCTCTGTGTGTGTGTGTTTTCAGAGGAGTTAGTGGATGGAAAGGCCAGTCGTCAACCGTAACCCAATGTAGCCGATAAAAAGCTGCTCAACACTAGAAACCAAAAGGTCACTCTCTCTCACACAGACACAGACACACACACACACACACACACACACACACACACACACGAGTTATGATGTTGAACTTTACAGACAGGGGGAGAGTTGGGGAGAGAGACTGAGCAGGAGGGAGGGAGAGAGAGAGAGAGAGAGAGAGAAAGAGAGAGAGAGAGAGAGAGAGAGAGAGAGAGAGAGAGAGAGAGATACAGAAGGCCAGAGGGAGGGAAAATGTGGAAGAGCATATGTAAGCACATGCAAAGGAGGAAGTGTGTGACTGGAGGTAGTGTGCTCAGCCACGGGGCAGACTGTGTATTGATCCCACAGATCATATACCAGAACAGGATGAGTGCATTTAGTGCAAAACCTGTCAGGACTAGGGCCTTCCACTGTTAACCATGCAGGGCGTCTGTTCCACTGCCTGATCAGAATGGTGAATCATGCGTTCACATGCTCACACACACACACACACACACACACACACACACACACACACACACACACACACACACACACACACACACACACACACACACACACACACACACACACACACACACACACACACACAGTCTGTGCAGACTCTGGTCTGGTGTGAATTATATTGCACGTAATGCACTTCCTGCATCCTGGCCAATGACAGTCCTGCACATCAGAGCAAGTGGACAGAGCTGAGAACACAGAGATTCACTTCAGAGATTCACTTGTTGTGTCTCATCCAACACGCTGCTCGAGGAGGAAATTTCCTGTGCTTACATTTCGCTCTGATTTATTCTTGGTTTATGGGTTAGGGCTTAGGGGTTAGGGGTGAGTTAAGGTCAGGGCTGGGTTGGGATATGTCTGGGTTAGGGCTTCAGGGTCAAGGCTGGGTTAAGGTTAGTTAGGGTTGGGATATGGCTGGGTTACGGTTTTAGGGGTTAGGGCTGGGTTAGGGTTAGGAGTTATGGCTGAGTTAGGGGATAGCAGTTATAGCTGGGTTAGGGGTTAAAGCTGGGATAGGGGTTATGGCTGGGTTAGGGTTTAGGGCTGGATTAGGGTTTGGGTTTGGGTTTAGGGATTGGGATAGTGCTAAAGTTCAGGTTGGGTTAGGCTTGGTCAAAAAAAACATTTTCAATATTCAAGATCATTTACTTGAGTCAATGATCCTATTAAAACATGTACAGCACGATCCCTCTCTCACCTGAATTTATGAACATTCTCCTGTGCTTCCTGGTTGCTGTACAGGGGTGTAAAGTAACCAGTCACAAACCTTCTTATTAAAGGTTCAGCAGTTTAACATGCGAGTTATATTATGCCATTAGCCCCTAGACACATTAACCCTGATTTCTCCATCTCTATAAAGTCCTGTACTATTATTGATGAATTAATTTGAATTCCACTCAATATCTGTCAGGGAAGGTTATGTCCAGGTTATAATACTCATAAGTACATTACCACACA
Source organism: Electrophorus electricus (assembly GCF_041902795.1). Taxonomy (NCBI): domain Eukaryota; kingdom Metazoa; phylum Chordata; class Actinopteri; order Gymnotiformes; family Gymnotidae; genus Electrophorus; species Electrophorus electricus. The sequence goes on along the minus strand of NC_137514.1, from coordinate 300,209 downwards.
TGCTGAGATAGAAGTAGCCACTGGTATGGTGGGCGTGGCTCAGAACAACAGGCACTAGACATTTAGCCAATCAGATGAAGAATATTTTAGCACTTTATTATCAAACAATACAGTTTCACTGAGAAGTCTGTAACAAATGCTTTAACAATCAACAAATTAAACTGTAGATAATAATGAGAACTGCACATATTACTACTAGTTAGAAATAGATATAACACAAAACCATTCATTCATTCTTAATAGCAAACACACACACAGTGTTTGCAGTTAGATGGGATAGCTTTGTCAAGATCACACACAAAAGATACTGAACCTTAACATACTGAACCACTACACAAATTCAGGAATTACGACTTCCCATTACCAAGCTAGGGCTTGTGTGTGGGAGTCATGAGTCTGCTATTGTGTTTGGAGCATTAATGTGTATGTAGGTGTGTGTGTGGGGTACTGTGTTTGGAGAGTTATTGTGAACGTTGATTTGTGTGTGTGGTACTTCAAACAGTAGTTGGAAGAAATCATAACGTGAGTGTGTGTGTATGCATGACCGAGTTGGTTCAGTCTTCATCTTCTAAGCCCTCATAAACCAGAGCAGTGTCCTTTGCTTGAGTGTCAGAACTGTAACACCCTTTGGCTTCACCACTGACTACAGGGCAAAGGTCCTGCTCACACCATCTAAATAACACACACACAAACACACACAATGTGGAAACTTTAATTATAAACGTCCAGGTGTATTATTTATTTGCACTACCTATCATTTGCTCTTGGATGAGTTTCCATTAATAAAGGAATCTTTATAATCTTTAGAGGATTATGACCAGATGGAATGTCTTTACTTGTCATATATGAAACTAAATGCTTTTTTCTACACATTCCAGCTTCTTTGGCAGGGAGCCAAAAAGGTTAAGGACCCTGCTCAGGTGTTGCATGGCAGATTTGAACCCACAACCTGATTGGAAGCCCAAAGTCCTACCCACAAGACTACCACTAGCATTCCTTTGTGCATGGGACTCTTATGAGATTATGACTCTCATAATATCCTCCGTGTATGATACTCTCAATCTGCTCAGTGTATGGGACTCTCATATTCTCCTGTGTGCATGGGACTCTCAATTTTTGATGGTTCATAAGAAACATCATAACTACAGGTTCTTTACAACACCATGCATCCTATTAATGTTCAAGCAGAACCACATACTCAAAACACACACACGGCAAACACACACATATACAATTTACAGACACACACAGCCACACTTTACCTAACTGCAGCGTATATGTCTGAGTGTGAAGCACCTTCCCACGATGCATGATCAACTAGTAGAACACCTGAAACAGACAGAAAAAACCTGTAACACACACACACACAACACAGATAACTAACACAAACATGTAGAAAACAGTAACATACACAGTATTTAAAACTATAACAACATAGAACACTAATACTTTATTTAATGAATTCTTTCTAACAGTAAAATGAGTACATCCAGAAATAATAATGATGTATTATGATTATGATGTATCATGATTATAATGCTATTTTATGATGCTGATGTATGATGATGTACTATGATTGTGATGCTGATGTATTTTGATGCATTATAATTATGATGCTGATGTATGATGTATTATGATTCTAATATATTATGATTGTGATACTGATGTATTTACATTTTACCTTTACATTTTTATGGCATTTAGCTGACTTTTTTTTGTCCAAAGCGCCTTACAATTACTACTTAATACAACTTGAGCAATTGAAGGTAAAGGGTCTTGCTCAGCGGGCCAACAGAGGCAACTTGACATTGGGGTTTAAACTGGCAACCTACTGATTACCATCTTAACCATGATTATGATGCTGATGTTTGATGTATTATGACTGTGATGTAAGATTGGCACTGTGATGTAAGAGGAGGCCCCGTGTCTACAGTGTAATATAGCCACCCTTCTTTTCAATAACAGTCATAAGCCTTCCATCCATGAAGTCTGTCAATTTCTTGATCTGTTGACAATCTGTTGACACTGTTCAGAGAACTGTACTGTTTTCCTTCACCGTAAATCTCCTGTTTAGGAAGTTCTCAGTAGGGTTTAGGTCAGGTGAGGAAGGGAGCCATATCATTATTCTTTCATCTTTAAGGCCTGTACTCGCTAGCCATGCAGTGTAGTACTTTGAAGTATGCAATGGAGCATTGTCCTGCATAAAAATCATGGTCTTCTTGAAGGATGCAGATTTTTTTTCCTGTACCACTGCTTGAAGAAACTCTTTAAAAACTGGCAGTAGGTTTGGGAGTTGATTTTGATTCCATCTTCAACCCAAAAGATCCAGCTAACTCATCTTTAATAATACCAGCTCATAGCAGTACCCCACCTCCACCTTGTTGGCATCTGAGTCGAAGTGGAGGTTTGGACCCATTACCGATCCAGCCATAGGCCCATCCATCTGGACGTCAAGAGTCACTCTCACCAGTCCATAAAGCCCTTTAAAAACCTGTCTTCAGATATTTCTTGGCCCAGTCTTGACATTTCAGGTTATGTGTCTTGTTCAGTGGTGGTCGTGTTTCAGCCTTCATTACCTTGGCCAAGTCTCTGATTACTGAACACCTTACACATCTGGGCATTCCAGGTAGGTTGCAGTTTTGGATTATGACAGCACTGAAGGATAATGGGTTCCTGGTCACTTCAAGTTTAATTCTTCTCAAATATTTTGCAGTTAATTTGCATCTTTTTTTCTCAACACATTTCTTGCGACCCTGTTGACTATTTGCAATAAAACGTTTGATGTTTTTGTGATCATGCCCAAAACGCCCAATAATTATGCACAACCTTGATATAGGGTGTTGATCTCCTTAGGCTACACCCTCCCTCATTACACAAATACACATTACCTAATATGTTTAAATCCAATTCATTTACATTTATGGCATTTAGCTGTGGCGTTTATCCAAAACAACTTACACTTCTGAGGGAACACAACTTGAACAACTGAGGGCTAAGGTCCTTGCTCAGAGGCCCAACAGTGGCAACGGTGGGGCTTGAACTGGCAACCTTCCGATGACAAGTACCTTAACCACTGAGTCACCACTGCCCTAATGCATTCCAATTTATACAGCTTGGAGTTGAAAAATATGCATAATAATTGCTTCTTGCCTAGTAAATGTGCACATAGTGCATGTTACCCGTTTGTGTTTGTCTGTGTGTGCACGCGCGCATGTGTGCTACCCATATAAATGCGAGCAAGGCTGTAAGCCAGGTCCCGTGCTGCGAGTTCCAGACTGGCAGGGGGGCGTGATGCTGCAGTCTGGATAAACTGAGCCAGGCTGGAGAGGGAGGCCCCAACACGAGACACCACAGGACCCAGAGCAGGACTGGCAACGTGCAAACGGTCCTACAGGGACACGGACACACACACACAACAAATTTATAGAGCAGCAAAAAGGGCTTCTGCACTCTTATATAGTATATAAACAATGACCCCCTCACACACACACAGTCAAATACATGTTATGGAATGTTAAGCAGTTATTCTTTAGTCAATGGCAATAGAGAATGAACTTCACACATTTCACATAAAGCCAAAGTGGCTGGAAAAAAGGAGAAAAGAAGTGGAGTGATAAGTCCTGGAGATCCATCCGGTAAAGACTTTCAGTGCTGTAAGTGAAGCACAAGATAACATGTTAACTTACACTCTTTAGTGTAGCCACATGTCACCTAGGGCTACTACAAACACTACAAGCTAGACTAGCTCTTACGCCAACTAACATGGTCAACGCATGCGCTGGAAAGTTATTTTCGATGTTTTGCGATGTTTTTATTAATCTTGTTATGATAAGACACCGTAGAAATATGCTTCAAACATTTCCTGAAGCTGCGCACTTCCTTTTACATTTTGTCTCTAGTAAGACTAAAGAGTCTATGAGAGGTTAGATTATAGGTTAAGATACACGTCATTGGCCTCTGTTCGTGTAATTCGCGTGTCAATCAGGTCTTGGCCATCTCGCTGTGTGTGATTGTGATTTGATGCATGTGTGTTTCAGTCTGTGTGAAACTAACCAATAAACAATCATGAAATCACTAAGGATTTACCTTTCAGGTCGGAAACGTTTCCTCCATCGTTTAATTAACAACTAGCTAGCTAGCTAAAATGTGCAAAAAGTATACTGCTGCTGAAGTTGTAGCTATTTTGTAAAGTAGTGACAAAAATAACGGAGCCTTAGAGCTTGAGGGGGTTGATTCCCTTGATGATGAAGAATACAAAAATAAAGAGGTCGATGGCTAAATTAATGTTATTTTACAATAACACACTGCTTTTGTCAACCAAACTCTTTGGTAAACTAATTTCAAACACCAAAACAGTTGGTTCACATGAGTAAAGGTATGTTTTCAAAGGTAAGGCCAAATTATTTATGACTACCACTAATACTATCAGTTAGCCTAGCTCTTATGACTACCACTATCAGTTAGCCTAGCTCTTATGACTACCACTATCAGTTAGCCTAGCTCTTATGACTACCACTATCAGTTAGCCTAGCTCTTATGACTACCACTATCAGTTAGCCTAGCTCTTATGACTACCACTATCAGTTAGCCTAGCTCTTATGACTACCACTATCAGTTAGCCTAGCTCTTATGACTACCACTATCAGTTAGCCTAGCTCTTATGACTACCACTATCAGTTAGCCTAGCTCTTATGACTACCACTATCAGTTAGCCTAGCTCTTATGACTACCACTATCAGTTAGCCTAGCTCTTATGACTACCACTATCAGTTAGCCTAGCTCTTATGACTACCACTATCAGTTAGCCTAGCTCTTATGACTACCACTATCAGTTAGCCTAGCTCTTATGACTACCACTATCAGTTAGCCTAGCTCTTATGACTACCACTATCAGTTAGCCTAGCTCTTATGACTACCACTATCAGTTAGCCTAGCTCTTATGACTACCACTATCAGTTAGCCTAGCCCTTATGACTACCATGAATACTACCAGCTACAAATGTATGAATTACTCACAAAAAGAGAACCAAACACAAATACAATTATTATTCGCAGTGGGTTCCTGCATATTACTAAGAGTACCGAGCCGCTAAATGCTAAACAGTTAACGTAATTAGCATTAAATAATTACATGCCTGATTGAGCTCTACAATAACAGGGCTAACTAGCCCCGTTAATCAATTTTCATATTAATGTGTATTTAGCATTA